>NC_138778.1:83204377-83636877 GCF_965119305.1 Pelophylax lessonae
AAAACACTGATCACATGGATCTACTATGTAGATCCATTGATCAGTGTCCTTACAGCTCAAGCCACAGCCAATCACAGTAGAAAGCACGCCCCTAGGGACACACACAGCCCCTCCCTCCCAAATAAAGTTAACCCCTTCACTACCAGTGTATTTTTACAGTAACAGTGCATATATATAGCACTGATTACTGTAGAAATGTCACTGGTAACCCCAAAAGTGTCAAAAATGTCAGTCAAGGGTCCGATCTGTCCGCCCCAATGTCGCAGTACCGCAAAAAAATCGCAGATCGCCGCCATTACACGTTAAAAAAAAACACCAAAAATGACAGAAAACTTTCCCTTAGTTAGTAAACGCGATAACTTTTGCGCAAACCAATTAAAATACGCTTTTTGTGATTTTTTTTACCAAACATAGGTAGCATAAAACAAATTGGCCGAAAATTTAAAAAAATTTTGATTTTTACATTTTTTTGGGGGGAATTTCATATAAAAAAATGTGAAAAATATTGTTATTTTTGCAAAATGTACGCTCTTTTTTTGTTTATAGCGCAAAAAGTAAAAATCGCACGGGTGATCAAATACCACCAAAAGAAAGCTCTGTTTGTGGGAAAAAAAGGACACCAAATTCGTTTAGATACAGCGTCGCACGACCGCGCAATTGTCTGTTAAATTCATGCAGTGCCGAATCACAAAATACCCCCTGGTCGTTTAGCAGGAAAATCCTCCGGGGCTTAAGTGGTTAAAGACGAAAATACAGTCATTTTGACAAAAAAATTTAAGACCATTGGTGACCAAATGCAGTTATCTTGACTAAAAAAAGTCTTTTTAGACACTTGGAGACCAGCATAGGGTCATTTTGAACAAAAAAACTTTTTTCAGGCCATTGGTTTACCAAATGCAGTTATCTTCTCTAAAACCAGCGTTTTAAGACTCTAAAAGACGAAAATACAGTCATTTTGACTAAAACAAATTTTCAGACCTTTGGTGACCAAATCCAGTTATCTTGACTAAAACAGGCTTTTTAGACACTTGGAGACCAAAATAGAGTCATTTTGACCAAAACATTTTTTCAGGGCATTGGTTACAAAATGCAATTTTCTTGTCTAAAACCGACTTTTTAAGACACTAAAAGATGAAAATACAGTCATTTTGACTAAAAAATAATTTTAAGACCTTTGGTGACCAAATACAGTTAACTTGACTAAAAAAGGCTTTTTAGACACTTGGAAACCAACATAGAGTCATTTTGAACAAAACAAAATACTTGGAGAGGAAAATCCAGTCATTCTGACCCAAAAAATGTTTCAGGCCATTGGTTAACAAATGCAATTATCTTGTCCAAAAGCGTCTTTTTTAAGACTCTAAAAGACGAAAATACAGTAATTTTTGACTTAAAAAAATATTTTCAGACCTTTGGTGACAAAATGCATTAATCTTGACTAAAAAATGTTTTGTAGACACTTGGAGACCAAAATAGAGTCATTTTAAACAAATTTTTTTTAAGGCCAATGGTTACAAAATGCAATTTTCTTGTCTACAACCGGCTTTTTAAGACTCTAAAAGACAAAAATACAGTCATTTTGACTAAATTTTTTTTCAGACATTTGGTGACCAAATGCAGTTATCTTGACTAAAAAAGGCTTTTTAGACACTTGTAGACCAAAATAGAGTCATTTTGACCAAAATATGTTTTTCAGGCCATTGGTTACAAAATGCAATTATCTTGTGTACAACCGGCTTTTTAAGACTCTAAAAGATGAAAATACAGTAATTTTGACTAAAAAAAACTGTCAGACCTTTGGTAACCAAATACAGTTATCTTGACTAAAAAGTCCTTTTTATAGAAACTTGGAGACCAACATATAGTCATTTTGAAGAAAAAAACTTTTTTCAAGCCATTGGAGCCCAAATTCAGTTTTCTTGTCTAAAATGCATTTATCTTTGTCTAAAACTTGCTTTTTTTTGCTCTAAAAGACAAAAATACACTCATTTTGATTACATTTTTCTTCAGGCCTTTGGTGACCAAATGCAGTTATTTTGATGAAAAAAAGATTTTTAGACACTTGTAGACCAAAATAGAGTCATTATGACCAAAAAAATGTTCATGCCATTGGAGAGCAAAATGCAGTTATGTAGTCTCAAACCGGCTTTTTAAGACTGTAAAAGACAAAAATACAGTCATTTTGACTAAAAAAAGTTTTCAGACCTTTGGTGACCAAATGCAGTTATTTTGACTAAAAAAGGATTTTTAGACACTTGGAGACCAAAATAGAGTCATTTTGACGAACAAGACCATTGGAGAGCAAAATGCAGTTATCTTGTCTAAAACCGGATTTTTAGACTCTAAAAGACAAAAAATACAGTCATTTTGACTAAAAAAAAGTTTTCAGACCTTTGGTGACCAAATGCAGTTATTTTGACTGAAAAGGGCTTTTTAGACACTTGGAGACCAATACTGAGTCATTTTGAACAAAAACAATTTTCTGGCCATTGGAGAGTAAAATGCAGTTATCTTGTCTAAAACCGGCTTTTTAAGACTCTAATGGCACTTTTCCACTGCAAGTACCGGCTCGTACCGGCTCGGCTCTACTCGGCCCTGCTTGGCCCGGTTTGCTTTTCCACTGCAGTACCGCATGGTATAGTGTCGGAACGGTTCGGTACGGTACGGTATAGGTTTGCTTTTCCACTGTGTATAGTACTGATAAGTTGTGGGCAGGATTACTCTGTAGTTGCACCGCCTCTACTGCCGTGACATCATCTTAAGGAGACACAGCAAGGAGACACAGCAATGGAGCCTATGGAGGGAATGGTGTTCCTGATTCTCGGCATGTGGATTCTTTTCACCACTCGGCGAAGACTCTTTTTACAAAGGAGGCTGATGGCAGCAAAGCTAAATACTGCAGAAAAAAACAAGAGAGTATGGGAACTCCTACAACAAAGTAAAGATGATGATGACAGGTTTGCTCAGCGTCGCACAAGGGTAAGCTTTAGCACTGTTTTTGGCACTTTTCCACTGCAAGTGCCGTGTTATGTGTGTGTTATGTGTGTGTTATGTGTGTGTGTGTGGTATGTGTGTGTGTGGTATGTGTGTGTGGTATGTGTGTGTGTGTGGTATGTGTGTGTTATGTGTGTGTGGTATGTGTGTGTTATGTGTGTGTGGTATGTGTGTGTGGTATGTGTGTGTGTGTGGTATGTGTGTGTTATGTGTGTGTGGTATGTGTGTGTGGTATGTGTGTGTGTGGTATGTGTGTGTTATGTGTGTGTGTTATGTGTGTGTGGTATGTGTGTGTGTGGTATGTGTGTGTGTGTGTGGTATGTGTGTGTGTGTGTGTGGTATGTGTGTGTGGTATGTGTGTGTGGTATGTGTGTGTGTGGTATGTGTGTGTGTGTGGTATGTGTGTGTGGTATGTGTGTGTGTGTGTGGTATGTGTGTGTGTGTGGTATGTGTGTGTGGTATGTGTGTGTGGTATGTGTATGTGTGTGGTATGTGTGTGTGTGTGGTATGTGTGTGTGGTATGTGTGTGTGTGGTATGTGTGTGTGTGGTATGTGTGTGTGTGTGGTATGTGTGTGTGTGTGTGGTATGTGTGTGTGTGGTATGTGTGTGTGTGTGGTATGTGTGGTATGTGTGTGTGTGGTATGTGTGTGTGTGGTATGTGTGTGTGTGTGGTATGTGTGTGTGTGTGGTATGTGTGTGTGTGTGGTATGTGTGTGTGTTATATGTGTGTGTGATATCATTTGTTAAAATGAGTATTCTGTGTATTTCAGATCCTTATGCTGCAAAGTCGCCGCCACAGACCTTCTGTTTGGACTGTAAACCGAGCTTCTGATTGGTGGGATGTCATTGTTCCCAATTTTACAAACACTCAGTGGCTGGAGAACTTTCGAATGTCAGAAGAAACATTTGCCTACTTGTGCAACAAAGTGCGTCCAGTGATGGAAAGACATGACACAAACTTTCGTGTTTGTGTTCCTTTAAAGAAGAGAGTAGCCATTGCACTGTGGAAGCTCGCAACTGGCTCTGAGTACAGAAGTGTTGGACATCTGTTTGGTGTAAGCATAACAACTGTTTGTCGATGTGTCCATGATTTCTGTGCAGCAGCAGAGATTTTGTTGGTACCAGAACAAATTTGTTTTCCAGATCAGGAGAAGTTTAAAGAAATAGCTGCCTACAATGAGAACAGGTGGGGGCTTCCACAGTGCATTGGTGCTATTGATGGATCTCACATACCCATCATAGCACCACAGGACTATCACTGTGACTATTTCAACCGTAAAGGCTGGCACTCCATCATCCTTCAAGGTGTTGTTGATGGAAAGGGACTCTTCTGGAATGTTTTTACTGGGCTGCCTGGAAGCATGCATGATGCTCGGGTTTTGAGACTGTCCACACTGTGGGATCTGTTAATTCGTGGAACACACAAACCAACTAACACTAGAAACATTGGTGGTGTGAATGTTGGCTACTACATCCTAGGAGATTCTGCCTATCCCTTGCAGCAGTGGCTCATAAAACCATTCAGTGACACTGGACGGCTGACAACAGAACAGCAGGTGTACAACATGAAAATCTCCAGAGCACGTGTAGTGGTAGAAAATGCATTTGGTAGATTAAAAGGAAGATGGCGTTGCCTTATGAAAAGAAATGACTGTGCAGTTGACCTTGTGAAATCTATGGTCCAGACTTGTTGTGCACTACATAACCTTTGTGAGAGTCATGGAGAAGCCTATGAGAGTTCATGGGATTCACCTTCTGTACCAGAGCCTGTAGTGGCACTGGCACAGGCTGTAGAGGAAGAGGGCAGGGATGTACGTGAGGCTCTGATGCGTTACTTGAATAGTTGACTCCTGTCAAGCTATAGCAAAAATAGTTCCAAGTATAATGTCTAGCTTCCCTTTTTTTTTTTCTTTTAACGTGCTTTAATTATTCAAGGGGTTGTGGTATGGTGATTTGACCGATCATCACCACGGAAGGTGAGAAGGCTTTATCATCACCACCGAGCATCGCTGCTGACCACAGCACTTACTACTGTATACCTGCTATGTCAAGTTGGTAAGCTGAAGGAATGTGTACAGTAGCAGGTGGTGTGGTCAGCAACGATGCTCGGTGCTGATGATAGCCTTCTCACCTCCCGTGCTGATGAACTGTCAAATCACCATACCACAATAAAAAGTTTGTTTTAAAAGGAAAAAAAAATGAGACATCAATGGGCAGAAATATTTACATGCAAATATTATATGTATACATCTATTTTTTATTTTTTTTTGGTCACCTCCTGCCACGTGTATAATGTTTTGCTTTCCTTTTTTTCTTTATAGTAAATATGCTTTCAGTAGCAATTGTTACAGTACATTCAAATACAATATTAAATTAATCTAAAAGCAATGAACTACACATGTTTGTCCACTGTTTTGGATTTTTATTGTACAAAACCAGGTACAAAAATGTAAAAATATAAAACATTAAAACGCTAAAAGGTGTAGCAAACTGTTTTTTTTGTATTTTTTTGCAATATGTACTGCATGGGTTATGGCTGAGAATTCTGGTCTCGCCGGCCACTCAGCGCCTGTGCAAGCATACCCATGACATTGAGGAAGGCTTGGTTGAATGCAGCCGTTTGGGAATTTTCCTGCATCCTTAAGGCCGCTTCCTGTTCCCTTGCTAGCCGGGCCTCCTCAATTGCCATTTGTACATGGTGCTCCCTCTGTGCCCGGTTAAGCTCCTGCTGCTCAATATCAGCCACCTGCATGTCTTTTAAAATAGCAGCATGCTCCTGGCTCCGTTTCCTCTTGCCTGGACAAAAAAGAAGAAAAATTAAAGTGTTGTTTTGGAAAAAAAATCAATAGATGTATGTGTGTGTGTGTGAACATATATATATTATACCTGAGACAACACGCTCTGATGCTGCGCTGTTGACGGAGGTTGAAGGTGTTGGTGTCCGTGCTGGTGTTGGTGGTCGTACTGGTGGCGACACTGCTGCACCCACTTGTGAAGATGAGTCCTCATTCCATGGTGAAAGCGCAGAAGAATCAATAGTTAACAAATCTGAAAGAAAAAACAAAATCATAAATACACATTTTATATATATATATATATATATACACACACACACACAGGAAAAGCAAGCTTTACAGCAGACGGTCAACTGTGATCACTTACCATCTTCTGTGTTCTCCAACAACACCGCAGATGAGTCCAGGGCACCCTCCCTTCCATTGCTTGCCGGTCTACTACCGTAAATAGCGTCCATTTGTTCAAACCATTTCCATTTTTTCCGGTTTGAACCACTCCGGCTGTTGTGGTCCTTTACAGTTCTATAATCACTTTTTAATTTTTTTAATTTGTCCCTGCACTGCTTAGAGGTGCGGTGGTAGCCGTGTGTGGCCAGCAGCTGAGAAAGTTCCAGAAACACCTTTTCATTCCTGGTCGCCCCATCCAGCTCTCGTTGTATCCGCTCCTCAGCTAACAATGAAAGGAATGTCTGCACCTCCTCCATTGACCAATTTTCAGACATCCTTTGGGCTCACTTCTGGTCTGGCAGTGAATCTGTTGGCAATCTGGGGATTAGACACAAGCCATGGCAGCAGTGAAAATTGTTATAAATACAGTGTGACAGTACAGTGTGACAGTGGAGTACAGTGTGACAGTACAGTGAGACAGTGGAATACAGTGTGACAGTGGAGTACAGTGTGACAGTACAGTGTGACAGTGGAATACAGTGTGACAGTACAGTGTGACAGTGGAGTACAGTGTGACAGTGGAGTACAGTGTGACAGTACAGTGTGACAGTGGAATACAGTGTGACAGTACAGTGGAATACAGTGTGACAGTGGAGTACAGTGTGACAGTACAGTGTGACAGTGGAGTACAGTGTGACAGTACAGTGAGACAGTGGAGTACAGTGTGACAGTACAGTGTGACAGTGGAATACAGTGTGACAGTACAGTGTGACAGTGGAGTACAGTGTGACAGTGGAGTACAGTGTGACAGTACAGTGTGACAGTGGAATACAGTGTGACAGTACAGTGGAATACAGTGTGACAGTGGAGTACAGTGTGACAGTACAGTGTGACAGTGGAGTACAGTGTGACAGTACAGTGTGACAGTGGAATACAGTGTGACAGTACAGTGTGACAGTGGAGTACAGTGTGACAGTGGAGTACAGTGTGACAGTACAGTGTGACAGTGGAATACAGTGTGACAGTGGAGTACAGTGTGACAGTACAGTGTGACAGTGGAGTACAGTGTGACAGTACAGTGTGACAGTGGAGTACAGTGTGACAGTACAGTCTGACAGAACACAACCCTGAGATCTTTAACCTGTTCAGTGCAGTTCCAGCAGGGTTAAGGGAATTGCACAGGGGAATGGATGTCAAGACCCCATTGAACTAAAATGTTAATTTTATGGGTTACTAGTCAAAGGGGTTTAAAAAAAAAAATAGCATGGGGGCAGAGCACTGGTACCAATGCAAAAATTACATTCAGCAAAGGAGCAATGACTGACACAAAAAAAAGTGTTTAATTGGCCAATAAATTACATTTCTATGATGGCTTCATTAAAAAAAAAAAAAGGGGGTCTGCTATTTATTTTGGGGGACCTTTGCATGAGCCATTTCTAGGAGCCATTTCTTCTTTTTTAGCAGGCAGAGAAACATTTGTCAGCAATAGGGTATCTTTATTTTTATGTCACTTTTGCTGTAGCACATTTAATGAAGAATGCTGAGCCTGGAACATAACACAGCAGACAGGTCATTGGGGGGTTAACACATTTCTCACTACAATGCCATTTCAGGCTTTTGCTGTGTGCTGGAACACAGGAGGTGTTTTATTACCTGCTACTACTTTTTAAGGCCAGTGCCCCTGAGTGGTGGTACATGGTGCGCCCTCCCCACATAAAAGAACATGAACCTCTTCTGTATCTACTCACAATCCTATGGCCTCTCAACACACGCTTCTCCCTGCAGTGGTGTCGCATAAACAATGACAGTGATTTA
Organism: Pelophylax lessonae; assembly: GCF_965119305.1. NCBI lineage: Eukaryota > Metazoa > Chordata > Amphibia > Anura > Ranidae > Pelophylax > Pelophylax lessonae. The sequence continues at coordinate 83,212,370 of NC_138778.1, forward strand.
TTGACCAATCACTGCCTTGTAGTGAGGACCAATCAGGCTGCATGGGAAGGGTTGTGGATTTTAGTACCGGTACGGTACGCTTGGAACCACAATCAAGTAGGTACTGTTTTTCAGGGCCGTACCGTTCGGTTCCATGAAGTGGAAAAGCAAACCTATACCGTACCGTACCGAACCGTTCCGACCCTATACCATGCGGTACCGCAGTGGAAAAGCACAAAAGCGTGCCGAGCCGGTACGGTTCTATGCAGTGGAAAAGCGCCATTAAAGACAAAAATACAGTCATTTTGATTAAAAAAATTCAGACCTTTGGTGACCCAATGCAGTTATTGTGACTAAAAAATACTTTTTAGACACTTGGAGAACAAAATAGAGTCATTTTCACCAAAAAGATTTTGTATGCCATTGGAGCCCAAATGTCTAAAATTGTGTCAAAAACCGGCTTTTTTAGGGCTCTAAAAGACAAAAATACAGTCATTTTGACTACATTTATTCAGACCTTTGGTGACCAAATGCAGTTATTTTGACTAAAAAAGGCTTATTAGACACTTGGAGACCAAAATAGAGTCATTTTGACCAAACATTTTTTTTCAGGCCTTTGGAGCCCAAACTGCCGGTTTTAGACAAACTGTCTAAACCCGGCTTTTTAAGGCTCTAAAAGACAAAAATACAGTAATTTTGACTAAAAGTTTTTTTCAGACCTTTGGTGACCAAATGCAGTTATTTTGACTAAAAAAGGCTTTTTAAACACTTGGAGACCAAAATAATTGGATTTTTGTAAGAACTTACCGTAAAATCCTTTTCTCTTAAGCTCATTGACAGACGCAGTCCTCTTGATTAATATCAATTGGGTTATACTGCCCTTTACAGGAGTAGGACACTAGGCAGGAAAAAATGTTCCGGCCACACCTTAGGGGCAGTCCCAGGGGTTATATCCTCCCCTTCCTGCTACAGGATGTTAGTTATGTAACAAAGCAGTGTCAGAGAACTCAACCCAACCCACTCAAGATAGAGGGGTGGGTACTTCGTCTGTCAATGAGCTTAAGAGAAAAGGATTTTACAGTAAGTTCTTACAAAAATCCAATTTTCTCTGTCGCTCATTGACAGACGCAGTCCTCTTGATTAATATCAATTGGGACGTCCCAAATCAGTGCCACAAATGAGGGGGTGGGATAACAGAAAAAATCCATTCCAGAAGGCCCAACTGGAGCCAACCAGAAGCATCAAGGGTTCATCGAACAAAAAGATGAGACCCACCCAACAAAACCCTCGAGGTAGACCAACGTTCCCTTCAAACAGCAGCCTGCAGGGCCTTGCGGCCAAAAGAGGCATCCGACGATGCCATCACATCAACTTTATAAAATTTTTGTAAAGTCATGAACCGACGACCAGGTAGTCGCCTTGCAAACCTGAAGTACCGACGCCTGATGGCGGAAGGCTCAGGAAGCACTAAGCGCCCGAGTGGAGTGTGCTTTAACAGGGAACGGAGGAACCCGACCCTTGATAGAATAAGCCTGTACCACCGTCTGACTGATCCATCTGGAGATAGTCGGGGCAGACGCAGGCAACCCCTTTCTGGGGCCATCTGTGATCACAAGTGAATCAGCCTTACGAAAAGGTTCAGTAGTAGTCAAATACACCCTGATCGCCCGAACCACATCCAAGGAGTGTAACGCACACTCCCGAGGATGACTGGGCTTAGGACACCGGGAAGGTAACACAATATTCTCATTCAGATGGAACTTTGAAACCATCTTAGGAAGGAAGGATGGATTCGGATGAAGAACCACCTTATCCCTATGAACCACCAGATATGGGTAACGACAGGACAATGCGGCCAGTTCTGACACCCTGTGTGCAGACATGCTAGCCACCAAAAAGTCTACCTTCTGGGAAAAGGTAAGCAAGGGAATCTCCCTAATATTTTCAAAGGGAGGGTTCTGGAAAACCGACACCCAAATTAAGATCCCAAGGCGGCAAGGGCGCGCGCACTGGCGGAGTAGTCAGTGGCTTCTGAAAGAAGATTTGTCAAGGCTGAGACTTGACCCTTGATTGTGCACAAGGCCAGTTTCTGCTCAACCTCCTGTTGCAGAATGAGCCAATATCCGAGCCACCGAGTAAGAACGTGGAGGAAACCCAAAGGGATTCACACCACGCAATGTAAGACTTCCATGTGCGATGATAGACGTTTCTAGAAGTCGCTTTCCTCGCTTTAATCAGAGTAGGAATAACTGAAGCTGACAAACCCCTGTCCTTCAGCACCTGGGTCTCAACAGCCAAGCTGTTGAAGCCAGCGATCGCAAAGTAGGATGGAAGATCGGTCCTTGAGACAGCAGATCCTCCCTGAGAGGAAGTCGCCAAGAAGCGTCCGCGACCAACCTGACCAAGCCGGCGTACCAGGCCCAATGAGGCCAGTCCGGAGCCACAAGGATGACTGGAATTCCCTCCACCTCTATCCTGCGAGAAGTTTCAGCAGCAACTTGAGAGGAGGGAAAGCATACAGTAACTGGTACTGCTGGTAATGCCCGCGGCGCCATACTCCATCCTTGACAAACCTTAGTCCTGGATTTGAAAGGATGGCGTTCCGCGCGCTGTAGCCAACCGATCGACCGGTAGGCCGAAGGGAAGGCCAGTTGATGGACAATAACAACTGAGTTGTCAACTGAATCTTCTGGAGTTTCTCCCCAGGGAGAAACACTTTTGCCAAGGATGCCCACGGAGCGACCAGCGCGTTTGTGGTGTTCGCTAGAGGATCGCGGGAGCGGGCTACAAACCCCCGCACCTTCCTGTTGAACCGAAATGCCAACAGATCCACATCCGGGGTGCCTCAACAAAAGCACAACTGGTGAAATACCTCTGGATGAAGGGACCATTCCCCTTGATCCGGAATCTGACGGCTGAGAAAATCTGCCTGCCAATTTTCCACCCTAGAATGAAAACCGCGGAGAGAGCTGCAACAAATCGTTCCGCCCATCGAAGAATGCCGGCCACTTCTATGGCCGCCAGAACACTCTTGGTGTCCCCTTGGTGATTGACGTAAGCCATGGCCGTGGCATTATCTGACTGGATCCGAACCGGGCCGCCCCGAAGTTACTCAGTCCAGTGAACCAGACAATGTCTGATCGCTCTCAGTACAAATATATTTATCAGTAACCTGGATTCTTCCAGGGACTAGAGCCCTTGAGCAGATAGCCTGCCAAGAACCCCACCCCACCCAGATGGACTGGCATCCATGGTGACGATCGTCCAGTAGATCGGGAGAAATGACTTCCCCTGACTGAGCATCGGAGACCGAAGCCAGGGTGCACTGGTCCACTCGCTCATCCAGATCCGATTGTCCAGGGAATCGGGATTCCGGTTCCATTTGAGAAGAATCTCCTTTTGGAGAATTCGGTTATGAAACTGGGCAAACGGTACTGCCTCAAAGGAAGCCACCATCAGTCCCAGAACCCTCATGCAAGTCCGAAGGAAAGGCCAGTTGACGGACAATAACAACTGGGTCGTCAGCTGAATCTTCTGGAGTTTCTCCACAGGGAGAAAACACTTTTGCCAAGGATATGTCTAAAGTTAGGCCCAGATAGTCCGGCCTCTTGGTGGGGACCAGGAATGACTTTTGCAGGTTCATCAGCCACCCGAACTCTTCCAAAGAGATCATGGTGATCTCCAAGTTTAGCAACAGAGCCTGCGGAGACTCTGCACGAAGAAGAAGGTCGTCCAGGTAGCCTAGAACCGATATGCCCCGCTGTCGCAACAGCGCCAAAACTGGGGTCAAAACTTTGTGAAGACCTGGGGAGCAGAGGCAAGACCAAAGGGTAATGCCACAAACTGCTAATGGTTCTTTCCCACAGCAAGGCGAAGGAACGCTGGTGTCCTGCATAAATGGGAATGTGAAGATAGGCATCATTGATGTCTATGAACATCAGAAAATCCCTCTGATGCAGGGAGGCCACCACTGTGCGATTAGACTCCATCTTGAATTTCTTGTACCCGGACAAAACAATTGAGCACCCTCAAGTTTAAAAACGTAGTTCTTCTGTGCAACTGTTGCATGTATGACAGTTGATTAGGTCCAGTGTACAGTGGAGCTTCAACAGGTTGCTCATATGCTGCCTGGAGCCACCTCTGTATTTAATGGTAGGCCCTCCACAGACTACCCGTAGTGGACTTAGTATGGCACCAGAATTGGACGCAGCTTGTCCTCTTTCCTGGGTACTGTGAACAGGTTCGAGTAGAACCCCTGAACACGTTCTGTCCAAGGAACGGGGACTACCACTTCTTGTTGTATCAAGTTCGTCACTGACCCCTGCCAAGCTTTTAAGCGATCCGGGGATAGTCGAATATTGGAAGGGAAGAACCGCACCGGTGGAAGTGATCGAAACTCGATCTTGTATACCGACCGTATGATCTCGCAAACCCATTTGTCTGGGATTCTGGAAAGCCATGGGTCCGGAAACCAGTGAAGACGTCCCCCCACCCCAGATATGGGTGGGGGCGCACCTTCAGGCTGTAGTGGTCTCATTTCCTAGTCTGGAACCCAACCCTGCTTAGCTTCTGAGATCAGACGATATCGGGCGCATTCAGGGTGATGCGGCCGTAGGCCCCTTTGACGGAAAAGGAAGGTCCCCGTCTGCGACGAGGTCCCTTACCCTTAGTAGCCTGTGATAGAAAGGTGCTTTTGCCTCTAGTGAGACCCTTGATAATCTTATCCAGGGTAGCACCCAACAGGCGATCCTCCTGAAAGGGGAGATCAGCCCAAGCTCTTTTTGGAAGCTTGATCTGCCGACCAGCATTTTAACCATAACATGCGCCGGAGGACCACCGCCAAAATCGATACACGCCCCAACAATGGAGCGGTGTCCAGGGCGGCATCACAGACAAACTGTAGCCCTTGTACCATCTGCTCCAGAAAGTCCTGCTACTGCAGGGGGAGACTCCTTCCCTGCAGGTCATGGCGTAACAACTTGGTCATTCTGTCACTGTTTGTGAAACCAGAGCAATGGAAAACACTGGCCTAAAGGCCGACCCTACCAGGGAAAATATGGAGAGGGATATAGATTCCGCTTTACGATTCACCGGATCCCGAAATGACGGAGAGTTCTCCAACGGGATAGCTTTATTCAGTCTGGAATCGGCGAATCCATCGACTGTGGTACCGTCCATCTATAAGGAGGGATTCTTCAAACATGTAGCGCTTAGCAATCCGTTTGGACATACCAGGGGTTCGTTCTGAACGGACCCACTCCCCTCAAAACATATGGGCAAGGCACACCTTTACCATCATGGAAGGCTTGCAATACCGCAAGCAATTTCAGTATCAGCTGCCTCCGCCGGTGTAACCTCAAGTCTTAGGGTCTCCCGGATAGACACAATCAGTGCATCCACCAGCGCTTCATCTTGCGATATGGCGGAGGCAGAAACGTCATCCTCACTTTCCGAGGAGACGGGACCTGAGACAACAGTCCCAGAGGAGGAACCTGCAGCAGCAGCGACAGGCTCCGAATCCGTATCTGATCTGTCAGATGAGATAGTGGTAGGCGGGGGTCGCTTTTTAGCCCCCCCGTCCCTGACAGGCCACCTCCACCCGGGATACCAAAGACTCAAAAACCGCTGAAAGTGCATTAATAGTAAGGGAAGAATTGGAGGATCCCGTGGTCACCTCTAGTGGATCATTTGGGGACACATTTATAGCAGGGTCCATGGCAAAGCCAGGAAAACCTGTCAGCAAACAAATGACAAAATCTGAAAAAAAGAAAAACTTTTTTTTTTTTTTTTAAGTAATCCCCCAGCGCAACAGCGCTCCTCAGTGACCACGTGCTTTGAAACCCCCCACAGAGAGAAGAAAGACCCCCAAAGGCTCACCACCTGATGCACAGAAGTTCCTACAGGACTGCTCTCAGCGCTGTCTTTACAGAACAGGAAGTCTTGGATGGATTTACCCAGGCAAAGGGAGGGGCTCCTCCCCCTTACACGCCTTCCGGCACTCCCATCGCTGCTTAGCGCTCAAGCCAAGCGAAACTGGGTGTATCCAAAATGGCCGCCGCCATACAGGGGACATCTAGGCTACGCCAAAATGGCGGCCCACGTGGCCCGCGAAAGGAAGGCATTCCGCACGTTGCAACCGACCGATCAAGCGGTAGGTGACTGACAATCTGCATGATTGTTTTACTGGTACCGCCGCGGTGCCGTACTCCATCCTTGACAAACCTTAGTCATAGATTCGAAAGGATGGCGCTCCGCGCGCTGCAGCTGACCGATCGATCGGTCGGTGCTTGATAATCTGCATGATTATTTTACTGGTAATGCCCGCGGCGCCATGCTCCTGGATTCCTCAATCCTTATATATAATGCTGGCTTTCCTTGCAGTGACAGACTACAGGATTGTCAGCTCCCAAACCAAGCCTCCTGGAGTGGTATACTTTACTTACCAACCCATCCTTAGCAAGGGGGATATAGGAGGAGTGTGTCACACAGGATAGAGGGGAACCCGGGATCATGAGGGTCCGACTATCCCACGGAGGGGCCCGCGTCCACCCGACAGAAGGAGAGGTGGCTGTGGAGGAGACCAGCAGGTGGTGCTGTGGAGCAGAGCAGAGCGCGCGGGATCAGTGTCTACGTGCATGTGAGAGGAGCGGGTGTGTGACAGACCGGGTGTGTGAGTACCCCCCACCCCTCAGAAGAGTGGCGGCATCCGGGCTAGAACCCCCCCTCCCCCCTGAAAGGAAGCGGGCAGCGAGCGGATTGGTAACCCCCCCATCCCTTGTTGCAGCGGCCGGTGCTAAGAGTCCCCCCCCCCCGAAGTAATAGCGGGCGGCGAACCCCCCCTCCCCCTTGTTGCGGGCGGCGTGCAGTAAACCGTCCCTTGCGGCGAGCGGTGTGGGAACCCCCCCCCCACAGAGAGGAGCAGAGGAGACTAGCAAAGGCTGACCGGGAGGTGACCGAGGGAGGCGGGTGCAGAGAGGAGACTGACCGACAGAGAGGAATCAACGCCAGGAACTGCTAGTGACAGGCCTAAAGGGACACACACTAGGTAAGTAAGACTGGTACCTGAGATTGAACACTGACTGAGGGTGTAGTGCAGTACCTGAGTATCTGTGAGTACCAAATACTACCTGAGTGTCTGGGAGTACCAAATACTACCTGAGTGTCTGGGAGTACCTATTACTACCTGAGTGTCTGGGAGTACCTATTACTACCTGAGTGTCTAGGAGTACCTATTACTACCTGAGTGTCTGGGAGTACCTATTACTACCCGAGTGCCTGGGAGTACCTATTGCTACCTGAGTGTCTGGGAGTACCTATTGCTACCTGAGTGTCTGGGAGTACCTATTGCTACCTGAGTGTCTGGGAGTACCTATTTCTACCTGAGTGTCTGGGAGTACCTATTGCTACCTGAGTGTCTGGGAGTACCTATTGCTACCTGAGTGTCTGGGAGTACCTATTGCTACCTGAGTGTACAGTGAGTGTTGTGCGACTGGCCGGGCTGTGCGACTGAGTGTGTGCGTCTGACTGGGCTGTGCGACTGAGTGTGTGCGTCTGACAGGGCTGTGCGACAGTGTGTGCGTCTGACCGGGCTGTGCGACTGAGAGTTGTGCGTCTGACCGGCTGTGCGACTGAGAGTTGTGCGTCTGACCGGGCTGTGCGACTGAGAGTGTTGTGCGACTGACCGGGCTTTGAGACTGTGAGTGTTGTGCAACTGAGTGTCAAGCGAGTGTAGCGGAGTACCAGAGGGTGAGAAGGTAGAGTTAGGAAGTCAGGAATTAGCCACATAGGATAGACTTAAATCACTGAATCCCCATTAGATTAGATTAGTTGGTACAATGCCCGGCGGGTGTGGAGATGCGATTCGGTGTACATCTTGTGGTATGTATACGTTCCTCGATCATGAGATCGAGGGCGAATACCAGAGATGTATAGTAACGAAGTAGAACTACTTGAGTACTGTACTTAAGTACCGAAATGCAGTATCTGTACTTTCCTAGAGTAGAATTTTTTTCTCCTACTTCTACTTTTACTTCACTACATTTTTTCGATGATTTTGATACTTCTACTCAAGTATTTTTTTTTTGTGCTGCATAGTTACTCGTTACTTTTAAAAAAATTACCACTGCCAGAACAGTAGATGGCAGGTTGCATAAAGCTCAAAAAAATGTGTATAATGTCATTTGTAAATCAGCGCATACGAAAATAAAGGCTGTGTATAATAAAAGCTGCTATACCAAATCTTTCCAATAAAAAGAAAATATGAAACAAACAAATAAATGGTGCTACAGCGCTTAAAGTGCATCAAGAAACTACTAACAAACACAGGTTAATCATTTGAATAAATCATTTGAAATAATAAAAACAATATGATGTTCATACTTTTGACTTCTTTCTTTAATAACTACATAACACAGTACTTGTACTTCTACTTTCAGTACTTGAGTAGAATTTTTTTTTCAAAACTACTGGTACTTTTTACTTTTAGTACTTAAGTAGCAAATTTTTTGAAAAAACTACTTGCAATACTTAAGTAAAAAAAATGTTGAATACTTTAGTACTTCTACTTAAGTAACTTTTTCTGCGAGCACTTCCACTTCTACTCAAGTAATTTTTTGATCGAGCACTTGTACTTTTACTCAAGTAGAAATTTCGAGTACTTTATACAAGTCTGGCGAATACAAATGCACAAAATGTAAGCATGTTGTTTCCCTGGAAGCTCAGGGCCTGAATCTAGGGAGGAAGCTGGCAACACTGAGACGTATGTCCATACTGAAGGAGAGCTGGGATCGTACCCGCCAGGTGCAGGCAGGGGTCTGCACAGAGGTGGGCGGAGTATTGGAGGTGCAGGCAGCAGAGCAGAGTAGATATGTGACAGTTAGGAAGGGTAGAGGGCAAAAAGGCAAGGAGGCTGATCCTGGGCTGGAGCACCCCAATAAATTTGCCCCGTTGCGTGATGTTGAGGAAACCAGTCAGGGACCAGCATTGCTGGAGCAGAGCGACACCCCTAGCTGCCAGGGGACGAACTCCTCCAGTGAGGCTGGGAGAAAGGGAAAGGAAAGACAGGTGCTGGTGGTAGGGGACTCAATTATTAGAAGGACAGACAGTGTAATCTGTGACAAAGACCGTGTGTGCCGAACAGTCTGTTGTTTGCCGGGCGCTCGGATTCGGCACATTGCGGATCGGGTGGACAGATTATTGGGTGGGGCTGGGGAAGACCCAGCTGTCATGGTACACGTGGGTACCAATGACATAGGCAGAGGAAGATGGAGAGTCCTAAACGATTTCAGGGACTTAGGCGCTAAGTTGAGGAGAAGGACCTCCAAGGTAGTATTTTCCGAAATACTACCTGTACCTCGAGCCACACCAGAGAGGCAGCGGGAGATTAGGGAAGTTAACGAGTGGCTGAGGAGCTGGTGTAGTAAGGAGGGTTTTGGGTTCCTGGAGAACTGGGCCGACTTCTCAGTCGGCCACCGGCTCTTTGGTAGGGACGGATTGCACCTAAATGGGGAGGGTGCAGCCGTACTGGGTGAGAGGATGGCCAAAAAGTTAGAGGGGCTTTTAAACTAGGGAATGGGGGGGAGGGTACAGATGTAGAATTAGCCAGTGGAAAGCAAGTTTCAGAGGGCAGAAATGGGGGCATTAGCGGTTGGGTGATCGGAGCTCCTATACCCAGGGTGGGTATGGGGAAAAATCAAGTGAGCAGCCTAAAATCATCAAATGAGGTTAAATGTAACTGGTCAAAATTAAGAGGTTTGTATACCAATGCCAGAAGCCTGGCCAACAAGATGGGAGAGCTGGAGCTGCTGATGTTTGAGGAGGACCTAGATTTTGTGGGGATAACTGAGACTTGGTTTGACAGCTCTCATGATTGGATGGCGACCATTCAGGGGTATTCCCTTTATCGCAGAGATAGAGAGGGTAAAAAAGGGGGAGGGGTATGTCTGTATATTAAGAACAGTGTACAGGTAAATAAGAGGGATGATATTAATAATGGAGCTAAGGATGAGGCAGAATCCCTATGGGTAGAGCTTCAAAGGGAAGGCAAGGTGGGGAAGGTAATATTGGGCGTATGATATAGGCCCCCCAACCAGAGGGAGGAGGAGGAGGCGGACCTCATTTTACAGATAGGATTGGCAGCAAGGACGGGAAACGTCATTATAATGGGGGACTTTAATTATCCAGATATAGACTGGGCAGAAGGAACTGCACACTCAGCCAAGGCTCGGCAGTTCCTAAATGTTTTGCAGGACAATTTCATGGGTCAGATGGTGAATGCACCGACGAGAAAAAATGCGGTACTTGACCTACTGATTACCAACAATACAGACCTGCTCACGGATATAGAAATACGGGAAAACTTAGGAAACAGTGACCATAGGTCAATAAGTTTCAGTATTAATTAAAGTAATATGAAGCAGAGGGGTAATATAAGGACGCTGAATTTCAAAAGAGCCAATTTCCCAAAACTGTGCTCGCTGCTAGAAAATATCAATTGGGATGGAACCCTGGGAACAAAGAACACGGAGGAAAAATGGGAGTGCTTCAAGAGCATACTTAACAAGGGGATTGACCAGTGCATTCCAAAGGGAAATAAATTTAAAAGAGCAAAATTAAACCCTGGGTGGCTAAGCTCCAACATAAAAATGCATATTAGTGCTAAAGAAAAGGCCTTCAAAAAATACAAAACTGAGGGGTCATTGGCAGCATTTAAGCATTACAAAGAGTGTAATAAGAAATGTAAAGACGAAATCAGGGCAGCTAAAATAGAACACGAGAGACATATAGCGGAGGAGAGTAAAAAGAACCCCAAGAAATTCTTTAAGTATATAAACAGTAAGAAAGCAAGGCCAGATCACATTGGCCCCATAAAAGATGACAAAGGAAATATGGCCACTGAGGACAGAGAAAAGGCGGAAGTGTTAAATCATTTCTTCTCTTCAGTCTTCACAAAAGAATCGGGGGGCTACACGAACCTAGCTTGTAAGGCCAAACTAAACAACACACCTCAGGAAGTGCCGCCATGGCTAACAGAAGATAGACTTAGAACTAAACTAGAGAAACTTAACATAAATAAATCACCGGGACCGGATGGCTTGCACCCGAGGGTTCTTAAAGAGCTCAGCCAGGTGATTGCCAGACCATTATTCTTGATCTTTAAGGATAGATTACAGACGGGTATGGTGCCAGCTGATTGGAAAAAAGCCAACGTGGTACCAATATTTAAAAAGGGGCCAAGGTATATCCCGGGGAACTATAGGCCGGTCAGCCTAACATCTGTAGTCTGCAAGATTTTGGAGGGGATGTTAAGGGACCACATACAAGATTTTAGTAATGAAAACAGTATAATTAGTAGTAATCAGCATGGATTTATGAAAAATCGTTCTTGCCAAACCAATCTATTAACCTTCTATGATGAAGTGAGCTGCCACCTAGATAAGGATGGCCTGTGGATGTGGTGTATCTGGACTTTGCAAAGGCTTTTGACACCGTTCCCCACAAACGCTTACTGTACAAACTAAGGAAGGTAGGTATGGACAATAAGGTGAGTACCTGGATAGAGAACTGGCTCCAGGGGAGAGTCCAGAGGGTGAAGATTAATGGGGAGTACTCGGATTGGGCGGGTGTGGAAAGTGGGGTCCCCCAGGGTTCGGTCCAGGGACAAATCCTGTTTAATTTATTCATAAATGATCTAGAGGAGGGGATATCTAGTACAATCTCAGTATTTGCAGATGACCCTAAACTAGGCATGCCAATATCTTCTATGCAGGATGTGGAAACCTTACAAACAGACCTGAACAAAATAACGGGATGGGCAACTACATGGCAGATGAGGTTTAATGTTGATAAATGTAAAGTAATGCACTTGGGGGCCAAAAACCAGAAAGCAAGCTACTCACTAGGGGGGAACCTCTGGGTGAGTCTAGGATGGAAAAGGACTTGGGGGTATTGGTAGACAACAGGCTTGGCAGTGGCATGCAATGCCAAGCCGCTGCAAGTAAAGCCAACAGAATATGGGGATGTATAAAAAGGGGGATTCACTCCAGAAATAAAGAGATTATTCTTCCACTCTACAAGACTCTGGTCTGGCCACGTCTGGAGTATGCTGTCCAGTTCTGGGCACCGGTCCTCAGGAAGGATGTGCTGGAACTGGAAAGAGTCCAGAGAAGGGCAACAAAAATAATTAGGGGAATGGAGGACATCAGCTATGAGGAGAGGCTACAGGCACTGAACCTGTTCTCTCTGGAGAAGAGAAGATTGAGGGGGGATATGATATCAATGTACAAATAATGTACTGGCGACCCTAGCACAAGGAACAAACTATTCAGAGTAAGGGAACACTCACTAAAAATAGAGGAAAGGCGGTTTAACCTTAAAATGCGTAAGGGGTTCTTCACTGTGAGAGCGGTAAGGATGTGGAATTCTCTTCCACAAGCAGTCGTATCAGCAGGGAGTTTCAAAAAACTGTTAGATGGACACCTTAGAGACCACAACATACAGGGGTATACAATGTACGGTTAAAAGCAAACACACACACATCATAGGTTGAACTGGATGGACTGTTGTCTTTTTTCAACCTCACTAACTATGTAAAATTCAGTTATCTTGTCTAAAACCGGCTTTTTAAGACTCTAAAAGACAAAAATACAGTCATTTTGACTAAAAAAAGTTGTCAGGCCTTTGGTGACCAAATGCAGTTATTTTGACTAAAAAAGGCTTTTTAGACACTTGGAGACCAAAATAGAGTCATTTTGACCAAAAATATTTTTTCAGGCCATTGGAGCCCAAATGGCCGGTTTTAGACAAATCTTGTCTAAACCCGGCCTTTTAAGACTCTAAAAGACAAACATTCAGTAAATTTGACTAAAAAATGTTTTCAGACCTTTGGTGACCAAATGCAGTTATTTTTAGAGTTGAGCGGACACCTGGATGTCCGTGTTCGGCGGGTTCGGCCGAACTTTAAAAAAAAGTCCGGGTCCGTGTCCCGGACTTTTGCCGAACTTTTCCCGGACACCGAACCCCATTGAAGTCAATGGGGACCCGAACTTTAAGACACTAAAATGGCTCTAAAACACCAATGGAAAGGGCTAGAGTGCTGCAAATGGCAGCAAAACGTAGTTAAGAGCATGGCAAGTGCTCTGCAAACAAATGTGGATAGGGAAATAACTTAAAACAAAAAAAAAAGAAAAATAAAACAATGTTCTTTATCTCTGAAGGACGAGGCCCATATGGAGTAGGAGGGAGGTTGAGGTGGTGGTGGATGTGGCGGTGTCATAGGCGTGCGCACAGGGTGTGCTGGGTGTACCTGGGCACACCCTAATCACCTAGGGCACATAGCATTATCGCTCTGTTTGCCAGTAAGGAGATGGGAAAGATCTCCCTCGGACCTGCTCTGCTCTATTTCTCTTTGCCAGCAGGGAAAGTAATGTATCGGGGGCCATGTACATGTAGGCAAACACATGCATGTGTATTTAAACTTTGGGGTGCACACCCTAATGCAATAGGCTGCGCACACCTATGTGCGGTGTAGGTGGAAGCAGCGGTGGAGAAGGACCAGGGCCGGATTAAGAGCATCATGGGCTTGGTGCTGAGGATTTTGAAGGGCCTTAAGGGCCGTGCCTTGGCATGCACCCAGAGGAGGAAGGGTGCAGCCATGCATGCCTAATTCCACATGGGATGCTGTCTCTGAAGCCCATAAACACATCCATGCATCGGCAACTGTCCCTCCTTGTCCGGCCTTCGTGCTGTGTGGGGAGGTTCTGAGGGAGCTGCCTGGGGAAGCGAGCATAGAAGCCAGACTTCTGTGTTTACAAGTGACAGAAGAGCGGTAACAGTGAATGTGGCCAACCTGGGGCCTATATAAAGGTAAGGGCCTGGAGCTGCAGCTCCAATAGCCCCTACGTTAATCTGGCCCTGAGGAGGACGAGGTAGCCAACACTGCTTCTTTTCACAAATTTTAAATGAGGGTACACCCCAAAAGAGTGAGAAAGAGCAAAAATGGAACAATGGCTGGGTAAGGTCGGTATCCATCGCTATTCTGCACAAGGTACGGAAAAGTCCCGTGGGATCCATGCCTGGTTCATTTTAATGAACGTGAGCTTGTCCACATTGTCTCTGGACAGGCGGCTGCGCTTGTCTGTGATAACGCCCCCAGCCGTGCTAAATACCCGTTCAGATAATACACTGGCTGCAGGGCACGCCAGCACCTCCAAGGCGTAAAGGGCAAGCTCAGGCCATGTGCCCAACTTGGAGACCCAGAAGTTGAAGGGGGCAGACCCCTCATTCAGTGCGTCTAGGCGTGTGCACACATACTGCTCCACCATGTTGGTGAAATGCTGCCTCCTGCTAAGATGTTCCATATGAGCTGCTGGTGCTGCTGTTTGTTGTGGCGTGTTGACAAAGCTTTTCCACATTTCGGCCATGCTAACCCTGCCTTCTGAGGTGCTGGCAGTGCCCTGGTTGCGTTGGCGACCTCTTCCTCCTCCTCCTCCTCCTCCTCTGCCTTGTGCTTCCACTGTGACCCCGCTGTCAGGTGGGAATGCCAGCAGCATCGCGTCTACCAGCGTGCGCTTGTACTCGCGCATCTTGCGATCGCGCTCCAGTGAGTGAATTAAGGACGGTACGTTGTCCTTGTAACGGGGATCCAGCAGCGTGGCCACCCAGTAATCAGCACAAGTTAGAATGTGGGCAATTCGGCGGTCATTGTGGAGACACTGCAGCATGTAATCGCTCATGTGTGCCAGGCTGCCCAGAGGCAACGAAAGGCTGTCCTCTGTGGGAGGTGTATCGTCCGTGTCCTCTGTATCCCCCCAGCCACGCACCAGTGATGGCCATGAGCTGGCCTGGGTGCCACCCTGCTGGGAACACGCTTCCATCTCCTCCTCCAGCTCCTCCTCCTCATCCTCCAGAACTGTGCCCCTGCTGGACAATTGTGTCCCTGGCGTTTGTGTGTGCAGGAACCCACCCTCGGAGCCGCTTGCGAATGACTGCCCTGAAAGCCTTGGAAATGTTACCTCTTCATCCTCCTCCTCCTCCTCCTCCTCATCCTGTGCCACATCCTCTTCCATCATCGCCCGAATTGTTTTTTAAGGAGGCATAGAAGTGGGATAGTTAAGCTGAGAACGCCGTCATCGGCACTGGCCATGTTGGTGGAGTACTCAAAACAGCGCAACAAGGCACACAGGTCTCGCATGGAGGCCCAGTTATTGGTGGTGAAGTGGTGCTGTTCCGCAGAGCGACTCACACGTGCGTGCTGCAGCTGAAACTCCACTATGGCCTGCTGCTGCTCGCACAGTCTTTCCAGCATGTGCAAGGTGGAGTTCCACCTTGTGGGCATGTCACATATGAGGCGGTGAGCGGGAAGGCCGAAGTTACGCTGCAGCGCTGACAGGCGAGCAGCAGCAGGGGGAGAACGCCGAAAGTGCGCACAGACGGCCCGCACTTTCTGCAGCAGCTCTGACATATCGGGGTAGTTTTTAAGGAACCTCTGCACCACCAAATTCAGCACATGCGACAGGCAAGGGATGTGCGTCAAACCGGCTAGGCCCAGAGCTGCTATGAGATTTCGCCCATTATCACACACCACCAGGCCGGGCTTGAGGCTCGCTGGCAGCAACCACTCATTTGTCTGCTGTTCCATGCTTCTCCACAACTCCTGCACGGTGTGTGGTTTATCCCCCAAACAGGCAAGTTTTAAAACTGCCTGCTGTCGTTTACCCCTGGCCGTGCTGAAGTTGGTGGTGAAGGTGTTACGCTGTCCGGATGAGGAGGCGGTAGAGGATGAGGAAGCGGAGTAGGAGGAGTTAGGAACAGGAGACAAACTGAAGCGCCCTGCAATCCTCGGTGGTGGAAGGACATGCGTCAAATTGCTATCTGCCTCAGGCCTATCCGCCACTGCATTTACCCAGTGTGTCGTTAGGGAGATATAACGCCCCTGACCGTGCTTACTGGTCCACGTATCGGTAGTTAGGTGGACCTTGCCAGAGATGGCGTTGCGCAGTGCACACCTGATTTTTTTCCCCACTTGGTTGTGCAGGGAAGGGATGGCTTGCCTGGAAAAGTAGTGGCGGCTGGGCACGACGTACTGTGGGACAGCCACCGACATAAGGTTTTTAAAACTGTGCGTCTCCACCAGACGGAATGACAGCATTTCAAAGGCCAAGAATTTTGAAATGCTGGCATTCAGGGCCAGGGATCGCGGGTGGGTAGGGGGGTACTTCCTCTTCCTCTCAAGTGTTTGGGAGATGGAAAGCTGAACGCTTCCACGGGACATTGTGGAGATGGTTGGTGACCCAGGTGGTGGTGTTGCTGACAGATCCTCTGTTTGTGGGGTGGCAGGTGCCGGTATCACTACAGATGTGGCTGGAGCGGCCGAGACTGCAGCAGAAGAGGAAGCAGGATGAGCCAGAGACGTTTCTTGGTTTTGAAGGTGTCTACTCCACTGCAGCTCGTGCTTTGCACTTAGATGCCTGATCATGCAGGTTGTGCTCAGGTTGAGAAGGTTTATGCCTCGCTTCAGGCTCTGATTGCACAGGGTGCAAACCACTCGTGTCCTGTCATCAGCACATTTTCTAAAGAACTTCCACGCTAGAGAACTCCTTTGAGCTGACTTTGGTGCGCTTGTTCCCTTGCTGCATTGGGCAGTAGCGGGCGTAGTGTCTAGGGCACGGCCGCTCCGCTTCTGCACCCTGCTCCCTCTTCTGCTGTGCTGGTGGCTCTGTGCGACCACCGCCTCTTCCTCCAAACTACTCAGGTCACCTGCATGACGTTCATTCCATGTGGGGTCGAGGACCTCATCGTCCTCCACATCATCTTCCACCCAGTCTTCACCCCTGCCCTCCTTGTCGGTCTCCACAATGCTGAACGCCACAGCAGTTGGCACCTGCGTTTCGTCATCATCGGAGACGTGCTGCGATGGTCCTTGCATGTACTCATCTTGAGAAATAAGTGGTTGGGCATCGCTGCACTCAATATCTTCAACTTCTGGGGCAGGGCTAGGTGGATGGCCCTGGGAAACCCTGCTGACAGAGTCCTCAAAAAGAAGAAGAGACTGCTGTATGGATTGGGGCTCAGACTGCTTGCTTGATTTCCAAGGGGGTGAGGTGAAAGACGGTTGGACATTGGCTGCAGGTGCCAACTCTGACCTTTCTGCAGTAGACTGGGTGGGAGACAATGTGAAGGAACTGGAGGCACTGTCAGCAACCCAATCTACTATCGCCTGTACTTCTTCAGGCCTCATCGCATCTAGAGGCGCATTATGCCCTACCAAATACTGCTGCAGGTTCTGTCGCCTACTCACACTTGTGGAAGGTGTTTCACTTGTGCGTGTAGCTGGCACAGATCGACCACGTCCTCTCCTTGCAAGAGGAGCTCTACCAGCAGCACCACGACCCAGGCCACGGCCCCTATTTGACGGTCTCCTCATATTTCTGTAATTTATGATATTGCCCTAGAAAGGTGTTTATTGAATAGCGGAACAAAACAACAACAGTATCGCACGGGTGTATCTGACAGTCAAATATGCAAACTATGCCGCAATTTAATGTTTTTTTACCCCAAAAGGGTGTATATTGAATAGCGGAATAGGAAAAAGGATAAAAAACGGTGTATCTCACACGTACAAACACAGACTAGGCCCCGATTAAAATTTTTTGTACCCTAAAGGGAGGATGAGGAAGAGGAGTAGGAGGAGTTGGGAACAGGAGGCAAACTGAAGCACCCTGCAATCCTTGGTGGTGGAAGGAGATGCGCCAAACAAATTTAAAAGGTGTATCTCACACGTACCGATACAGACTATGCCGTAATTTAATTTTCTTACACTCCAAAAGGGTGAATATTGAATAGCGGAATAGGACAAATTTTACAAAACGGTGTATCTCACACGTACAAACACCAACTAGGCCCCGATTACAATTTTTTGTACCCTAAAGGCAGGATGAGGAAGAGGAGTAGGAGGAGTTGGGAACAGGAGGCAAACTGAAGCGCCCTGCAATCCTCGGCGGTAGAAGGAGATGCGCCAAACAAATTTAAAAAGTTGTATCTCACATGTACCGATACAGACTATCCCGCAATTTAATTTTTTACACTCAAACAGGGTGTATATTGAATAGCGGAATAGGACAAATTTTACAAAACGGTGTATCTCACACGTACAAACACAATCTAGGCCCCGATTACAATTTTTTGTACCCTAAAGGCAGGATGAGGAGTAAGAGGAGTTCGGAACAGGCAGGAGGCAGACTGAAGCACCCTCGAATCCTCGGCAGTATGAGATGCGCCCCAAAAATTGGAAAGGTAAATCTCACACGTACCGACACAGACTATCCCGCAATTTAATTGTTTATACCCAAAGGTTTTGATTAAATAGCGGAATAGAAAATATGATCAAAAAAAGTGTATGTATCTCACACGTACAGAAGCACACTAGGCCCCAATTACTATTGTTTGTACCCCTAAAAGGCTGAATGAGGAGTAGGAGGAGTATGGAACAGGCAGCACCCTCAAATCTTCAGAAGTATGAGATGAACCCCAAAAACTTGGAAAGGTGGATCTCACACGTACCAACACAAACTATTCCGCAATTTAATTGATCCCCAAAGGTTTTTATTGAATAGCGGAATAGGAAATATGATCAAAAAAAGTGTATGTATCTCACACGTACAGAAGCACACTAGGCCCCAATTACTATTGTTTGTACCCCTAAAAGGCTGGATGAGGAGTAGGAGGAGTTTGGAACAGGCAGCACCCTCAAATCTTCAGAAGTATGAGATGAACCCCAAAAACTTGGAAAGGTGGATCTCACACGTACCAACACAAACTATCCCGCAATTTAATTGATCCCCAAAGGTTTTTATTGAATAGCGGAATAGGAAATATGATCAAAAAAAGTGTATGTATCTCACACGTACAAAACCACACTAGGCCCCAATTACTATTGTTTGTACCCCTAAAAGGCTGAATGAGGAGTAGGAGGAGTATGGAACAGGCAGCACCCTCAAATCTTCAGAAGTATGAGATGAACCCCAAAAACTTGGAAAGGTGGATCTCACACGTACCAACACAAACTATCCCGCAATTTAATTGATCCCCAAAGGTTTTTATTGAATAGCGGAATAGGAAATATGATCCAAAAAAGTGTATGTATCTCACATGTACAAAACCACACTAGGCCCCAATTACTATTGTTTGTACCCCTAAAAGGCTGAATGAGGAGTAGGAGGAGTATGGAACAGGCAGCACCCTCAAATCTTCAGAAGTATGAGATGAACCCCAAAAACTTGGAAAGGTGGATCTCACACGTACCAACACAAACTATTCCGCAATTTAATTGATCCCCAAAGGTTTTTATTGAATAGCGGAATAGGAAATATGATCAAAAAAAGTGTATGTATCTCACACGTACAGAAGCACACTAGGCCCCAATTACTATTGTTTGTACCCCTAAAAGGCTGGATGAGGAGTAGGAGGAGTTTGGAACAGGCAGCACCCTCAAATCTTCAGAAGTATGAGATGAACCCCAAAAACTTGGAAAGGTGGATCTCACACGTACCAACACAAACTATCCCGCAATTTAATTGATCCCCAAAGGTTTTTATTGAATAGCGGAATAGGAAATATGATCAAAAAAAGTGTATGTATCTCACACGTACAAAACCACACTAGGCCCCAATTACTATTGTTTGTACCCCTAAAAGGCTGAATGAGGAGTAGGAGGAGTATGGAACAGGCAGCACCCTCAAATCTTCAGAAGTATGAGATGAACCCCAAAAACTTGGAAAGGTGGATCTCACACGTACCAACACAAACTATCCCGCAATTTAATTGATCCCCAAAGGTTTTTATTGAATAGCGGAATATGAAATATGATCAAAAAAAGTGTATGTATCTCACACGTACAGAAGCACACTAGGCCCCAATTACTATTGTTTGTACCCCTAAAAGGCTGAATGAGGAGTAGGAGGAGTATGGAACAGGCAGCACCCTCAAATCTTCAGAAGTATGAGATGAACCCCAAAAACTTGGAAAGGTGGATCTCACACGTACCAACACAAACTATCCCGCAATTTAATTGATCCCCAAAGGTTTTTATTGAAGAGCGGAATAGGAAATATGATCAAAAAAGTGTATGTATCTCACACGTACAAAACCACACTAGGCCCCAATTACTATTGTTTGTACCCCTAAAAGGCTGAATGAGGAGTAGGAGGAGTATGGAACAGGCAGCACCCTCAAATCTTCAGAAGTATGAGATGAACCCCAAAAACTTGGAAAGGTGGATCTCACATGTACCAACACAAACTATCCCGCAATTTAATTGATCCCCAAAGGTTTTTATTGAATAGCGGAATAGGAAATATGATCAAAAAAAGTGTATGTATCTCACACGTACAAAACCACACTAGGCCCCAATTACTATTGTTTGTACCCCTAAAAGGCTGAATAAGGAGTAGGAGGAGTATGGAACAGGCAGCACCCTCAAATCTTCAGAAGTATGAGATGAACCCCAAAAACTTGGAAAGGTGGATCTCACACGTACCAACACAAACTATCCCGCAATTTAATTGATCCCCAAAGGTTTTTATTGAATAGCGGAATAGGAAATATGATCAAAAAAAGTGTATGTATCTCACACGTACAAAACCACACTAGGCCCCAATTACTATTGTTTGTACCCCTAAAAGGCTGAATGAGGAGTAGGAGGAGTATGGAACAGGCAGCACCCTCAAATCTTCAGAAGTATGAGATGAACCCCAAAAACTTGGAAAGGTGGATCTCACACGTACCAACACAAACTATCCCGCAATTTAATTGATCCCCAAAGGTTTTTATTGAAGAGCGGAATAGGAAATATGATCAAAAAAGTGTATGTATCTCACACGTACAAAACCACACTAGGCCCCAATTACTATTGTTTGTACCCCTAAAAGGCTGAATGAGGAGTAGGAGGAGTATGGAACAGGCAGCACCCTCAAATCTTCAGAAGTATGAGATGAACCCCAAAAACTTGGAAAGGTGGATCTCACATGTACCAACACAAACTATCCCGCAATTTAATTGATCCCCAAAGGTTTTTATTGAATAGCGGAATAGGAAATATGATCAAAAAAAGTGTATGTATCTCACACGTACAAAACCACACTAGGCCCCAATTACTATTGTTTGTACCCCTAAAAGGCTGAATAAGGAGTAGGAGGAGTATGGAACAGGCAGCACCCTCAAATCTTCAGAAGTATGAGATGAACCCCAAAAACTTGGAAAGGTGGATCTCACACGTACCAACACAAACTATCCCGCAATTTAATTGATCCCCAAAGGTTTTTATTGAATAGCGGAATAGGAAATATGATCAAAAAAAGTGTATGTATCTCACACGTACAAAACCACACTAGGCCCCAATTACTATTGTTTGTACCCCTAAAAGGCTGAATGAGGAGTAGGAGGAGTATGGAACAGGCAGCACCCTCAAATCTTCAGAAGTATGAGATGAACCCCAAAAACTTGGAAAGGTGGATCTCACACGTACCAACACAAACTATCCCGCAATTTAATTGATCCCCAAAGGTTTTTATTGAATAGCGGAATAGGAAATATGATCAAAAAAAGTGTATGTATCTCACACGTACAGAAGCACACTAGGCCCCAATTACTATTGTTTGTACCCCTAAAAGGCTGAATGAGGAGTAGGAGGAGTATGGAACAGGCAGCACCCTCAAATCTTCAGAAGTATGAGATGAACCCCAAAAACTTGGAAAGGTGGATCTCACACGTACCAACACAAACTATCCCGCAATTTAATTGATCCCCAAAGGTTTTTATTGAATAGCGGAATAGGAAATATGATCAAAAAAAGTGTATGTATCTCACACGTACAAAACCACACTAGGCCCCAATTACTATTGTTTGTACCCCTAAAAGGCTGAATGAGGAGTAGGAGGAGTATGGAACAGGCAGTACCCTCAAATCTTCAGAAGTATGAGATGAACCCCAAAAACCCCAAATATCATTCAGCTCCGCTGCAGGCCACAATTTAATTTTTTTTAACCCAAGGCTGTATATTGAATAGTGGAATAGAAAAAAAGTGTATGATTTCTGAAACCACTCAATATTAGCACATGTGAACTGAACACAGCAGTGTATGATCAGTCACTCAGCACAGCACAGCTGAAGGAAAAATGCTGCACACAGTGCCTGATAGAAAAATACTTTTCTCCCTCCTCCTCAGTGGGCAAAAAAGATTGTGTTCACTGCACCCCAAAAAGATTGTGTTCACTGCAGCCCACACACAGCAAAATGGATGTGGACCACTGACACCTGCCTTTCTCCTATTCCACACCACACAGCAATATCGATTGTAGTTTGTAGAACACACTGACCCTAAAAATCAGCAGACTCTCTCCCTAAAAGGATTGATAAGATCGTAGATCGGTCACTGCAAACCCCACCCCACACAGCAATATCGATTGTAGTTTGTAGAACACACTGTCTGACCCTAAAAATCTGCAGACTCTGTCCCTAAAAGGATTGCTAAGATCGTAGATCGGTCACTGCAAACCCCACCCCACACAGCAATAGCGATTGTAGTTTGTAGAACACACTGACCCTAAAAATCATCAGACTCTCTCCCTAAAATGCCTACAACTCGCCCTGCCTAACACACTCCGACCTGTCCCTCAATTCTATCCGGACACAAATGTTTTTTTTTTCCTGTCTGTCCCTAATCAGCAGGCAGCACGTTGATGTGTGCTCTCTCCCTGAACTAAACAGCAGAATGACGCCGCAGCGGCGCTGCCTCGAACTTATAAAGACTTGGTCACATGCTTCAGACGGCCAATCACAGCTACTGATACATTTGTAGGCATGGCTGGGATGGCTTAGGCACACCAGTTAAACGCTTGTTGATTGGCTGTTGAAAGCCCGCCATGAAAAGCGCGCCAAAGCATGCAAAACCCGGAAATAAAATGACCGAACACGGATTTTTACCCGAACATACAGTTAAGTTTTCGGGTCCGTGTTCGGGTAACAAAAATCCAATTATTCGGTACGAACACGAATAATACAGTCCGTGTTCGCTCAACCCTAGTTATTTTGACTAAAAAGGCTTTTTAGACACTTGGAGACCAAAATACAGTCATTTTGACCAAAAAAATGTTTCAGGCCATTGGAGCCCACATGCAGTTATCTTGTCTAAAACTTTCTTTTTAAGGCTCTAAAAGACAAAAATGCAGTTATTTTGACTAAAAAAGGATTTTTAGACACTTGGAGACAAAAATAGAGTCATTTTGACCAAAAAGATTTTAAGGCCATTGAAGACCAAAATGCAGTTATCTTGTCTAAAACCATCTTTTTAAGACTCTAAAAGACAAAAAATACAGTCATTTTGACTGAAAAAATGTTTTCAGGCATTGGAGACCAAATGGCCGATTTTAGACAAATCTTGTCTAAAACCGTCTTTTTAGGGCTCTAAAAGACAAAAATACAGTTATTTTGACTAAAAATGTTTTCAAACCTTTGGTGGACAAAGGCAGTTATTCTGCTTTTTAGAAACTTGGAGACCAAAATAGAGTCATTTTGACTGTAAAAATAGTTTCAGGCCATTGGAGTACAATGTCTAAAACCGGCTTTTTAAGGCTCTAAAAGACAATAATATAGTCATTTTGAAAAAAAAAATTCAGACCTTTGGTGACCAAATGCAGTTATTTTGACTAAAAAGGCTTTTTAGACACTTGGAGACCAAAATAGACCGAAACTTTTTTCAGGCCATAGGAGTAGAGTTGAGCGGACACCTGGATGTCCGTGTTCGGCGGGTTTGGCCGAACTTTAAAAAAAAGTCTGGGTCCGTGTCCCGGACTTTTGCCGAACTTTTCCCGGACACCGAACCCCATTGAAGTCAATGGGGACCCAAACTTTCAGGCACTAAAATGGCTCTAAAACACCAATGTAAAGGGCTAGAGTGCTGCAAATGGCAGCAAAACGTAGTTAAGAGCATGACAAGTGCTCTGCAAACAAATGTGGATAGGGTAATAACTTAAAACAACAACAAAAAAAAGAAAACAATGTTCTTCATCTCTGAAGGACGAGGCCCATATGGAGTAGGAGGGAGGTTGAGGTGGTGGTGGATGTGGCGGTGTCATAGGCGTGCGCACAGGGTGTGCCGGGTGTACCTGGGCACACCCTAATCACCTAGGGCACATAGCATTATCGCTCTGTTTGCCAGTGAGGAGATGGGAAAGATCTCCCTCGGACCTGCTCTGCTCTATTTCTCTTTGCCAGCAGGGAGAGTAATGTATCGGGGCCATGTACATGTAGGCAAACACATTCATGTGTATTTAAACTTTGGGGTGCACACCCTAATGCAATAGGCTGCGCACACCTATGGGCGGTGTAGGTGGAAGCGGCGGTGGAGGAGGACCAGGGCCGGATTAAGAGCATCATGGGCTTGGTGCTGAGGATTTTGAAGGGCCTTAAGGGCCGTGCCTTAGCATGCACCCAGAGGAGGAAGGGTGCAGCCATGCATGCCTAATTCAACATGGGATGCTGTCTCTGAAGCCCATAAACACATCCATGCATCGGCAACTGTCCCTCCTTGTCCGGCCTTCATGCTGTGTGGGGAGGTTCTGCGGGAGCTGCCTGGGGAAGCGAGCATAGAAGGCAGACTTCTGTGTTTACAAGTGACAGAAGAGCGGTAACAGTGAATATGGCCAACCCGGGGCCTATATTAAGGTAGGGGCCTGTAGCTGCAGCTCCAATAGCCCCTACATTAATCTGGCCCTGAGGAGGACGAGGTAGCCAACACTGCTTCTTTTCAGAAGTTTTAAATGAGGGTACACGCCAAAAGAGTGAGAAAGAGCAAAAATAGAACAATGGTTGGGTAAGGTCGGTATCCATTGCTATTCTGCACAAGGTACGGGAAAGTCCCGTGGGATCCATGCCTGGTTCATTTTCATGAACGTCCACATTGTCTCTGGACAGGCGGCTGCGCTTGTCTGTGATAACGCCCCCAGCCGTGCTAAATAAACGTTCAGATAATACACTGGCTGCAGGGCACGCCAGCACCTCCAAGGCGTAAAGGGCAAGCTCAGGCCATGTGCCCAACTTGGAGACCCAGAAGTTGAAGGGGGCAGACCCCTCATTCAGTACGTCTACGCGTGTGCACACATACTGCTCCACCATGTTGGTGAAATGCTGCCTCCTGCTAAGACGTTCCATATGAGCTGCTGGTGCTGCTGTTTGTTGTGGCGTGCTGACAAAGCTTTTCCACATTTCGGCCATGCTAACCCTGCCTTCTGAGGTGCTGGCGGTGCCCTGGTTGCGTTGGTGACCTCTTCCTCCTCCTCCTCCTCTGCCTTGGCCTTGTGCTTCCACTGTGGCCCCGCTGTCAGGTGGGAATGCCAGCAGCATCGCGTCTACCAGCGTGCGCTTGTACTTGCGCATCTTGCGATCGCGCTCCAGTGAGTGAATTAAGGACGGTACGTTGTCCTTGTAACGGGGATCCAGCAGCGTGGCCACCCAGTAATCAGCACAAGTTAGAATGTGGGCAACTCGTCGGTCGTTGTGGAGACACTGCAGCATGTAATCGCTCATGTGTGCCAGTGCCCACCTCTGATGATGTCACTTCCTTGACGACACGCGTCAGGTGATCCGGAACGAGCAGCACGCCACCAACACCGCGGTTTTTACTTATTTACGATGCCTGTATACATTCACCTTTGTGTGAGTATATTTTTATGCAATTATTAAACCTGAGTTTGTACAGTCTGCACTATGTCCTGCCCCTTTCTTTTGAGGTGAATTGACTATTGCTGAGATCATTACTCTGTCTGGTGGTACGATTTGAGCCTTCATTGCCCTTAAACCATGATCTGTTGAGACACTGGGAATCGATGAGTTATACCGTTGGCACTATCTGTCATTGATGGCCCAATTTGAGTTTATTGCATCGCCCATATCCATCTAATATCTGGTAAGCAGTTGGCATATTTCCACGCTTGGGTGTTGGCTTCTTTTCATCCGCACGGCTCTGATATTGGGAATTGGTCTCCACTACTTCTCATCTCTTTTGGACTATTGGGACTTATTGTGGACACTCTACATTGTTTATTATTTAGTTATAGTGTTTGGCGCTACTACACCTTTTATAATCGCTCATGTGTGCCAGGCTGCCCAGAGGCAACGAAAGGCTGTCCTCTGTGGGAGGTGTATCGTCCGTGTCCTCTGTATCCCCCCAGCCACGCACCAGTGATGGCCATGAGCTGGCCTGGGTGCCACCCTGCTGTGAACATGGTTCCATCTCCTCCTCCTCATCCTCCAGAACTGTGCCCCTGCTGGACTATTGTGTCCCTGGCGTTTGTGTGTGCAGGAACCCACCCTCGGAGCCCCTTGTGAATGACTGCCCTGAAAGCCTTGGAAATGCTACCTCTTCATCCTCCTCCTCATCCTGTGCCACATCCTCTTCCATCATCGCCCGAATTGTTTTTTGAAGGAGGCATAGAAGTGGGATAGTTAAGCTGAGAACGGCGTCATTGGCACTGGCCATGTTGGTGGAGTACTCAAAACAGCGCAACAAGGCACACAGGTCTCGCATGGAGGCCCAGTTATTGGTGGTGAAGTGGTGCTGTTCCACAGAGCGACTCACGCGTAGGGGGGTACTTCCTCTTCCTCTCAAGTGTTTGGGAGATGGAAAGCTGAATGCTTCCACGGGACATTGTGGAGATGGTTGGTGACCCAGGTGGTGGTGTTGCTGACAGATCGTCTGTTTGCGGGGTGGCAAGTGCCGGTATCACTACAGATGTGGATGGAGCGGCCGAGACTGCAGCAGAAGAGGAAGCAGGATGAGCCAGAGACGTTTCTTGGTTTTGAAGGTGTCTACTCCACTGCAGCTCGTGCTTTGCACTTAGATGCCTGATCATGCAGGTTGTGCTCAGGTTGAGAAGGTTTATGCCTCGCTTCAGGCTCTGATTGCACAGGGTGCAAACCACTCGTGTCCTGTCATCAGCACATTTTCTAAAGAACTTCTACGCTAGAGAACTCCTTTGAGCTGACTTTGGTGCGCTCGTTCCCTTGCTGCATTGGGCAGTAGCAGGCGTAGTGTCTAGGGCACGGCCGCTCCGCTTCTGCACCCTGCTCCCTCTTCTGCTGTGCTGGTGGCTCTGTGCGACCCCCGCCTCTTCCTCCAAACTACTCAGGTCACCTGCATGACCTTCATTCCATGTGGGGTCGAGGACCTCATCGTCCTCCACATCATCTTCCACCCAGTCTTCACCCCTGCCCTCCTTGTCGGTCTCCACAATTCTGAACGCCGCAGCAGTTGGCACCTGCGTTTTGTCATCATCGGAGACGTGCTGCGATGGTCCTTGCATGTACTCATCTTGAGAAATAAGTGGTTGGGCATCGCTGCACTCAATCTCTTCCACTTCTGGGGCAGGGCTAGGTGGATGGCCCTGGGAAACCCTGCTGACAGAGTCATCAAAAAGAAGAAGAGACTGCTGTATGGCTTGGGGCTCAGACTGCTTGCCTGATTTGCAAGGAGGTGAGGTGAAAGACGGTTGGACATCGGCTGCAGGTGCCAACTCTGAGCTTTCTGCAGTAGACTGGGTGGGAGACAATGTGAAGGAACTGGAGGCACTGTCAGCAGCAAACCAATCTACTATCGCCTCTACGTGTTCTGGCATCATCACTTCTAGAGGCGTATGATGCCCTACCAAATACTGATGCAGGTTCTGTCGCCTACTAAAACTTGAGGAAGGTGTTTCACTTGTGCGTGTAGCTGGCACAGATCGACCACGTCCTCTCCTTGCAACAGGAGCTCTACCAGCAGCACCACGGCCCCTATTTGATGGTCTCCTCATATTTCTGTAATTTAAGATCTTGCCCTAGAAAGGTGTTTATTGAATAGCGGAACAAAACAACAACAGTATCGCACGGTTGTATCTCACAGTCAAATATGCAAACTATGCCGCAATTTAATGTTTTTTACCCCAAAAGGGTGTATATTGAATAGCGGAATAGGATAAAAAACGGTGTATCTCACACGTACAAACACAGACTAGGCCCCGAATTAAAACTTTTTGTACCCTTAAGGGAAGATGAGGAAGAGGAGTAGGAGGAGTTGGGAACAGGAGGCAAACTGAAGAGCCCTGCAATCCTTGGCGGTGGAAGGAGATGCGCCAAACAAATGTAAAAGGTGTATCTCACACATACCGATACAGACTATGCCGTAATTTAATTTTTTACACTCCAAAAGGGTGTATATTGAATAGCGGAATAGGAAAAATTTTATAATACGGTGTATCTCACACGTACAAACACAGACTAGGCCCCGATTACAATTTCTTGTTCCCTAAAGGCAGGATGAGGAAGAGGAGTAGGAGGAGTTGGGAACAGGAGGCAAACTGAAGCACCCTGCAATACTTGGCGGTGGAAGGAGATGCGCCAAACAAATTTAAAAGGTGTATCTCACACGTACCGATACAGACTATGCCGTAATTTAATTTTTTACACTCCAAAAGGGTGTATATTGCATAACGGAATAGGAAAAATGTTATAATACGGTGTATCTCACACGTACAAACACAGACTAGGCCCTGATTACAATTTTTTGTACCCTAAAGGCAGGATGAGGAAGAGGAGTAGGAGGAGTTGGGAACAGGAGGCAAACTGAAGCGCCCTGCAATCCTCGGCGGTAGAAGGAGATGTGCCAAACAAATTTAAAAAGGTGTATCTCACACGTACCGATACAGACTATCCCGCAATTTAAATTTTTACACTCAAACAGGGTGTATATTGAATAGCCGAATAGGACAAATTTTACAAAACGGTGTATCTCACACGTACAAACACAAACTAGGCCCTGATTACAATTTTTTGTACCCTAAAGGCAGGATGAGGAGTAGGAGGAGTTCGGAACAGGCAGGAGGCAGACTGAAGCACCCTCAAATCCTCGGCAGTATGAGATGCGCCCCAAAAATTGGAAAGGTTTATCTCACACGTACTGACACAGACTATCTCGCAATTTAATTGTTTATACCCAAAGGTTTTGATTAAATAGCGGAATAGAAAATATGATATCAAAAGGTGTATGTATCTCACACGTACCGACACAGACTATCCCGCAATTTAATTGTTTTTACCCAAAGGTGTAGATTAAATAGCGGAATAGAAAATATGATATCAAAAGGTGTATGTATCTCACACGTACCGACACAGACTATCCCGCAATTTAATTGTTTTTACCCAAAGGTGTAGATTAAATAGCGGAATAGAAAATATTATCAAAAAAAGGTGTATGTATCTCACACGTACAGAACCTGACTAGGCCACAATTACTATTTTTTGTACCCCCAAAGGCAGGATGAGGAGTAGGAGGAGTTCGGAACAGGCAGCACCCTCAAATCCTCAGAAGTATGAGATGAACCCCAAAAATTGGAAAGGTGTATCTCACACGTACCAACACAGACTATCCCGCAATTTAATTGTTTATACCCAAAGGTTTTTATTGAATAGCGGAATAGAAAATATTATCAAAAAAAGTGTATGTATCTCACACGTACAGAACCAGACTAGGCCCCAATTACTATTTTTTGTACCCCTAAAGGCAGGATGAGGAGTAGGAGGAGTACGGAACAGGCAGCACCCTCAAATCCTCAGAAGTATGAGATGCACCCCAAAAATTGGAAAGGTGTATCTCACACGTACCAACACAGACTATCCCGCAATTTAATTGTTTATACCCAAAGGTTTTTATTGAATAGCGGAATAGAAAATATTATCAAAAAAAGTGTATGTATCTCACACGTACAGAACCACACTAGGCCCCAATTACTATTTTTTGTACCCCTAAAGGCAGGATGAGGAGTAGGAGGAGTACGGAACAGGCAGCACCCTCAAATCTTCAGAAGTATGAGATGAACCCCAAAAATTGGAAAGGTGTATCTCACACGTACCAACACAGACTATCCCGCAATTTAATTGTTTATACCCAAAGGTTTTTATTGAATAGCGGAATAGAAAATATTATCGAAAAAAGTGTATGTATCTCACACGTACAGAACCACACTGGGCCCCAAATACTATTTTTTGTACCCCTAAAGGCAGGATGAGGAGTAGGAGGAGTACGGAACAGGCAGCACCCTCAAATCTTCAGAAGTATGAGATGAACCCCAAAAATTGGAAAGGTGTATCTCACACGTACCAACACAGACTATCCCGCAATTTAATTGTTCATACCCAAAGGTTTTTATTGAATAGCGGAATAGAAAATATTATCAAAAAAAGTGTATGTATCTCACACGTACAGAACCACACTAGGCCCCAATTACTATTTTTTGTACCCCTAAAGGCAGGATGAGGAGTAGGAGGAGTACGGAACAGGCAGCACCCTCAAATCTTCAGAAGTATGAGATGAACCCCAAAAATTGGAAAGGTGAATTTCACACGTGCCAACACAGACTATCCCGTAATTTAATTGTTTATACCCAAAGGTTTTTATTGAATAGCGGAATAGAAAATATTATCAAAAAAAGTGTATGTATCTCACACGTACAGAACCACACTAGGCCCCAAATACTATTTTTTGTACCCCTAAAGGCAGGATGAGGAGTAGGAGGAGTACGGAACAGGCAGCACCCTCAAATCTTCAGAAGTATGAGATGAACCCCAAAAAATTGGAAAGGTGTATCTCACACGTACCAACACAGACTATCCCGCAATTTAATTGTTCATACCCAAAGGTTTTTATTGAATAGCGGAATAGAAAATATTATCAAAAAAAGTGTATGTATCTCACACGTACAGAACCAGACTAGGCCCCAATTACTATTTTTTGTACCCCTAAAGGCAGGATGAGGAGTAGGAGGAGTACGGAACAGGCAGCACCCTCAAATCTTCAGAAGTATGAGATGAACCCCAAAAATTGGAAAGGTGAATTTCACACGTACCAACACAGACTATCCCGTAATTTAATTGTTTATACCCAAAGGTTTTTATTGAATAGCGGAATAGAAAATATTATCAAAAAAAGTGTATGTATCTCACACGTACAGAACCACACTAGGCCCCAATTACTATTTTTTGTATTTAGCACGGCTGGGGGCGTTATCACAGACAAGAGCAGGCACCTGTCCAGAGACAATGTGGACAAGCTCACATTCATTAAAATGAACCAGGCATGGATCCCACAGGACTTTTCCGTACCTTGTGCAGAATAGAGATGGATACCGACCTTACCCAGCCATTGTTCTATTTTTGATCTTTCTCACTCTTTTGGGGTGTACCCTAATTTAAAATGACTGAAAAAAAGCAGTGTTGGCTACCTCGTCCCCCTCCACCGCTGCTTCCACCTACACCGCCACATCCACCACCACCTCAACCTCCCTCCTACTCCATATGGGCCTCGTCCTTCATAGATGAAGAAAATTGTTTTATTTTTCTGTTTTTTTTTGTTGTTTTAAGTTATTTCCCTATCCACATTTGTTTGCAGAGCACTTGCCATGCTCTTAACTACGTTTTGCTGCCATTTGCAGCACTCTAGCCCTTTACATTGGTGTTTTAGAGCCATTTTAGTGCCTGAAAGTTTGGGTCCCCATTGACTTCAATGGGGTTCGGTGTCCGGGAAAAGTTCGGCAAAAGTCCGGGACACGGACCCGGACTTTTTTTTAAAGTTCGGCCGAACCCGCCGAACACGGACATCCAGGTGTCCGCTCAACTCTACTCCTATGGCCTGAAAAAAGTTTCGGTCTATTTTGGTCTCCAAGTGTCTAAAAAGCCTTTTTTAGTCAAAATAACTGCATTTGGTCACCAAAGGTCTGAATTTTTTTTTCAAAATGACTATATTATTGTCTTTTAGAGCCTTAAAAAGCCGGTTTTAGACATTGTACTCCAATGGTCTGAAACTATTTTTACGGTCAAAATGACTCTATTTTGGTCTCCAAGTGTCTAAAAAGCCTTTTAAGTCAAAATAACTGCATTTGGTCACCAAAGGTCTGAAAAACTTTTTTCAGCCAAAATGACTTTTTTATCAAGTTCGGCCGAACCCGCCGAGCACGGACATCCAGGTGTCCGCTCAACTCTAGTCAAAATTACTTATTATTAATTAATAAGTAATTAATCGTCTTTTAGAGTCTT
The DNA here is from genome assembly GCF_965119305.1 of Pelophylax lessonae. Taxonomy (NCBI): domain Eukaryota; kingdom Metazoa; phylum Chordata; class Amphibia; order Anura; family Ranidae; genus Pelophylax; species Pelophylax lessonae. Next base: position 83,244,464 of record NC_138778.1, read on the forward strand.
AACTACTTGCCTTCTGTGCACTTAAACACCCTTCCTATCCAGGCCACTTTTCAGCTTTCAGCGCTGTCACACTTTGAATGACAATTGCGCGGTCATGCTACACTGTACCCATTTGAAATTTTTATCATTTTTTTCACACAAATTGAGCTTTCTTTTGGTGGTATTTAATCATCTCTGGGTTTTTTATTTTTTACAAAAAAAAAGAATAAAGACAAAAAATTTTGAAAAAAAAAAAAAGTTTTTCTTATTTTCTGCGAGTAAATTTTGATAATAAATTTTTCTCCTTCACTGATGTGCGCTGATGAGGCGGCACTGATGGGCACTGATAGGCTGCACTGATGGGCACTGATGAGGTGGCACTTATGGGCACTGATGAGGTGGCACTTATGGGCACTGATGAGGAGGTACTAATATGCCGCACTGATGAGCACTGAGAGTCGGCACTGATGAGCACTGATAGGCGGCACTGCTGGGCACTGATAGGCGGCACTGCTGGGCACTGAGAGGCGGCACTGAGAGGCGGCACTGATAGGCGGCACTGATGGGCACTGGTGGATGGCACTGGACACTGACGGGTGGCACTGATGAGCGGCACTGATGGGCAGCACCATCAGTGCCCACACTCAGTGCCCATAGTGCTGCCAGTCAGTGCTCATCAGTGCCTAGATGAGCAGGCACTGATGGGCACTGACTAGCAGCACTATGGGCACTGATTGTGGGCATTGATGGGGGGCACTGATGGCGGGCACTGTGGGCACTGATGGGGGGGCACTGTGTGTGTGTTTTTCCCTTGTGTAATCAGGGCACTGGTGATCGGTGCCCTGATTACATTCTCCTGTGTCCCCGGCGCTGTGAGGCTCCCCCTCCTTCCTCACACTGCAGGCTCCGTGTGAGGAAGGAGCGCCGGTGATGAGAGATGATCTCATATGTTTACTCATTGGACGGCCAGATCACGTGGTGAATGGCCGCTGTGATTGGCCATTCACCACGATCTGTGATCGGCCGTGTCCAAGGGACACGGCCGACACAGATTTTCCCCGCATCGCGCTCGCGGGAGCGCGCTGGGGGCGTGTCACTGGGAGGCCGTTTAAAAACGGCCTCCCAAAAATCCGAGTCCGCGCTGCAGCCGTATATAGGCTGTAGCGCGGATGGGTAGTGGTTAAAAAGCCGATTTTAGACAAGATAACTTCATTTCATCTCCAATGTCCTGAAAATCTTTTTTGATCAAAATGACTCTATTTTGGTCTCCAAGTGTATATAAACCCTTTTTTATTCAAACTAATTGCATTTTCACCAAATGTCTGAAAAAACATGTTTTAAGTCAAAAACTTTTTTGTCTTTTAGAGTCTTAAAACGCCGGTTTTAGACAAGATAACTCCATTTGGTCTCCAATGGCCTGAAAAAAAATTTTTGTCAAAATTACTCTACTTTGGTCTCCAAGTGTCTAAAAGCCTTTTTTAGTCAAAATAACTGCATTTGGTCACCAAAGGTCTGAAAAATTTTTTTAGTCAAAATGACTGTATGTTTGTCTTTTAGGGTCTTAAAAAGCCGGTTTTAGACAAAATAACTGCATTTGGTCACCAAAGGTCTGAAAGACTGTATTTTTGTCTTTTAGAGTCTTAAAAGGCCGGTTTTAGACAAGATTTGTCTAAAACCCGCCATTTGGGCTCCAATGGCCTGAAAAAAATGTTTTGGTCAAAATGACTCTAGTTTGGTCTCCAAGTGTCTAAAGATCTGAAAAAATATTTCCGTCAAAATGACTGTATTTTCGTCTTTTAGAGTCTTAAAAAGCTTGTTTTAGACAAGATAACTGCATTTGGTCTCCAAAGGCCTGAAAAAAAGATTTTGGTCAAAATTAATATTTAAGTGTCTAAAAAGCCTTTTTTTGTTAAAATAACTGCATTTGGTCACCAAAGGTCTGAACATTTTTTTTGTCAAAATTACTGTATTTTTGTCTTTTAGAGTCTTAAAAAGCCGGTTTTAGACAAGATAACTGCATTTGGTCTCCAATGGCCTGAAAAATTTGTTTGGTCAAAATGACTCTATTTTGGTCTCCAAGTGTCTAAAAAGCCTTTTTTAGTCAACATAACTGCATTTGGTCACCAAAGGTCTGAAATTTTTTTTAGTCAAAGTGACTATTTTTGTCTTTTAGGGTCTTAAAAAGCCGGTTTTAGACAAGATAACTGCATTTGGTCTCCAATGGCCTGAAAAAATGTTTTGGTCAAAATTACTATTTTGGTCTCCAAATGTCTAAAAAGCCTTTTTTAGTCAAAATAACTGCATTTGGGCAACAAAGGTCTGAAAATATTTTTTTAGTCAAAATGACTATTTTTGTCTTTTAGAGTCTTAAAAAGCCGGTTTTAGACAAGATAACTGCATTTGGTCTCCAATGGCCTGAAAAAATGTTTTTGGTCAATATGACTATTTTGGTCTCCAAATGTCTAAAAGCCTTATTTAGTCAAAATAACTGCATTTGGTCACCAAGGTCTGAACATTTTTTTTGTCAAAATTACTGTATTTTTGTCTTTTAGAGTCTTAAAAAGCCGGTTTTAGACAAGATAACTGCATTTGGTCTCCAATGGCCTGAAAAATTTGTTTGGTCAAAATGACTCTATTTTGGTCTCCAAGTGTCTAAAAAGCCTTTTTTAGTCAACATAACTGCATTTGGTCACCAAAGGTCTGAAATTTTTTTTAGTCAAAATGACTATTTTTGTCTTTTAGGGTCTTAAAAAGCCGGTTTTAGACAAGATAACTGCATTTGGTCTCCAATGGCCTGAAAAAATGTTTTGGTCAAAATTACTATTTTGGTCTCCAAATGTCTAAAAGCCTTATTTAGTCAAAATAACTGCATTTGGTCACCAAGGGTCTGAAAAATTTTTTTAGTCAAAATGACTGTATTTTCGTCTTTTAGAGTCTTAAAAAGCCGGTTTTAAACACGATAACTGCATTTGCTCTCCAATGGCCGCCAGAAATTTTTTTTGGTCAAAATGACTATTTTAGTGGTTAAAAAGCCTTTTTTAGTCATAATGAGTGCATTTGGTCACCAAAGGTCTGAAAAAAATTTTTTAGTCAAAATGACTGTAGTTTGTCTTATAGAGTCTTAAAAATTTGATCTCCAATGGTCTGAATTTTTTTGGTCAAAATGACTGTATTTTGGTCTCCAAGTGTCTAAAAAGCCTTTTTTTAGTCAAAATATCTGCATTTGGTTACCAAAGGTCTTAAAAAAATTTGACAGTCATTTTGACTAAAAAAAATTTTCAGACCTTTGGTGACCAAATGCAGTTATTTTTACTAAAAAAGGCTTTTAATCCCTTGGAGACCAAAATACAGTCATTTTGACCAATACATTTTTCACAACATTGGAGACCAAATGGTCCGATTTTATCTAAAACCAGCTTTTTAAGACTCTGAAAAGTTTTTTTAGTCAAAATGACTGTATTTTTGTCTTTTTGACATTTGGTGACCAAATGCAGGTATTTTGACTAAAAGAGGCTTTTTAGACACTTGGAGACCAAAAAACAGTCATTTTGACACAAAAAATATTTCAGACAATTGCAGACCAAATGCAGTTATCTTGTCTAAAACCAAGACTCTAAAAGACAAAAATAGTCATTTTGACTAAAAAAAAATTCAGACCTTTGGTGACCAAATGCAGTTATATTGACTAAAAAAGGCTTTTTAGACACTTGGAGACCAAAATACAGTCATTTCGACCCAAAAAAAATGTCAGGCCATTGGAGACCAAATGCAGTTATCTTGTCTAAAACCGGCTTTTTAAGACTCTAAAAGACAAGAATACAGTCTTTCAGACATTTGGTGACCAAATGCAGTTATTTTGGCTAAAAAAGGCTTTAAAGACACTTGGAGACCAAAATACAGTCATTTTGACCCCAAAAATGTTTTCAGGCCACTGGAGAAATGCAGTTTTGCGCGGTCACGCGACGCTGTACCCAAATTAAATTGACATCCTTTTTTTCCCACAAAAATAGCTTTCTTTTGGTGATATTTGATCACCTGTGCGATTTTTACTTTTTTGCGCTATAAACAAAAAAAGAGCAACATTTTTGAAAAAATAATATTTTTCACATTTTTTATATGAAATTCCCCCCATAAAAATGTAAAAATCAAAATTTAACATTTTAGGCAAATTTGTTTTCTGCTACATATGTTTGGTAAAAAAAACACAATAAGCGCATTTTTATTGGTTTGCGCAAAAGTTATTGCGTCTACTAAGGGAAAGATTTCTGTCATTTTTGGTGGGTTTTTTTAACGAGTAATGGCGGCGATCTGCGTTTTTTTTTTTTGCAGGACTGCGACATTACGGCGGACAGATCGGACCCTGGACTGACATTTTTGACACTTTTGGGGTTACCAGTGACATTACTACAGTAATCAGTGCTATACATTTGCACTGTTATTGTAAAAATGACACTGGCAGGGAAGGGGTTAACTTTATTGGTGATGCAGGGGTTAAGTGTGTCCCTAGGGGCGTGCTTCTAACTGTAAAGGGGTGTGGCTAGTGATGTAAGCACAGAGACATACGATCCTACATAGCATCTGTTCTTACATCAGGGAGAATGACAGGCAGCTGTAACGCTCTTGCGTTTTTTGTTAGTGAATGGATTTGCAGCTGCAGAATTATAACACTCAGTAGTCATGTAGAGATGTGTTGAACAAACATATCCAACTCTCAGGACTCATCACCGTGCACAGCCTGCTTTATGCAAATATACATACACTCAATATGATGTTCCTGGAGTGATAGGATGTATATGATAGTATAGAGGTGAGAGACAGGCGTTAGAAATGGTGAGCACTCAGTAGTAATATTCAAGAGGGTGGTAGGTGATGATAGGTAGTATGCAGATAGGTTTAGCAATCATGTATAGTAACAGGTGGTAGGGGACAGCAGATGAAGTATACAAGAGAGAGTAACCTAGTGCAATGATGTAGATGATGGTAGGCTCAAGAGCTAGCAATCTATGAAGTTATGCAGATGATAGAAATAGTGCTTACATAGTAACAGTCCTTTAGTATGCAGAGGTAGATAGTGTAAGTTAGTTAGGAAGAAATCCCCTGTGGGGTACTTATCACTAGTTGGGTTAGTAGTAGCAAGGTCCAGTAGCAAGAGAGTGATCCGGTAGCGAGATACGGGATCGGTAGCGAGGTTCCGGTTTTGTTCAGGCAAAGGAATAGCTAGAAGCTCCGGCAGCATAGGACAAGACTGGTCAAGCATGCGGTTTGAACGAGCAATGAGTGAGAGAAAACCGGCGATTGAAATAGCCGCTCATAGCGGCGCTCGGCGATGATGTCATCGTTCTTAAAGGTGTATGCGTTCCACCTAGTTAGCAAGGTGGGACGCAATATTAAGGTAGAAATGGGAAATAAGGGTACCAAAGGTACCAGAATCTTACAGTGCCCCCCCCCCCCTTAAGGCCGGCTCCGGAAGGCCTATAGCACTGGTTTTTCCGGGTATTTCGAGTGAAATGTTCGTATAAGCCTAGGTGCGTGAACATCAGCAGTATCCAACCAGGTGTCGTCTTGGGGTCCATAGTTCTTCCATCTTATGAGATATTGGAGTCTTCCTCTGTGGATACGAGAATCCAGAATCTCCTTGATCTCATATTCTTCTCCGCCTTCAACTTGTACTGGAGGTGGAGGCAAGATGGTAGGCCTTATTCCTTGGTTAGGAACATGTGGTTTTAGTAGTGACACATGAAAGATGGGATGTATTTTGAGATCTGCCGGTAAGGTGAGTTGCACTGCAGCTTTTCCAATGAGTTTCTTAATTGGGAAGAGTCCCAGAAATAAAGGTCCAAGTTTTTTACTAGGGATCTTTCATCTCAAATTTTTTGTAGATAGCCAAACAAGATCCCCAATAGCATATTGAGGAGAGGGTTTTCTACGTAGGTCGTAGTACCTTTTTTGTTGACTATGGGCATGTGATATGGTGGTGTTGAGTAAACCCAGAGAGTCCTTTATTTGGGTGAGATAATCAGAGGCCACTGGGTTACTTGATGGAAGGATGCGTGGTGGAAGAAGAGTGGGATGAAACCCATAGTTCAAGTAGAATGGACTTTGCTTAGTAGTACTGTGGGTTGCGTTGTTATAAGCGAATTCCGCCAGCGGGAGGAGGTCCACCCAATCGTCCTGTAGGTATGAGGTATAGCAACGTAGATATTGCTCAATGCACTGGTTGACTCTTTCTGTCTGTCCGTTGGTCTGAGGGTGGTAAGGAGAAGTAAGTTTTCGCTCTATTCGTAGTATCCGACATAGAGCTTGCCAAAACTTGGAGATGAACTGTGAACCACGGTCAGACAGAAGGGTCTTTGGAATACCATGTAACTTAAAGACATGTTTCACTAGCAATTCCGCTGTTTGCTTGGATGAAGGTAATCTTCGAATAGAAATGAAATGTGCCATCTTGGTCAGATGGTCCACTGACACTAGAATGGTGTTAAATCCTTTGGAAGGTGGTAGTTCTACTATAAAGTCTAAGGACACAACTTCCCATGGAACCTGGGGTATTGGTAGACTACAAAGTAGACCAGATGGTTTTGTAGTGTCAATTTTGGACCTTGCACAGATGTCACAAGAAGAAACAAATTTTTGTACGGTCATCTTCATGTCAGGCCACCAAAACTGCCTAGTAAGTAAATTGAATGTTTTAGTCATGCTCATATGTCCTGCCATAGGCACATCATGCGACAATTCCAAAATCTTGGTACGCATAGTAGGGGGTATGTAAAGTTTGTCGTTGTAATAGAGGAAGCCTTCTGCATCAGCACTTAGTTGTGGTGGAGGTGAATCCAGTCCTATGCTGTGCAAAATCTCTTCCTTCAGGGAACGAACAACACCGACAATACGTTCATAGGGTATTATAGGAATTGAAGGTATTTCGGCGTAGTTATCCTCGGTTAATCGTGACAGCGCATCCGCCTTTTTATTTTTGTCTGCAGGAGTGTAGGTCACCAAAAAGTTGAATCTTAAAAAGAATAAGGACCATCGTACCTGCCGGTGGGAAAGAGTCTTGTTAGTCTGAAGGTATTGAAGATTTTTATGATCTGTGTATATGAGAACTGGTAATCGAGTACCCTCAAGTAGGTGTCGCCAATTCTCCAATGCCAATTTTATGGCAAGCAACTCTTTTTCACCCACTGGGTAATTCACCTCGGGGCTGCTTAGTGATTTTGAGAAAAAAGCAACTGGGTGAAGTGGTGAAGTATTTGTTGGTCGTTGGGAGAGAACTGCTCCTACTGCCATATTTGACGCATCTACCTCCAGGATGTATTGAAGGGATGGGTCTGGATGGCGTAGTATGGGAGCAGAAGTAAAGCTTGATTTCAACAAGCGGAAAGCTCCATTTGCTTCTTCTGACCATTTGAATGTTTTTTTTATACTTGTGAGTTGTGTGAGAGGTCTCACAATAGCAGAGAAGTTCTTAAAGAACTTCCTATAGAAGTTAGAAAATCCGAGGAATCTTTGTAATGCTTTACGAGTTGTTGGCACAGGCCAATCTAGAATACAGGATATCTTGCTCATATCCATTTTGATTCCACTTTTAGATATGATGTATCCTAGGAATAGTACTTCTTCTTTATGAAATAAACATTTTTTTAATTTTACGTATAAGTTGTGTGCAAGTAGTCTGGACAACACGAGTCTTACATGTTTTATGTGTTCAGATAAAGATTGAGAATAAATAAGTATATCGTCCAGATATACTACAACACAAACATCAAGTAAGTCTCTGAAGATGTCATTTATGAATCGTTGAAAGGCTGCGGGAGCATTACACAACCCGAATGGCATCACAAGGTACTCGAACAATCCGTATCTGGTTCTGAATGCTGTCTTCCATTCATCCCCGTCACGGATTCGGATTAGGTTGTATGCCCCTTTTAGGTCCAATTTCGAAAAGTAGGTAGCCCCGCGCACCTGTTCAATAAGTTCAGGAATGAGGGGTAAGGGATAGCGATCCTTTATTGTAATGGTATTTAATTGCCTGTAATCAATAATAGGCCTGAGACTTGAATCCTTATTGCGGACAAAGAAGAGTCCTGCAGCAGTAGAGGAAGTAGAAGGTCTGATAAACCCTTTCACCAAATTCTCATCCAAGTATTCCTTGAGGTGAGAGAGTTCATCCTGTGAAAGAGGATAAACATGACCGAAAGGCAACTTGCTATTAGGGAGTAGATCGATACAACAATCATAGTCCCTATGGGGAGGCAACACTTGAGCATTTTTCTCAAGGAAGACTTCCGACAAATCCTGGTAACATAGTGGTATAATGTCATCTGTCACCACAGACAGGATCTTTCCATATGATGAGAGATTACACGTGGTTTCGCAATAGTGAGAAGAGAAGGTTAGAGTTCTTGTTTTCCAATCAATGATTGGTTGATGTATGTGTAACCAGGGAAGTCCCAAAATAATGGGAAAATGTGGTGAGGTTAGTACATCAAAAGTGGTAGTCTCCATATGAGACTCATTGGCAGTGACAAGGAGTGCTTGTGTCTGATTGGTGATTGGACCAGAGGATAACGGAATACCGTTAATGAAACTAACAGAGACAGGTTTGAGTTTTGAAATAATAGGTATTTTATTTAAGGTAGCAAAACAAGTATCGATATAGTTCCCACAAGATCCTGTGTCGATCATAGCCTTGGTGGTGATCCTAGTTTGGTCCCACTGTAATGTCAAATGAATAAAAAGATAAGGATTAGAAAAGGAAGTCGTTAATCCCCCTAGCAAGACATTTGAACACTCACCCTCTTTTTTGCGGACAAGGGGACAGCCGCTTAACAAATGATCCGGGGAGGCGCAGTACATGCAGAGATGTTCGGATCTTCTCCTGGCACGTTCGGTAAAGGATAAAGGTGGACGTATCATTCCTACCTCCATAGGAGTAGGGTCAACAGCCGACATCCGAGAAGGACTGGACAATGGCAATCCCATCTTCTCAGCCTTTCTTTCTCGCAGTCGTCTGTCAATATTGATACTGGTCTGTATCAGGGCATCCAAGGTGTCAGGTAAATCCGCTCGGGCGAGCTCGTCTTTAACGGCTTCTGATAGGCCGAGTCTGAACTGAGTTCTTAGAGATGTATCATTCCATCCTGAATCAAGGGTCCATCTCTTGAACTCTGCCACAAAGTCTTCAACAGGTCTCCTTCCTTGTTTTAAAGCCCTCAATTGGGTATCAGCAGTACTCTGCCTATTGGGGTCTTCATATAAACAAGCAAGTTGCGCTAGGAATAAAGGATAGGAATTGAGAAGTGGATCATCTTTCTCAAAGAGAGAGTCTGCCCAGGCACGGGGATCACCCGTCAGATAGGAAATAGTGGTACGGACTTTAATTTGGTCAGTAGGGTAGGTACGAGGTTTTAACAAGAAAAGCAATTGACATGCGTTTTTAAATTCACAAAATTTTTTCCGATCACCTGTAAACACTAGAGGAGGGTTTATCTTAGGCTCACGGGGCTGAGCAGCAGAGAGCTGTGCAAGACGGCCAACCTGCTGTCTCAAAGCCTGATTTTCATTTTTTACCTCTGTAAGAGCAATTATCAATGCATCTACTTGTTGTTTTAATTGCATTACTTGAGTGGGTAATTCTGCTAAATCCATATTTTAGGGCTCGTTCAATTTGTAACGCTCTTGCGTTTTTTGTTAGTGAATGGATTTGCAGCTGCAGAATTATTACACTCAGTAGTCATGTAGAGATGTGTTGAACAAACATATCCAACTCTCAGGACTCATCACCGTGCACAGCCTGCTTTATGCAAATATACATACACTCAATATGATGTTCCTGGAGTGATAGGATGTATATGATAGTATAGAGGTGAGAGACAGGCGTTAGAAATGGTGAGCACTCAGTAGTAATATTCAAGAGAGTGGTAGGTGATGACAGGTAGTATGCAGATAGGTTTAGCAATCATGTATAGTAACAGGTGTTAGGGGACAGCAGATGAAGTATACAAGAGAGAGTAACCTAGTGCAGTGATGTAGATGATGGTAGGCTCAAGAGCTAGCAATCTATGAAGTTATGCAGATGATAGAAATAGTGCTTACATAGTAACAGTCCTTTAGTATGCAGAGGTAGATAGTGTAAGTTAGTTAGGAAGAAATCCCCTGTGGGGTACTTATCATTAGTTGGGTTAGTAGTAGCAAGGTCCAGTAGCAAGAGAGTGATCCGGTAGTGAGATACGGGATCGGTAGCAAGGTTCCGGTTTTGTTCAGGCAAAGGAATAGCTAGAAGCTCCGGCAGCATAGAACAAGACTGGTCAAGCATGCGGTTTGAACGAGCAATGAGTGAGAGAAAACCGGCGATTGAAATAGCCGCTCATAGCGGCGCTCGGCGATGATGTCATCGTTCTTAAAGGTGTATGCGTTCCACCTAGTTAGCAAGGTGGGACGCAATAGTAAGGTAGAAATGGGAAATAAGGGTACCAAAGGTACCAGAATCTTACAGCAGCTTTGTTTACATCAGCCGCCTGCCTTTCTCCCTCTCCACGGGGAGATCGCGAGTGGCCGGCGCACACGCGTGGACTTCTTAGAGAACGAGCGGGGGTGGCGCGCGCTCGCCCCCTCGAGGCTCACAGGCTAGCGATGTAGTCTTACGTCACTTTGCCTGTACGGGGCTGACCGCCACAGTAAATAGCCGTGCGGCGGTCGGCAAGCGGTTAAAACGATTTTATTAGTAGTAATCAGCATGGATTCATGAAAAATCGTTCTTGCCAGACCAATCTTTTAACCTTCTATGATGAAGTGAGTTGCCATCTACATAAAGGAAGGCCTGTGGATGTGGTGTATCTGGACATTGCAAAAGCATTTCACACAGTTCCCCAAAAATGCTTACTGTACAAACTAAGGTACATAGGTATGGACCATAGGGTGAGTACCTGGATAGAGAACTGGCTCCAGGGGAGAGTCCAGAGGGTGGTGATAAATGGGGAGTACTAGGATTGGGCGGGTGGGGAAAGTGGGGTCCCCAAAGATCTGTCCTGGAACCAATCCCATTTAATTTATACATAAACGATCTAGAGGAGGGGATATCCAGCACAATATCGTTATTTGCGGGTGATACTAAACTAAGCAGGCCAATATCTTCTATGCAGGATGTGGAAACCTTACAAGCAGACAAGAACAAAATAATGGGGTGGGCAACTAAATGGCAGATGAGGTTTAATGTTGAAAAATGTAAAGTAAAGCACTTGGGCATCAGAAACACGAAAGAAAGCTACTCACTAGGGGGAATCTAAGATGGAAAAGGACCTGGGGGTACTAGTGGACAACAGGCTTGGCAGTGGCATGCAATGCCAAGCCGGTGCAAGCAAAGCCAAAAAAAATACTGGCATGTATAAAAAAGGGGATTCGCTCCAGAAATAAAGAGATTATTCTTCCACTCTACAAGACTCTGGTCCGGCCACATCTGGAGTATTCCTTCCAGTTCTGGGCACCGGTCTTCAGAAAGGATGTGCTGGAACTGGAGAGAGTCCAGGGAAGGCAACAAAAATAATTAGGGGAATGGAGGACATCAGCTATGAGGAAATACTGCAAGCATTGAATTTATTCTCTCTGGAGAAGACGCTTGAGAGGGGATATGATATCAATTATTAAATACTGTACTGGTGATGACCCTAGCATAAGGAACAAACTATTCAGAGAAAGGGAATACAATAAGACATGTGACCACTCACTAAAACTAGAGGAAAAACAGTTTAACCTTAAAACATGTAAAGGGTTCTTTACTGTCAGAGCAGTAAGGATGTGGAATTCTCTTCCACAAGCAGTAGTATCAGCAGGGAGCATTGATAGTTTCAAAAAACTATTAGATGGAAACCTTAACCACTTAAGCCCCGGAAGATTTTACCCCCTTCCTGACCAGGGGGTATTTTGCGATTAGGCACTGCGTGACTTTAACGGACAATTGCGCGGTTGTGCGACACTGTACCTAAACAAATTTGACGTCCCACAAACAGAGCTTTCTTTTGTTGGTATTTGATCACCTGTGCGATTTTTTGATCATGCACTAAACAAAAAAAGAGCGTCAATTGTGCAAAAATAGCAATATTTTTCACATTTTTTTATATGAAATTCCCCCCAAAAAATGTAAAAATCAAAATTTTTTAACATTTTCAGCCAATTTGTTTTATGCTACATATGTTTGGTAAAAAAAATCGCAAAAAGCGTATTTTGATTGGTTTGCGCAAAAGTTATCGCGTTTACTAACAAAGGGAAAGATTATTGTCATTTTTGTTGTTTTTTTAACGCGTAATGGCGGCGATCTGCGATTTTTTTTGCGGGACTGCGACATTGGGGCGGACAGATCGGACCCTTGACTGACATTTTTGACACTTTTGGGGTTACCAGTGACATTTCTACAGTAATCAGTGCTATACATATGCACTGTTACTGTAGGGGCGTGATTCTAACTGTGATTGGCTGTGGCTTGGGCTGTAGGAACAATGATTAACAGTCCTACATAGAAGAACCATGTGATCATTGTTTCTACACAGGGGAGAATGACAAGCGGCTTGTTTACACTAGCCGCCTGACTTTCTCCCTCTGCAGCGGCGATCGCAGAGTGACCGGCGGACATCGGGTCCACCGGTCACATGCGCGGGGGGGGGTCTGTGACCACGCGCGAGCGCGCCTCCGGGGGCGTGCACTCACTCCCTAGACCCTCACAGGCTAGCGACGTAGATCTACGTCACTTTGCCTGTGAGGGGCTGACTGCCGACGTAAATCGTCGTTAGGCAGTCGGCAGGTGGTTAAAGACCACAGCATAAAGGGTTATACAATGTACGGTTAACAGCAAACACACACACACATCATAGGTTGAACTGGATGGACTGATGTCTTTTTTCAACCTCACAAACTATGTAACAGAATTTATGATCAACCAGATTCGAAATACAGTGTAGACAATAACTATCCTCACTGAATACTGATTTTCAGTTGCGCGGTGCAATGCGCCACTTAAAAGAGGGAACCAGTACAAAAATGGGATATTTATGCTCAACTCAAACTTCAGCATCTAAAACAACCACCAGTTTCACTAATAAATGAGTTGTGTTATAGACAGGACCGGTGTTGAATTACAGTGTAAAAAGCACAAAACCGATTACCAACACTATGTCTAGAAATGGAGTCCGCTGCCAAAAAACAATTTCAGCACATACACAAGCCAATTACTATACTAAGACGCGGTATCCGCCGCCAAAACCAACACCAACTGATAATCTATTTGAAAACAAGGGGGGGGGGGTTGCAAACTGCGCTAACATACAAAATAATAACAACAAGCTGACATCAACCGACATCAGTTGTCCAAATATAGTGTATACATAAAGTGCAGTGCTAAAAAACATAAAAAGAGTCCTGTGAAAAACTACAAGTTATATTATGAAATAATAAATAGTGAGTCCCAAGTGAAAGATAAAGGTGAACCATCTAAACTTGGTCTGGTGATCGCAAAATGCAGATAGATCCCCACACCAACAGAGTGAAAGTTGAATGTGCTCACCAGAGGGTATGGACGCAAACTGCCATACAGCAAATGGGTCGTACAGACTGGATGTTAATCATGGATCTCCCCAATAGTGGCTGTATCAGCTGATGTTCAAACAGATGATCTGTTTTGATGTCTTGAACGAAGATGGCTGAATCTCCCACTCAGACATTCATATGTAGAGATAATCCAAACGACGCAGACATAGTGTAAAACCGCTTACAGGATCAAAGTTGGCCTAAAATCTCTCTGTGACAGGAAAGATCTAGTAATCCGCCCTGCTGATAAGGGGGGGGGGGGGGGGGGTGTCATTGTGATCCTTGATAAGGCTGATTATTGCTGTGAGATGGATAGAGTTCTCAGTGACCGTGATATCTTTATCCAGCTACCAAAAGATTCCACAATATAAAAAAGAATTAGTTAAACTAATTGAGAAAGGTTTCAAGGATCAGATACTTGATAAAAAAAGAAAGGGTCTTTCTTATGCCAATAGCCCCCAGAAAACTAGTAATGTATTACCTTCCAAAGGTGCACAAAAATTATTCTTATCCACCAGGGCGTCCGATAAGTGGAATTGATTCCATTACCTGGAGAATCAGAAAGCACATTGATTATTTTTTACAGCCCCTTGTGCGTAAGACACCTTCATATCTAAGGGATGCTATTGATATTCTCAATAATTTACTTCTAGAGGGAGATCATCTGCTGGTGACGGCAGATGTGACCTCCCTCTATACATGTATCCCGCATACTTGTGGGTTTGAGGCTGTGGAACTTTTTTTGCCATCAGACGTTACTGTTCCCCCACCCCAACATGATTTCATCTTAGAGTTATTGCTGTTTGCCACAGGTCATAATTATTTCTGGTTTAACGGTAATTTCTATCTTCAACAAACATGGGTAGCCACGGGTGCTAAATTAGATTTGCTCCCAGTTTTGCTAACCTATTTATGGCCAAGTGGAGGAGGCTGTCGTCTAGCCCCTAGAAAGACCTGAGTTGACCTTATGAGTCCGCTCCATAGACAACATCCTCCTCCTATGGAAGGGTGACCAAATATCTTTGGAATCATTCTTGTCTTTTCTTAACGAGAACGATATCGTTGTATTACGAGTATACCAAGAAAGACATACATTTTTTGGATTTAGAAATTTCACTCGTAAATAACCAACTTATTACTAGTACCTATTTCAAAACTAACGATCAGAACTCCCATTTACCCATTGATAGTTGCCACCATAACTTCCCCTCCAAAATCTTGCAGACTACTGATGTTAGGCTGACAGGTCTATAGTTACCTGGGATATATCTCAGCCCTTTTTTAAATATTGGTACCACATTGGCTTTTTTTCCAATCAGCTGGCACCATACCCGTCTGTAGACTATCCTTAAAGATCAAGAATAATGGTCTGGCTATCAACTGGCTGAGCTGTTTAAGAATCCTCGGGTGCAAGCCATCCAGTCCCTGTGATTTATTTATGTTAAGTTTCTCTAGTTTAGTTTCAAGTCTATCTTCTGTTAGCCATGGGGGTACTTCCTGAGGTGTATTATTTAATTTAGCATTACAAGCTGGGTTAGTGTAGCCCCCCCAATTTTTTTGTAAAGACTGAAGAGAAGAAATTATTTAACACTTTTGCCTTCTCTCTGTCCTCGGTGGCCAGATTTCCTTTGTCGTCTTTTATGGGGCCAATGTGTTCTGGTGTAACGCTCCTGCGTTTTTGTTCTAGTGAGCTGGATTTGCAGCTGCAGAATCTCCACTCAGTAGTCGTGCAGAGATGTGTTGAATTACCAGATCCAACTCTCCAGACTCATCATTGTGGCCCGGCCTGCTCCAGCATGCAAATATACATACACTCAATGAGATGTTCCTGGAGTGATAGGATGTATACGATAGTATAGAGGTGATGTGCTGAAGAGACAGGCGTGAGCAGTGATAGCAATGATAAGCACTTGATAGTAATGTTCAGGAGAGTAGTAGATGGTGATAGGTAGAATGCAGATAGGTTAGTAATCATGTATGGTAACAGGTGGTAGGGGACAGCAGATGATATATACAGGAGAGACTAACCTAGTGCAAGAATAGATGGTAGTAGACTCAAGAGCTAGCAATCTATGTAGCAGTGCAGATGATAGAATAGTAATGCATAGATAGTAACAGTCCTTTAGTGTGCAGAAGTAGATAGTGTAAGTTTGTTATGAAGGAATCCCCTGTGGGGTACTTATCACTAGTGAGGTTAGTAAGCAGAAGGGTCCGGTAGTAAGAGAGTGATCCGGTAGCGAGATACGGGATCAATAGCGAGGTTCCGGTCTGTTCCAGGTAAGGGAATTAGCTGGAGGCTCCGGCAGCATGAGACAAGGCTGTTAAGCATGCGGTTTGAACGAACAACCTGTGAGAGAAAGCCGGCGATTGAAATAGCCGCTCAGAGCGGCGCTCAGTGATGATGTCATGCGGCTTAAAGGTATATGCGTTCCACCTAACTGAAAAGGTGGGACGCAATATGAAAAGGAAAATGGGCAATAAGGGTACCGAACGTACCAGAATCTTACAGTACCCCCCCTTAAGGCCGGCTCCGGAAGGCCTATAGCACTGGTTTCTCCGGGTATTTGGAGTGAAACCTTCGTATAAGCCTGGGTGCGTGAACGTCAGAAGTATCCAACCAGGTGTCGTCTTGGGGTCCATAGTTCTTCCATCTTATGAGATATTGGAGTTTTCCTCTGTGGATACGAGAATCCAAAATTTCCCTAATCTCAAATTCTTCTCCGCCTTCAACTTGTACTGGAGGTGGAGGCAAGATGGTAGGCCTTATTCCTTGGTTGGGAACATGTGGTTTCAGTAACGACACATGAAAGATGGGATGTATTTTGAGATCTGCCGGTAAGGTGAGTTGCACTGCAGCTTTTCCAATGAGTTTCTTAATTGGGAAGGGTCCCAGAAATAAAGGTCCAAGTTTTTTACTAGGGATCTTTAACCTCAAATTTTTCGTAGATAGCCAAACGAGATCCCCAATAGCATATTGAGGGGAAGGTTTCCTACGAAGGTCGTAGTACCTTTTTTGTTGACTATGAGCGTGTGAGATGGTGGTATTAAGTAAACCCAGAGAGTCTTTTATTTGGGTAAGGTAATCCGAGGCTACTGGGTTACTTGATGGTAGGATGCGTGGTGGGAGAAGTGTGGGATGAAACCCATAGTTCAAGTAGAACGGACTTTGCTTAGTAGTACTGTGGGTTGCGTTGTTATAAGCAAATTACGCCAGAGGGAGGAGGTCCACCCAATCATCCTGTAGGTATGAGGTGTAGCAACGTAGGTATTGTTCAATGCACTGGTTGACTCTTTCAGTCTGTCCGTTGGTTAGGGTGGTAAGGAGAAGTGAGTTTTCGCTCAATCCGTAGTATATGACATAGAGCTTGCCAAAACTTGGAGATGAACTGTGAACCACGGTCAGATAAAAGAGTCTTTGGAATTCCATGTAGCTTGAACACATGTTTCACTAGTAATTCCGCTGTTTGCTTAGATGAAGGTAGTCTGCGAATAGAAATGAAATGTGCCATCTTTGTCAGATGGTCCACTGACACTAGAATGGTATTAAATCCTTTGGAAGGTGGTAATTCTACTATAAAGTCTAAGGACACAACTTCCCATGGAACCTGGGGTATTGGTAGACTGCAAAGTAGGCCAGATGGTTTTGTGGTGTCAATTTTGGACCTTGCACAGATGTCACATGAAGAAAAAATTTTTTGTACAGACGTCTTCATATCAGGCCACCAAAACTGCCTGGTAAGCAAATTAAAGGTTTTAGTCATACCCATATGTCCTGCCATAGGCACATCATGTGACAATTCCAAGATCTTGGTACGCATAGTAGGGGGTATGTAGAGTTTGTCGTTGTAATAGAGGAAGCCTTCTGCATCAGTACTTAGTTGTGGTGGAGGTGAATCCAGTCCTATACTGTGCAAAATCTCTTCCTTCCGGGAACGAACGACACCAATAATACGTTCATAGGGTATTATAGGAATTGAAGGGATTTCGGCGCAGTTATCTTCGGTTAATCGTGATAGCGCATCCGCTTTTTTGTTTTTGTCTGCAGGCGTGTAGGTCACTAGGAAGTTGAATCTCAGGAAGAATAATGACCAACGTACCTGCCGGTGGGAAAGAGTTTTGTTAGTCTGAAGGTATTGAAGATTTTTATGATCAGTATATATGAGTATTGGTAATCGAGTACCTTCAAGTAGATGTCGCCAATTCTCTAGTGCCAGTTTTATGGCAAGCAACTCCTTTTCACCCACTGGGTAATTCACCTCTGGGCTGCTCAGTGATTTAGAGAAGAAAGCAACTGGGTGGAGTGGTGAAGTATTTGTTGGTCGTTGGGAGAGAACTGCTCCTACTGCCATATTTGACGCATCTACCTCCAGAATATATTGGAGGGATGGGTCTGGATGGCGTAGTATGGGAGCAGAAGTAAAGCTTGATTTTAACAAGCGGAAAGCTCCATTTGCTTCTTCTGACCATTTGAATGGTTTCTTTATACTTGTAAGTTGTGTGAGAGGTCTCACA
This sequence comes from Pelophylax lessonae, assembly GCF_965119305.1. NCBI lineage: Eukaryota > Metazoa > Chordata > Amphibia > Anura > Ranidae > Pelophylax > Pelophylax lessonae. The sequence goes on from NC_138778.1 coordinate 83,262,527, forward strand.
ATAGCAGAGAAGTTCTTGATGAACTTCCTATAGAAGTTTGAAAATCCGAGGAATCGTTGTAATGCTTTACGAGTTGTTGGTATAGGCCAATCTAGAATACACGATATCTTGCTCATATCCATCTTGATTCCGGTTTTTGATATGATGTATCCTAGGAATTGTACTTCTTCTTTATGAAATAGGCATTTTTTTAATTTCACGTATAAATTGTGTGCGAGTAATCTGGACAACACAAGTCTTACATGTTTTATATGTTCAGACAAAGATCGAGAATAGATAAGTATATCGTCCAGATATACCACAACACAAACATCAAGTAAGTCTCTGAAGATGTCATTTATGAATCGTTGAAAAGCTGCGGGAGCATTACACAACCCGAAAGGCATCACAAGATATTTGAATAATCCGTATCTGGTTCTGAATGCTGTCTTCCACTCATCTCCGTCACGGATTCGGATTAGGTTGTATGCCCCTTTTAGGTCCAATTTAGAGAAGTAGGTAGCCCCGCGCACTTGTTCAATGAGTTCAGGGATGAGCGGTAAAGGATAGCGATCTTTTATCGTAATGGTATTTAATTGCCTATAGTCAATAATAGGCCTAAGACTTGAATCCTTATTGCAGACAAAGAAAAGTCCTGCAGCTGTGGAAGAAGTAGAGGGTCTGATGAACCCTTTCGCCAAATTCTCATCCAAGTATTCCTTGAGATGAGAAAGTTCATCCTGTGAAAGAGGATAAACATGACCGAAAGGCAATTTGCTATTAGGGAGTAGATCGATAGAGCAATCATAGTCCCTATGGGGAGGCAACACTTGAGCATTTTTCTCAAGGAAAACTTCAGACAGATCCTGGTAGCATAGTGGTGTAATCTCATCTGACACCACAGACAGGATCTTTCCATATGATGGGAGGTTACACGTGATCTCGCAATAGTGAGAAGGGAAGGTTAGAGTCCGTGTTTTCCAATCAATGGTTGGTTGATGTATGTGTAACCAGGGAAGTCCCAAAATAATGGAGATGGGAGAAAGTTGTAGAAAGTCAACCATCACTGCAGCCCTCCACCAGTTGGGGCTTTATGGCAGAGTGGCCCGACAGAAGCCTCTCCTCAGTGTAAGACACATGAAAGCCCGCATGGAGTTTGCTAAAAAAACACCTGAAGGACTCCAAGATGGTGAGAAATGAGATTCTCTGGTCTGATGAGACCAAAATAGAACTTTTTGGCCTTAATTCTAAGCGGTATGTGTGGAGAAAACCAGGCACTGCTCATCACCTGTCCAATATAGTCCCAACAGTGAAGCATGGTGGTGGCAGAATCATGCTGTGGGGGTGTTTTTCAGCTGCAGGGACAGGACGACTGGTTGCAATCGAGGGAAAGATGAATGCGGCCAAGTACAGGGATATCCTGGACAAAAACCTTCTCCAGAGTGCTCTGGACCTCAGACTGGGCCAAAGGTTTACCTTCCAACAAGACAATGACCCTAGGCACACAGCTTCACAACAACTCCGTGACTGTTCTTGAATGGCCCAGCCAGAGCCCTGACTTAAACCCAATTGAGCATCTCTGGAGAGACCTAAAAATGGCTGTCCACCAACGTTTACCATCCAACCTGACAGAACTAGAGAGGATCTGCAAGGAGGAATGGCAGAGGATCCCCAAATCCAGGTGTGAAAGACTTGTTGCATCTTTCCCAAAAATACTCCTGGCTGTATTAGATCAAAAGGGGGCTTCTACTAAATACTGAGCAAAGGGTCTGAATACTTAGGACCATGTGATATTTCAGTTTTTCTTTTTTAATAAATCTGCAACAATGTCAACAATTCTGTGTTTTTCTGTCAGTATGGGGTGCTATGTGTACATTCATGAGGAAGAAGAATGAACTTGAATGATTTTAGCAAATGGCTGCAATATAACAAAGAGTGAAAAATTTACGGGAGTCTGAATACTTTCGGTACCCACTGTATATACTTAAAGAATTTCTTGGGGTTTTTTTTTTACTCTCTTCCGCTATGTTTCTCCTGTTCTATATTGACCGCCTTGATTTCGCCTTTACATTTCTTATTGCACTCTTTATGTAAAAAAGTGAAAAAACCTTGTGCTTATAGTGTGAAAATATAAGAAATAACACTCTAAAGTGTCTGTGCAATAGCTGCTTGCTGCAGATTAAAATGCATGTGCCTTTAAATAAATGTGAAACCAGTGTTGCAGCGCTGCTATTTAAAACCAATGCAAAATTTTGCAAAATATATCAATAAGTGCAAATGTGCAAACAATGTGCAAATATAAGATATGTGAATCTCACACTATGCTTAATCAGTAATGCTATGAATTACTTAAAACATATTGTTAAAAATCCATAAATAATGACTAATAAATAAAGCATGATAATATAACTGTTGTGATTAAAAAAGTCCATAAAATATTCATCAAAGTGTTAAAATAATTGTGCTCCACTGAATCAATCCCAGGGTGACGTTGAGGGGCGGGCTCTCAGGATTCTAGGCGGTTCTGTAGTGGAAGCTCTGGGCGCCATTGTGGTACAGAGAGAAGTTAGAGTTTGGCATGGTGGAGTAGCCGTGTCGGTGTGCGCTAAGTTTAAAGTGTTAAGATCTTCAAGAAATTAAAGGTAAACTATTGTGCATTTTCAGCCTGAGGGAACTCGGATCATGCACTAAGGACCATTATAAGGATCTATCCCAACAAATTATTGTGTCCAAGCTGGCGAGGCAAGCTGTCATTTATGATTGAACTGTGGCTGTCCGAGCGTTTTGTGGTGAGTAGATTACCACAAGGGGGTGAGCACCCGGATTGATTCAGCGGAGCACAATTATTTTATATTTGCACATTGTTTGCACATTTGCACTTATTGATATATTTTGCACAATTTTGCATTGGTTTTAAATAGCAGCGCTGCAACACTGGTTTCACATTTATTGCACTCTTTGTAATGCTTGAATGCTGCCAATGACCTCTCAGCCTTGTATTTTTTTAAGGCCTTTTCTTTAGTATTAATATGCATTTTTATGTTGGAGTTTAGCCACCCAGGGTTTACTTTTGCTCAAAGGGAAAATTTATTTCCCTTTGTTATGCACTGGACAATCCCTTTATTGAGTATGCTCTTGAAGCACTCCCATTTTTCTTCCGTGTTCTTTGTTCCCAGTTTGATATTGTTTAGCAAAGAGCAGTTTTGGGAAGTTGGCTCTTTTGAAATTCAGTGTCCTTATATTACCCTTGTGTTTCCTATTACTATGATTAATACTGAAACTAATTGACCTATGGTCACTTTTTCCTAAGTTGCCCCTTATTTCTATGTCTGTGCTCCGGTCTATATTGTTGGTAATCAGTAGGTCTAGTACCGCGTTGTTTCTTGTCGGTGCGTTCACCATCTGACCGATGAAATTGTCCTGCAAAACATTTAGGAAATGCAGAGCCTTTGATGAATGTGGGGTTCCTTCTGTCCAGTCTATATCTGGATAATAAAAGTCCCCCATTATAATTACATTTTCCATCTTGCTGCCAATCCAATCCGTAAAAGGAGGTCCGCCTCCCCCTCCTCCCTCTGGTTGGGGGGCCTATAGCATACGCCCAATATTACTTTCCCCATAGTGCCTTAACTTTGAAGTTCTACCCATAGGGATTCAACCTCACCCATAGCTCCATTGTTAACATCATCCCTCATATTTACCTGTACACCCCCTTTTTTTCCTTCTCTATCTCTGCAATAAAGGGAATATCCCTAAATGGTCACCAGCCAATCATGAGAGCTGTCAAACCAAGTCTCTGAAATCCCCACAAAATCCAAGTCGTCCTCATACATCAGCAGCTCCAGCTCTCCCATCTTGTTGGCCAGGCTTCTAGCATTGGCATACAAACCTCGTAATTTTGACCGGATGCATACTATATCCTCGTTTGATGTTGTTTTTAGGCTGCTCTTGTGATTTTTTCCCCATACCCACCTTGGATTTAGGAACGCTGAACACCCTACCGCTAATGTCCCCATTTGTGCCCACTAAACCTTGCTCCCCGCTGGCTAATTCTACATCTTTACCCTCCCCCCATCACCTAGTTTAAAAGCTCCTCTAACTTGTTGGCCATCTTCTCACCCAGTACGGTTGCACCCTCCCCATTTAGGTGCAATCCCTCCCTACTAAAGAGCCGGTAGCTGACTGAGAAGTCGGCTCAGTTCTCCAGGAACCCAAAACCCTCCTTACTACACAAGCTCCTCAGCCACTTGTTAACTTCCCTAATCTTTCCGCTGCCTCTCTGGTGTGGCTCAAGGTACAGGTAGTATTTCCTACTCCTCAACTTAGCTCCTAAGTCCCTGAAATCGTTTTTTAGGACTCTCCATCTCCCTCTGACTTTGTCATTGGTACCTACGTGTACCATGACAGCTGGGTCTTCCCCAGCCCCACCCAATAATCTGTCCACCAGATACGTGATGTGCCGAACCCGAGCGCCCGGTAAACAACAGACAGCCTTGTGACAGATTGCCCTCTCTTTCCTTCTAATAATTGATTCCCTACCACCAGAACCTGTCTTTCCTTTCCCTTTCTCCCACCCTCACTGGAGGAGTTTTTCCCCTGGCAGCTAGGGGCGTTGCTCTGCTCCAGCAATGCTGGTCCCTGACTGTTTTCCCCAACATCACGCAACAGGGCGTATTTATTGGGGTGCTCTAGCCCAGGACCAGCATCCTTGCCTTGTTCCCTTCTACCCCTCCTGTCACCCAACTACTCTGCTCTGATGCCTGCACCCTTGAATCTCCGCCCTCCTCTGTGCAGGCCCCTGCCTGCACCTGGCAGTTATGCTCCCAGCTCTCCTTCAGTATGGAGATTCTTCTCAGTGTTGCCATTTGCTTCCCTAGATTCAGGACCTGAGCTTCCAGGGAAGCAATGTGCTTACATTTTGTGCAGCTGTAATCGCCCTCATTCGTATGATTGAGGAATGTATACATGCCACAAGATGTACACCGAATCGCATCTCCACACCCACCGGGCATTGTACCTACTAATCTAATGGGGATTCAGTAATTTAAGTCTGTCCTGTGTAGCCGTTTTCTAGCTTCTTAACTCTACTTTCTGACCCTCAGATAATCTGTGACACTCACTGACACCCGGGTACTCACTGACACTCATTGGCACTAGGGTACTCACTGACACTCAGGCACTCAGTAGCCATTAATACTCAGCCACACAGTACCCACTGATACTCAGCTACACAGTACTCACTGACACTCAAGTACTACCCTACACCCTCAGTCAAAGTCACAGTCTTTACTTACCAAGTATGTGTCCCTGTGCTCCTGTAAGATGACACTTGCAGTGCTTGTCAGCAATTTCTCCCTCCCTCAGTCAGTCAGTCAGTCTTCTGCTCTGCTCCCGCCACCCTCTTCTGTCACTTCCTAGTCTTGTCAGACAGCCAGCTAGTGGGGTATGATGTCAGTTTCTCCTCCACTACAGGTCCCCCTCTGCCGCTCTCTCTCTGTCTCGCTGGGGGGGACACAGTTTTGCCCCTCGCTCTTCTGAGGGGGGGGGTTACAGTACTACTGCACACTCACAGTATTTACTCACTGTTTTGTCGGCTCACTCACTCGGCTCTCACTCACTCCCTCACACACTCCTCACACAAGCTCAGCTGCCTCCGATCCCACGCTCTCAGCTGCCTCTGATCCTGCGCGCTTTTCAAACGCAGCACAGCACCACCTGCAGTCCCCTGTTATTTTCTGTTTTAGCATCATCTTTTTGTTCTTATACAAGATTCACGTGTTTGCGCTACCTTTGGTTTTTGCCTATTTCTATTGTGGCCGGTGGTTCTCAGTGTAACCATTTTGTTTCAACCACATGTTTGGCCACCATCTTGTCTGGGCATTGAGCGCCACTTGGTTGTAACACCATTTCTTTGTGTGGTTGCCATTTTGGGTTCTCTTGAGTAGTGATTGACCAATATCGGATTATCGTTGCCGATACCGATATGTTTGCCCACTGAATATTTAAAGAAGTTCTTTAAATATATAAACAGCAAAAAAACTAGGGCAGTGTATGTTGCACACATAATTAATGATGAGGGGAGGATGGTTACAGAGGACAATGAAAAGGCAACCGTGCCTAATGCTTTTTTCTCCTCAGTCTTTACACAGGAAAAGGAGGGGTACACAGGACTTTCCGCTATGGTTAACAGAGGGTGAAATCAGAGAAAGGCTGGATAAAATTAAAACAAATAAATCACCAGGCCCGGATAGCGTACATCCAAGAGTACTCAAAGAACTTAGTAAAACTATATCTAGACTACTGTTCCTGATCTTTGCTAACAGTATTATTACAGGAAATGTACCAGGGGATTGGAGGAAAGCTAACGGGATACCGATATTCAAAAAAGGGCAGAGGCATGTCCCGGGAAATTATAGGCCGGTCAGTCTGACATCGATAGTATGTAAACTTCTGGAGGGGATGATAAGGGACTATATCGTAGAGTTTGCTAAATACAACAACATCATCAGCAGTAATCAGCACAGGTTTACAAATGGGCGTTCTTGTCAAACCAATCTCTTAACATTCTACGAGGAGGTGAGCTGTGAGACAGGGGGAGACCAGTGGATGTGGTGTACCTGGATTTCGCTTAGGCGTTTAATACAGTTCCAAAGGGTGGTAATAAATAGCACATTCTCAGACTGGTTTGGGGTGGTAAGTGGGGTTCCCCAAGACTCAGTCCTGGGGCCAACGTTGTTCAATTTATTCATAAACAGCATTGAGGACGGGATCATTAGTTCTATATCAGTTTTTGCAGCTGACACAAAATTGGGCAGGGCAATAACTGCACAGCATGAGGCAGATATCCTACAGAATGACCTGAACAAAATAACAGAATGGGCAACGACAAAGCAAATGAGGTTTAATGTGGAGAAGTATAAAGTTTTGCACTTGGGGACTAAAAACATAAAAGCACAATACGCTTTAAGGGGGGAAACAAAAATGGAGAAGGATCTGGGAGTCTTGGTAGAGGATAGACTAAGCAATAGCATGCAAAGTCAAGCGGCAGCTGCCAAAGCCCGCAGTATATTAGCATGCATAAAGAAAGGGATGTTGTAATGGTGCTGGTAGCTGAGCCTGACGTTCAGAGGTAGTCTCGTGGGATCTGGTACAACAGGAACACGGACGGGTCACACTGGTGGTAGACACGGGCTAGTCTGAGGTGCGGAGTCTAAGTGCTAGCTGGTTTTCACTAGAGCCCCTGATGGTGGGGATAAACTGCGCTGCAAGCTAACACCAGGTCGCGTTCCCCAGGGTTGCCCCACCAGGAGGTGAACACGTCCAGAATCGGAAGCAGATAAGCCGACAAGGATAAGGCAGGAGAGTGGTCACAGGAACGAGCTAAGGTCAGGGTGGGCAGCAAGCAGACGAAGTAGTGGACAAGCCAGGAGGTCGATCAGGAAGTCAGGAAACAGCAGGTTCAGGATCAGGAAATACAGGTAAAGCTGCAGACAAGACAGCAAAGGCTCAGTGCTGCTGAGGTGTTTAAATAGGCCAGCCTTTTGCCAATTAGTGCAATTAGTCTGAACTAAGTTAACTCTTAACTGGCAGATTCATGACAGCACTTCAGTGTACACAGAGAGTGTTCCTAACATTGCCCCCCCCCCCTTAAGGGCAACCTCCGGGTGCTCAATAGGTTTTTCTTTTGTGGGCGACTGCGAAAGAAAGCGTAGATCAGTTCTTTAGCATGGATATTCCGTTTCAGTTCCCAGAAAATTTCTTCCAGGCTGTAACCTTTCCACTTTACAAGAAACTGTAATTGACCTCTCCTCCTCCTGCAATCGAAAATAGCCTCCACCTCATATTCCTCCTCCCCATCGACAATTACAGGTTCGGGTGGTTCCGAGCTTCTGCCCGGGAAGGAGTTAAGGACTGTAGGTTTTAACAAGGAGACATGAAACACCAGATTAATTCTAAGAGAATCAGGTAAGTGATATGAGACTCTTACCAGATGTAAGAGACAATCAAGCCTCTAAATATCCTGATCATGAGGATGCTTCTTTAACACCATGGATGGATGAAATCATTCACACTTTCTTCCCTCTGTATAAGCCAACGTGTGTCTCCTATTCTTTTGGGGTGATAGACTCCCCGCGATGTTCAATCAGAGAGAGAAGGACCGTCCTTCTCTCTCTGATTGAACATCGCGGGGAGTCTATCACCCCAAAAGAATAGGAGACACACGTTGGCTTATACAGAGGGAAGAAAGTGTGAATGATTTCATCCATCCATGGTGTTAAAGAAGCATCCTCATGATCAGGATATTTAGAGGCTTGATTGTCTCTTACATCTGGTAAGAGGCTTGTATTTATTTATCACCTGGGTGACCTTGCACGTGTGCAGGTGGAAATAGAACACTGGTTTCCATATTAGAATATCATTATCAGGCACTTACCTTCTTTCCGCCAGGTAAGGAGGCATTTCACCCGGTGGAGGGAACACTACATCATCACCTTGATTTTTAATTGGATTCTCTTCACCATTTTTCACATTTTAGATCACATTATTCAATGGACTTTTATTTTAATGTTTATTTGTATAGTCACATTGAGTGTTATTTGACAATTTTGTTTGTTTATTTTACACCTACTCACCCATCACTGTGATTTCGATTGTTTTTTTTTTCCCATTTTTGTTATATATTGTTCAATATATGATTTTTCACATTTAAGAAAAGCGCACCATCACTTTTAAACATATACACGTCCTATCATCTGGTTGCAGCCTTTCACCTAATCAGCGCACCCCTTTCTTTTCAATAAGTGATATGAGACCTCATTGAGTTTCCTCTTGACCGGGAAGGGTCCAATAAACTTGGGTGCCAATTTCTTTGAGGGACAGGCTAGGCGGAGGTTGCATGTAGATAGCCATACTTGGTCATCTGGTTGAAGGATTAGTTCCCCTCTCCTCTTCCTGTCAAAAATCTTTTTAGAGGCTGCTTGTGCCCTTATTATAGCATCCTGCAGCAGTTTACAATTGCGATTGAGGAAACTAATGATATCCTGTACTGCTGGAACTGTGGGTTCAGCAGGAATGTCCGGTAAGAAGGACGGCTGGAAACCGTAGTTTGCGAAGAACGGAGCTTGCCCTGTAGCAGAATGTTTCGCATTGTTGTATGCAAACTCTGCCAATGGTAGTAGGGCCACCCAGTCATCCTGGACAAATGTGGTGAAACAACGGATATACTGTTCCAACGTCTGGTTTGTCCTTTCGGTTTGTCCATTAGTCTGAGGATGGTAGGCGGAAGACAAGGACAGCTCAATCTTCAACGCGTCGCACAAGGCTTTCCAGAAGTAGGAGGTAAACTGGACCCCTCTATCTGAAACAATATTTGCAGGAACCCCATTAAGCCTAACGATCTCTTTAATAAAAACGTATGCGGTCTCCTTGGCCGTATTCTTGAATGGCAAAAAATGGGCCATCTTAGATAGACGATCAACGACCACAAAAATGGCGGAACAGCCCTCTGAGGGGGGAAGCTCCACTATGAAGTCCATGGCAACCATCTTCCAAGGCCTGTCAGGGACTGGTAGTGGCCTGAGTAGGCCCCACGCCTTGTTTCTTACAGACTTGCTCCGGGTACAGACGGTACAAGACTTCACGTACTCCCTGCAACTGTTCCAGATCTGGCCACCAAAATGTTCCTTGTAATAGATCCAGGGTCTTATGAGTACCAAAATGGCCCGCCAGAGGGTGGTCATGGCATAACCCTAAAACCGTCACTCGGACCTCTTCAGAGACAAAGATCTTGTCTTCAAGCCATAATACCCATCTCTGGGTACCAGGGACACCTCAGGGAGACAGAGATTCTTTGCAGAAGCTTGCTTTATTTGGGCCATCCGGTTGGTCTGTAATAACAAAAAATTACCTGCGGACAGGATGGTGTCGGGTACTGGCACTTCCTTTGGATCATCAAACATGTGGGAGAGCACACCTGGCTTGACATTTTTAGATCCCGGCCGGTAGGTAATATGGAAGGAAAATCTTGAGAAAAACAATGCCCAACGTGCCTGACGTGGCCTCAGCCATTTAGCAGCTCTTAAATACTCAAGATGCTTGGGATCTGTGAAGATGAGGATAGGATGCCTTGCCCCTTCCAACAAGTACCTCCACTCCTCAAGGGCAGCCTTAATGGCCAGAAGTTCTTGATCGCCAACGTCCTAGTTCCTTTCTGCTGGGGAAAGTTTACGAGAGAAGAAGGCTATAGGATGTATGAGATCTTTAGTACCCTGCCTTTGCGAAATAACTGCCCCCACAGCCACTTCTGATGCATCTACTTCGAGAAGGTAAGGAAGGGCAGGATTCGGGTGACTCAGGATGGGAGCAGTTGTAAAGAGCCTTTTCAAGGTTAGAAAGGCAGTCTGGGCTTCAGGAGGCCAATTGAACCGGGTATTCTGCTTCGTGAGCTGTGTAATGGGGGAAATTATGTCAGAGAATCCCTTAATAAATCTCCTGTAAAAGTTGGCAAAACCTATGAAGCGCTGGACCCCCTTCTTGTCTGACGGGGGTGGTCAGTCCAAGATGGCTGAGACCTTTTGGGGATCCATCTTAATTCCTTCAGTGGAAATTATGAGACCTAGGAACTGAATATTCTGGCGTTCAAATTCGCACTTCTTGGCATATAATCCGTGTTGGCGGAGTCTGCCGAGGACATTTTTGACATATCCCCGATGTTGATCCAGGGATGCAGAGAAAATAAAGATATCGTCCAGGTAGACAATAACAAAGATATCTAACCAGTTTCTGAAAATATCATTTAGAAAATGTTGAAAGGTTGCTGGGGCATTGCACAGGCCGAAGGGCATCACCAGATATTCAAAATGCCCAAACCTGGTGCAAAACGCTGTTTTCCACTCATCCCCCTCACGAATACGGACCAAATTATAGGCCCCACGTAAGTCTAACTTAGTGAAAATGGAGAACAAAGTATGCAGCGCTGCTTAAATATGTGCTAAAATCTGTATAACTAAACAAAACTGTGTAAACAATTTTAGACTGTGCAAAAACATGTGAATAACTTAATAATATAGTGCATCCAAAATTACAGTGCAACCAAAATTAATTGATGATAAAGTGCATCATAGAAAGTGCATCAATAAATGTCCATAATAGAACAGTCCCTTTTGATTCAACAGAAAGTGCTGGTGCTTGATCCGTGCTTGTTTGAGGGGTGACCCCCTATGTGATTCTATTTGCCACAATGTAGACCAACAGAGGCATGGAATCACAATCCTGTTTTCATTTGGACACCTTATGGACTTATTGTTGCCAGATAAAAGATCCTTCCAATAATATTAGTAATCCCGAGTTCCTCATAAAAAAAAGCTTCATATGGTGAAGTACGTTTAAACATCTCGTTTATTGCAAAACATAAAGGGAATACTCACAAACATGCTTAAAAACAAGGGCATAGTAAAACACGGCTCGGTGGTCAGCTGCTTCCGCAGCGTGCGTCTCACCGGCCGGAAATGACGTGGCAATCTGCTCGACCAATGGCTAGACGCGTTTCGCTGTCAATCACAGCGTCCTCTGTAGCTAGCGTGTCAAGCGTGCCACTGTGCTTTAAATACATTGTAGCTGTGCTTTGCTTCCGGATATTTGATGTTACATTGCGATCGCTACATACAATTAATATATAAGCTAAACATTTAAAACATTGCATCTAACTGCCATAAATATTCATGAATGTTAATTAATTTGCTACTTGTTAATACAATGATCGGAATGTGTGGCTAAAATATCTACAGGTTGCCCTCTAGTGGTTGTTCTAATAACTGCTGCGAATTCTATTAAATAGGTATAATGCCATACATAAACCAATCCTATCAAAACGATCCAATACGCTACTATTGTATTCTACAAGACGGGTGTATTTGAATTAAAAAATACTTCAAATATAATAGTAAATGCATTCATAGACCTATCTAAAAAAATGTATAATAAATAGATAAAATATAAAATATATAAAAATTGTTAAAAATCATTAATGAAGCAATTGATGTCGATTTCCACATTGAGTCCTTTAGGTGTCATGCTACCTAGTTTATGGATCCACCAGGTCTCGTTCTGTGAGATGGCTTTCTTCATGTTGGTGCCTCTCCAATGTTTTTCAATGGTGTCTATACCACAAAATTTTAATTTGCTTGGATCCTTGTTATGGGCAATTCTGAAGTGGTTTGATAGGCTGTGTTTTTTGTAGCCCTTTTTAATGTTTGTAATATGTTCTCTTAATCTTATGCGTAATTCTCTAGTTGTACGGCCTATGTATTGGAGGCCACACTCGCACTCCAATAAATAGGTAACATGTGAGCTTCTGCATGTAATAAATTTCTCTATTTTAAATTGTTGCCCAGTGACGGTTGAATTGAAGTGCGTTACTTTTCTAAATTTGTTGTTCTTTCTGCAGGTACGACATATCACACAATCGCCACATCTATAGTAACCTTTTTGGTCAAGGAATGTGACCATTTTCTTGGGGGGATCTGGGACGTTTTTAACTAATTTATCTTTTAAAATTGGTGGTCTACGGTAAATGAATTGTGGTTTTTTGGGTAAAATCTTATTAAAAGCTGGATCTCTCATTAAAATAGGCCAGTGGACTTTAAAAATCTTTTCTAATTGCTTGTACTGTCGATTAAACTCTGTGCAAAAGGCTATTTCATACATTTTTTTTGTTTTTATCTTAGGTTGCAATAATTCTTTCCTGTCCATATTTTTGACTTTTTGTTGTATTTCATGTAAGGTTGACGTTTTGTATCCTTTGTCTTTAAATCTTTCTATCAATAAATCAGATTGTTCCAGGTAATCTTGTTCCGACTGACAATTTCTTTTGATTCTGAGGATCTGTCCTTTAGGTACCGCAGAAAGCCACTTGGGATGATGGTTGCTATTAGTAGGAATGTAGCTATTCCTGTCGGTACTCTTGAAATATGTTTTTGTTGACATGTGATTATTAATTTTAGAGATAGTTAGATCTAAATAATTAATTTCCATCTTATTGATATTAGCCGTAAAAGAAATATTGTATTTGTTGTTATTCATCTGATCGATGTATTCAGCCAGGGATTCTTGCGAACCTTCCCATATGATTAAAATATCATCTATGTACCTTTTAAAACCTCGTAATTGGGGTTGGGGTTTGTTAAAAATATATTCCGCCTCCCACTTGTTCATAAAAATGTTTGCTACTGTGGGTGCGTACTTCGCCCCCATAGCTACGCCTTTGACTTGTTTAAAAAAGTGCTTATTGTGCCAAAAATAATTATTGCACATTGCCAATTCTAAAATCTCTAGTATAAAATCAATTTGGGAAGGAGGTAATTTCTTATCTCCCTTCAGGGCCCATTTGACTGCTGCCAGTGCATCTTTTTGCTTAATATTTGTGTATAATGAATTTACATCCACACTTGCTAAAATAGTATTTTCTGTTGCAGTGATGTTTTCAATATAATTTAGTACATCTTTACTATCTTTGAGGTAGGATGTTGTATTTTGTGCTAATGGCTGAAGATGGTAATCAATGTATTCACCTACTCTTGAAAAAATGGATTCTATACCATTGATTATGGGACGTCCTAGAGGTTTTACTAAATCCTTATGTATCTTTGGTACCTGATATATTATAGGCATTTTGGGTGCAAAAAACATCGATCACATGAATAACAACAAATACAATATTTCTTTTACGGCTAATATCAATAAGATGGATGTCAACAAAAACATATTTCAAGAGTACCGACAGGAATAGCTACATTCCTACTAATAGCAACCATCATCACAAGTGGCTTTCTGCGGTACCTAAAGGACAGATCCTCAGAATCAAAAGAAATTGTCAGTCGGAACAAGATTACCTGGAACAATCTGATTTATTGATAGAAAGATTTAAAGACAAAGGATACAAAACGTCAACCTTACATGAAATACAACAAAAAGTCAAAAATATGGACAGGAAAGAATTATTGCAACCTAAGATAAAAACATAAAAACCGTATGAAATAGCCTTTTGCACAGAGTTTAATCAACAGTACAAGCAATTAGAAAAGATTTTTAAAGTCCACTGGCCTATTTTAATGAGAGATCCAGCTTTTAATAAGATTTTACCCAAAAAACCACAATTCATTTACCGTAGACCACCAATTTTAAAAGATAAATTAGTTAAAAACGTCCCAGATCCCCCCAAGAAAATGGTCACATTCCTTGACCAAAAAGGTTACTATAGATGTGGCGATTGTGTGATATGTCGTACCTGCAGATAGAACAACAAATTTAGAAAAGTAACGCACTTCAATTCAACCGTCACTGGGCAACAATTTAAAATAGAGAAATTTATTACATGCAGAAGCTCACATGTTACCTATTTATTGGAGTGCGAGTGTGGCCTCCAATACATAGGCCGTACAACTAGAGAATTACGCATAAGATTAAGAGAACATATTACAAACATTAAAAAGGGCTACAAAAAACACAGCCTATCAAACCACTTCAGAATTGCCCATAACAAGGATCCAAGCAAATTAAAATTTTGTGGTATAGACACCATTGAAAAACATTGGAGAGGCACCAACATGAAGAAAGCCATCTCACAGAACGAGACCTGGTGGATCCATAAACTAGGTAGCATGACACCTAAAGGACTCAATGTGGAAATCGACATCAATTGCTTCATTAATGATTTTTAACAATTTTTATATATTTTATATTTTATCTATTTATTATACATTTTTTTAGATAGGTCTATGAATGCATTTACTATTATATTTGAAGTATTTTTTAATTCAAATACACCCGTCTTGTAGAATACAATAGTAGCGTATTGGATCGTTTTGATAGGATTGGTTTATGTATGGCATTATACCTATTTAATAGAATTCGCAGCAGTTATTAGAACAACCACTAGAGGGCAACCTGTAGATATTTTAGCCACACATTCCGATCATTGTATTAACAAGTAGCAAATTAATTAACATTCATGAATATTTATGGCAGTTAGATGCAATGTTTTAAATGTTTAGCTTATATATTAATTGTATGTAGCGATCGCAATGTAACATCAAATATCCGGAAGCAAAGCACAGCTACAATATATTTAAAGCACAGTGGCACGCTTGACACGCTAGCTACAGAGGACGCTGTGATTGACAGCGAAACGCGTCTAGCCATTGGTCGAGCAGATTGCCACGTCATTTCCGGCCGGTGAGACGCACGCTGCGGAAGCAGCTGACCACCGAGCCGTGTTTTACTATGCCCTTGTTTTTAAGCATGTTTGGGAGTATTCCCTTTATGTTTTGCAATAAACGAGATGTTTAAACGTACTTCACCATATGAAGCTTCTTTTTTATGAGGAACTCGGGATTACTAATATTATTGGAAGGATCTTTTATCTGGCAACAATAAGTCCATAAGGTGTCCAAATGAAAACAGGATTGTGATTCCATGCCTCTGTTGGTCTACATTGTGGTAAGTAGAATCACATAGGGGGTCACCCCTCAAACAAGCACGGATCAAGCACCAGCACTTTCTGTTGAATCAAAAGGGACTGTTCTATTATGGACATTTATTGATGCACTTTCTATGATGCACTTTATCATCAATTAATTTTGGTTGCACTGTAATTTTGGATGCACTATATTATTAAGTTATTCACATGTTTTTGCACAGTCTAAAATTGTTTACACAGTTTTGTTTAGTTATACAGATTTTAGCACATATTTAAGCAGCGCTGCATACTTTGTTCACCATTTCTTAAAAGCACTAGCAAGCACTAGCACTTTTTTACTGCAGCAGGCAGCTTACACAGATTAATTTCATCTATAGATTAATTTTAATATTAATTTTATTTATTTATTGGTTACCACAAGCGCGAGGTCATTGGTTTCATTAGTGAAAATGGAGGCTGAGTCTTTGTAAAAGTTCTGGTACCAGGGGAAGAGGGTAAGGGTTCTTGACCTTGATCTTATTTAGTTCCCGGAAGTCCACACAGGGGCGGAGAGAGTGGTCCTTTTTTTCCACGAAGAAGATTCCTGCCCCTGCTGGGGATGTCGATGGACGAATGAACCCCTTCTTTAGATTTTCATCCACGTATTCTTTCAGAGGCTCCAATTCCCGTTCTGACAAAGGGAATATACATAGTTACATACATAGTTACATAGTTGGTGAGGTTGAATAAAGACAAAAGTCCATCCAGTTCAACCTGTGTAGATGTGTGTGGCTGTAATCATCTTGCATACCCCTGAAATACGACCAAATGGAATCCCGGCCCCAGGAAGTAACTCGATCGGGCAGGCGTATGTGCGATGAGGAGGAAGGGTCTTGGCCCCCCGTTTACTAAAAACATCCAGGTAGCCATGATAAGGCTTAGGCACAGCAGAAAGCAGATCTGTGTCAGAGTCCAAACAGAGCAGGGTACTGGCAGGGCTGAGAGAGACCGGTAAACAGGAGTTTATGCAGTAATCAGACTGAAATTTGATCGTTCCTGTCACCCAATCAATTTGCGGGTTGTGGGCCTGTAGCCACGGCAATCCCAGGATAACCGGAAATAAAGGGGAAGCAATAGCATCCAGGCTGAGTAGCTCTTTGTGACCTGAACAAGTAACCATAGGAAGTGGAGGGGTCTCCTGAGTCACAGGTCCAGCCTTAATATGAGACCCATCTGCCAGAAAAATGGAAAGTCCTTGAGTCTTGGTTTGAAGAGGGATGTGTTGTTGGATGGCGAACGTGAGAGCAATGAAACAGCTGCATGCTCCAGAATCAATAATTGCGGTGACTGGTATTGTACCTCCCGGGAGTTGAAACGAAACAGGGAGCGCTAAGTGAGTAGCACTGGCAGCGGATGCTGGATAACTTGAAGGAGAGATGGAGAGAAACGTACGTAACTTTGCTGGGCAAGAACGTACGTAATGGCCAGCTTCACCACAGTATAGGCAGAGGTTATTCTTTTGCCGGCGGTGTCGTTCTTCAGCGGTTAGAGTAGACCGCATAACTCCAAGCTGCATGGGTTCTGGGGCATCTGGTGTGAAGTTAGCAGGAGCCGGGTTGGCTGGAATGGGCCTGGTGGAGGTAACATGAGCAGAAGTTGCGAACCACGGCATCATCCAGAACGGGCGGGGGTGCTGGGCAGACCTTTCCGCACGGCGCTCACGAAGCCGGCGATCTATCTGGATAACCAGTGAAATCAATGCCTCTAGGGAGTCTGGAACGCCAACTTGGGCTAGCTCGTCCTTCAGACCCTCAGATAGGCCTGAGTGGAACTGTTGACGTAGCGCTGCATCGTTCCACTGGGTATCAGTGCTCCACCGTCTAAAATCCATGATGTACTCCTCTACTGCTCTGCCTTGCTGGAGTACATGAAGAGCAGCTTCCACTGTGGAAGTGCGTTGTGGATCATCGTATAATTGAGCCATGGCACCAAAAAAAGAAGACAAGGAGTCTAGGTGTGGGCTGCGCTCTTCAAGAAGTCGGTGTGCCCAGGACTTGGGTTCATCCAAGAGTAGGGAGATGACAAATCCAACCTTGGTGGCTTCCAAGGAGAAAGTCCGGGGCTGCAGTGAGAAATAAAGTTTGCATGTGTTAAGGAACGCCCTAAATTTGCCCCGATCTCCTGAAAATCGCTCTGGTGTAGGAACCCTGGGTTCAGGTGGTAGCATCACCACTGTGGGTCCTGAGACCGAACCTGTTGGTGTCGTGGAAGTTGGGGGTACCAAAGAAACAGGAGGGTTCCCTGGGTTAGTCACAGAGTGCAACCGTTCCTCCAAGTGCACATAGCCGTCCTGGAGCGACTTGACTGTTTGCGACAATGCTGCCATGTGCTGGCAGATCTTGTCCAGAGGAGAGGCCCCTCTTGCAGGCTCCGACATGGCTGTCTTGTACTGTAATGGTGCTGGTGGCTGAGCCTGACGTGCAGATGTAGCCTCGTGGGATCTGGTACAACAGGAACACGGATGGGTCACACTGGTGGTAGACACGGGCTAGTCTGAGGTGCGGAGTCTAAGTGCTAGCTGGTTTTCACTAGAGCCCCTGATGGTGGGGATAGACTGTGCTGCAAGCTAACACCAGGTCGCGGTCCCCAGGGTTGCCCCACCAGGAGGTGAACACGTCCATAATCGGAAGCAGATAAGCCGACAAGGATAAGGCAGGAGTGTGGTCACAGGAACAAGCCAAGGTCAGGGAAGGTCAGCAAGCAGACAAAGTAGTGGACAAGCCGCGAGGTCAATCAGGAAGTCAACAGGAAACAGCAGGTTCAGGATCAGGAAGTACAGGTAAAGCTGCAGACAAGACAGCAAAGGCTCAGTGCTGCTGAGGTGTTTAAATAGGCCAGCCTTTTGCCAATTAGTGCAATTAGTCTGAACTAAGTGAACTCTTAACTGGCAGATTCATGACAGCACTTCAGTGTACACAGGGAGTGTGCCTAACAGATGTATTCCAGAGATAAAACTATAATCCTACCACTTTATAAAACTCTGGTCCGACCGCATCTGGAGTATTCTGTCCAGTTCTGGTCGCCAGTCCTCAGGAGGGATGTGTTGGAGCCAGAGAGAGTCCAGAGAAGGGCAACTAAACTAATTAGGGGATTGGAGGACCTTAATTATGAAGAGTGTCTACAAATAGCTTAATTTATTCTCCCTGGAGAAGAGACGCCTGAGAGGGGACATGATAGCAAATTATAAATAAATGGTGATCTCAGCATAGAAAAAAAGCTATTCAGTCGCAAGGATTGCATGAGGACTCGAGGACATACAATGTGATTAGAGGAGAAGCGTTTTAACCTCGGGCAACGCAGGGGGTTCTTTACTGTTACGGCTACAAGATTGTGGAATTCTCCATCACAAGAGGTAGTTTCTGCGGGAAGTATGGCTACTTTGAAAAAACTCTTGGACGTACATCTCAAGGATCAGAACATTAAGGGGTATGAGAGATGACTACAGGCACGTGCGCCTACACAGGTTGGACTTGATGGACTATTGTCTTTATTCAACCTCAACTACTATGTAAATATAGGTATCGGTCGATATTTTTGTACATTTAAAAAACTTTTTTTTTTTTTTTACAATTGACAGGTAATGTTGTGGAGGGATCTGGGGGTCTAAAAGACCCCAACCCAAACCCCTCCTCTGCACCTAAAAGCATTCAAAACAGGCAAGTTTGGCTGTTTTGAATGCTGTCATTTTTTTTAATCTGGCGCAGAGTACCCGGAAGTGATGTCATGACATCACTTTCTGGTTTTTACATGGAGACCCAATAAGGGCTGAATGCGGTTTTGATTGGGTCTTGGGTGGTGTCCTGGAGGACAGTGGCTGTGAGGGCTGGTTGCCCGGTGTTGTGCTGAAACCAGGCACTCGACTCTGATCAGAACTCCGCCTCAGTCTCTGGCCATCTGCAATCCAGCTCCGCCTCACCAGCTGAACTGAATTTTGCCCCCCCCAGCCTTCTGCACTCCAGCTCCTCCCATGCTCCTTCTGCTCTGTGCATTCTACGGCATGTTTATAAAAGACTACACTACTTTGAGTGCCTGGGGAAACTGGTCCAGATCACCAGGTGGGATGGGAGACCTGGGCGAGCCACGGGAGGGGGGGGACGTCCCCTCCCGCCCCTTGTAATAACAGCCGCATTGGTCATCGGTTGTCATTTCAAGACAGCCGGCCATCGGCTATGGACTCCGGTATCCGGGTGATTCCTCTAGCTGCAGGCATCACTCCGGTACAAGCATGTTCCGAAACATTGGCAATATTGGTCACCTTGGTTGCCGATTCGGATATATCAGGGAAAGTGCATATCAGCATCGATATATCGGCTTTACCGATAATCAGTCGATCCCTTCTCTTGGCATCCCCATTTTGTTTGGTGGTGTTGAAACCCACGTGGCTGAGACACCATTGTGAGTTTTGTCAAACCACCATTTTTGTTTTCCTTCTTAGTTTGCATTTCTAACCATTTTTACATTTTTTTTAAAGGGGCAACTCGTTAAAGGACCATTATGTGATTTTTGTACTGAATTTCATTTTTAACCACTTTTATCACCGGAGGATTTTCCAGCTTTACGTCCAGACCACTTTTTGCTACTAGGCACTGCATAACTTTAACTGACAATTGTACGGTCATGCAATGTGGTACCAAAACGAAATTTACGTTGTTTTTTTTCCCACAAACAGAGCTTTCTTTTGGTGGTATTTGATCACCTCTGCGCTTTTTATTTTTTGCGATATTAATTAAAAAAGAGCAAAAATTTGGAGAAAAAAATGACATTTTCAACTTTGTCTTTTAAAAAATATATTTTGGCCAAAATGTATTTAGCTACATGTCTTTGACAAAAAAAAATCTCAGTGAGCGTCTTTTTATTGGTTTGCGCAAAAGTTATAGAGTCTACAAACTATGGTGTAAATACTTGAATTTACCCAGCTTTAATTTCTGACTGCCCATCTCATTTCATAAAGTGCTAAAATGGCAGGGCAGTACAAACCCCCCCCCCCCAAATTACCACTTTTTGGAAAGTAGACATCCCAAGGAATGTCCTGAGAGGCATGTTGAGCTCATTGAATATTTAATTTTTTTTGTCACAGGTGTTTGAAAAATGACTAAAAAATAAAAAAATATTTTCTCTTACACAAAGTTGTCATTGAAATGATCTATTGCTCACACATACCATGGGTATATGTGTAATTACACCCCAAAATATATTCTGCTGCTTCTCCTGAGTACATGGATACCACATATGTGAGACTTTTTGGGAGCCTAGCTGTGTACGGGACCCCGAAAACCAATCCCCACCATCAGAATTTCAAAGGGTGTACATTTTTCATTGCATTTTCTCACTACCTATAACGGTTTAGGAGGCCCTGAAATGTCAAGATACCACAAACCCCCCCCCAAATGACCCCATTTTGGAAAGTAGACACCCCAAGATGTTTGCTGAGAGGCATGGTGAGTCCATGGAATATTTTATATTTTGCCACAAGTTTTGGGAAAATTCGTTTTTTTTTTCGTTTTTTTTAACACAAAGTTGTCACTAAAAGATACATTTCTCACACATGCCATGGGTATATGTGGAATGACACCCCAAAATACATTCTGCTGCTTCTCCTTAGTATGAGGATACCACATGTGTGAGGCTTGTTGGGAGCCTAGCTGTGTACGGGACCCTGAAAATCAATCACCACTTTCAGGTTTTCTAATGGCGTAAATTGTGCATTTCACCTCCGCACTACCTGTCACAGTTTCGGAGGCCCTAAAATTTCAAGATAGCACAACCCCCCCCCCCCCCACAAATCACCCCAAAATATTTTCTGAGAGGCATTGTGAGTCCATGGAATATTTTATATTTTGCCACAAGTTTCAGGAAAATTACATTTTTAAAAAAAAAAATGTTAACACAAAGTTGTCACTAAAAGATAAATTGCTCACACATACCATGGGTATATGTGAAATGACACCCCAAAATACATTCTGCTGCTTCTCCTGAGTACAGGGATACTCCATGTGTGAGACTTTTTTGCAGTCTAGCCGAGTACAGGACCCCGAAAAGCAATCGCCACTTTCAGGCTTTCCAAGGGCGTAAATTGTTGATTTCACTCCTGACTACCTATCACAGTTTTGGAGGACATGAAATGCCAAGACAGCACAACCCCCCCAAATGACCCCTTTTCGGATAGTAGACACCCTAAGCTATTTGCAAAGAGGCAAAGAGGCATGTTGAGTGTTTTGCAGATCTCACTTTTTGTCACAAAGTTTTGGAAATTGAGAAAAAGGAGGATAAAAATGCATTTTCCTGTTTTTTCTTCATTTTCCAAAAAAAATGAGAGCTGCAAAATACTCACCATGCCTCTCAGCAAATAGCTTGGAGTGTCTACTTTGCAAAATGGGGTCATTTTGGGGGGTTTTGTGCCATCTTGGCATTTCATGGCTTTCAAAAGTGTGATAAGGGGTGAGATCAACAATTTACGCCCTTAGAAACCCTGAAGGTGGGGATTGGTTTTCGGGGACCTGTACGCGGCTAGACTGCCAAAAAGTCTCACACATGGGGTATCAAGCACTTTCACCTAGCAGCAAGACTGGTTTGAATCCCAACCACGACACTACCTGCCTGGAGTTTGCATGTTCTCCCTGTGCCTGCGTGGGTTTCCTCCGGGTACTCCGGTTTCATTCCACACTCCAAAGACATGCTGGTAGGTTAATTGGATCCTGTATAAAATTGGCCCCACTATGTATGTATGAATGTGAGTTAGGGACCTTAGATTGTAAGCTCCTTGAGGGCAGGGACTGATGTGAATGTGCAATGTATATGTAAAGCGCTGCGTAAATTTAAACAATGGGGGTGACCAGCGCTATAGAGTTATGGGAAAGAAATCCCAAAATTAATTGGAGGAAACTGCACAAGTGCCGGGTGGGAACCTCAGAACCTTCCTCCTAGCATTGCACTATCTGGCTCGCCTCCCCCTCGATCTCTCCCCAACAATATTGGCCACATCTGTAGCCTGGAAGGCTCTGACCTTGCATGAGGGGGACCTTGGTCTCCACACACCCCTCCCGCTACCCATCGACGCTCTTAATCTTGCTATCCCTGATCCCAAAATTAATTGGAAAGGTGTAAGCTGCCAACAACCGAACCCACAGGGGTTAAACGAGAAATAGATACAAAGAGGTTGCAATGGCGCTACCTTTAAAGTGATTGAGTGCTGTGAAGGTGCCAACTTAAATATATTTTGTAGTATTACACACCATTAACTGCCCAAACAGCCAAACTCACTGATTTTAATGGTGGGTATACATGACAATATTCCATGTACTGTATACCTAAAGGTATTTTAACTGCAGTGGTGAAATCAGCCTACCACAGCTGCTGCCATCAGAGGTATCCATATATGCTGAGCGCAAACACTGTTTGTGTCAGAATATATAAAATCAATGTGGCAGCCGACGGGTACCTGCAAAAGGAACAAAGTACAGTAAAAGTACAGTAGGAAGTGTAAAAGAACATAAAAATAACTTAGACTACAACCATTTTTGGCTTTTTTTTTTGTTTTTATGTATTTTTTTTCTTCAATGTTAGAATTCCAGGTTCCAGGTTAGGGTCTCTCAAAATGACGATAGCCATCGAACATCTTTTGAGACCCTGTGTAAATGTGCCCTAAACTGTGCTGTGCTGTACCCTACACTAATAATCCACTAGTGTGTGGTAGCGACGGAAACAGCCACCGTGGCAAAGACCAGGTCGGTCAGGAAGGTCGGGACAATAATTACGGGTGTCACGCCTAAATCCACGCTTGCTGCAGACACGGCATCTTTTTTGGGGGTATCTTTGGGTAGGGGTACTCGGGAGGAATTCCGGAAAATACCTCTCATGCAGCCGGCTCACTGCATCTGGTTGGGAAATTTTGGCAGGAGCACCAGTTGGACACAGAAGGGCTCTGATTATCTCTTCTTGGAATTGAAAGAAGGATAATGTTCCGGCAGACTCTTTGTATAAGACAAAAGCGGTGTAAATAGCCAACTGAAATAGGTATACAGACACTTTTTTGTACCAGCGTTTGGCCTTATGGGCAATAAAGTATGGTTCCATCATCTGTTTGTTGAAGTCCACCCCTCCCATTTTACAGTTATAGTCGTGGACTCGTGGACACAGAGGGGCTTCTCAACAACAACACCGGTGACCGTAGTCATTTTGACTGTCGTCTGGGTTAATGGAGGACAGAACGAAAACGTTCTGTTTGTCCCTCCACTTCACTGCAAGCAATTCATCGCACCTCAAGAAGGCTCTCTCCCCCGAGCTTAGTGGGGCATTTACTAGACATTGGGGGAAGCCCCGGTGATTAGATCGCACTGTGCCACAAGCGCCAATTTGCAATTGAAAGAGGTGTCTAAAAAGTGGCACGCTTGAATAAAAATTGTCCATGTACAAGTGGTACCCCTTTCTGAATAAGGGTGACACCAAGTCCCAAACTATCTTGCCGCTGCTCCCTAAGTAGTCTGGGCAGTCGGGGGGCTCCACAGAGCTATCTTTTCCCTCATAGACATGGAAACTAACTGTATAGCCTGTGGCCCTGTCACACAGCTTGTACAGCTTGACCCCGTATCTGGCACGCTTGCTGGGGAGATACGGTTTAAGTAAACTTAATCAGGGACTCGTCAACACAGACATCTTGCTGGGGGGTAAACAGGGCTGCAAACCGCTGATTGAAGTGGTCTACGAGGGGTCGAATTTTGTGGAGCCGTTCATATTCAGGGTCTCCTCGAGGACGACAGAGTTCATTGTCAGTGGCAGTGGCATGCAATGCCAAGCCGCTGCAAGCAAAGCCAACAGAATACTGGGATGCATAAAAAAGGGGATTCACTCCAGAAATAAAGAGATTATTCTCCCACTCTACAAGACTCTGGTCCGGCCACATCTGGAGTATGCTGTCCAGTTCTGGGCACCGGTCCTCAGGAAGAATGTGCTGGAACTGGAAAGAGTCCAGAGAAGGGCAACAAAAATAATTAGGGGAATGGAGGACATCAGCTATGAGGAAAGACTACAAGCACTGAACTTATTCTCTCTGGAGAAGAGACGATTGAGGGGGGATATGATATCAATGTACAAATACTGTACTGGTGACCCTAGCATAAGGAACAAACTATTCAGACTGTTTTGCTTGCACAACATCAGTGTCTGGTAAGCGGCAGTGGTATTGGTGGTGATCTCCAACCCTTCTTGGTGGCTAACTTGGCTGTCTCCCTTCACTTTGCATTTATATTTTGCCATCTGGTAAGCAGATTATATATTGGTGCGGTGGCCTTTCTTTTCACCCCTATCCATTGTCTGACTGGTGGTGGCTCACACTTTGGGTGATCTATAGTACAAGTGAAACAGTATTATGCTATGGAAGTTTATTTTTTCTTCACATGCATCTGATACACAATTCTGAGAAACCATACAAGTCCGTTGAACCTGAGGCTGTTGGATCTATACATCCTGGTGTCATTAGGGCAAATTTCCTTCCTGTGTCTGGTAAGGAGAATATATATCTGGTGGTTCATTTTCCATTTGATGATTGCGGATTTCTGGATTAACTCTTGATATTTGGACAGTTTATGTGGACGATTTGATCATATATCAACAATTTATGTTTATATCTGTCATCACTCATTAGCGCAACTTACGTATCCCATATTTGTTTAGTTGTTTGTCACAATTTAAGTTGCTGCTTGCATTGATCAGTTAGCGCAGTTACTCTCCTCTTTTTTCTTTGCTAAATTTGACTACCTTTAACTGCTGCTTACTATACGAATATGTCCATCACAGACATTTTTGCTTACCGTGCTGCCAAAGTGGTCAACACTGAGGGAGTTTGAGGTTTTTTCTTCCAAAGATGACGACTTGGGAGGCCTTTTTTTTTTACGCCTCAAGAATTTGACGATCTCCGAAATCCACACCCAGTGGGATATTGCTTTTCTTGAGACGTATTTGAAGATCAGTATGGTTCCTAGAAGCCTCCGGTGGGAGGTATGCCCCCCAAACGGGGGAAGTTGAATTGGAGGAATGGTATAAATATTTTAATGAGGCAGGCCTCTCTTTTCTCAAATTTCTAATGGGGAGGAAAAAAGCCAAACTGTCCAGACTAGATGAGGACGTTAAGTCCATTAAGGATAAACTCTCTCCGTACATGGACAGTGAGGAATATAAAACCGCCTCTGTGAACCTCCTAAAAACTCTTGAAAAAGAGGAGAAGGAGCAAAAAATCAAGAAGAGAAAGAAATATAATAGGGATCTTCTTGACTATCAGAACGGCAATGTATTTGAGTGGCAAAAGAAATTGCTTTCTGCGACCAATGAGGAGATTGATGCACCAATGGATGTCACACATCCTGGCGCGTCTGCCTCTTCCTTGGCCTCTGTACATAATGCTCCGCAGAAAGGCCCCAATACAACAAAAACTCCTAAAAATAAATGTCGGACCTCTTTTAAGTTGCCTCCTAGGGGACAAAATTCCAATAAAGGAAAGCCTCAAAATAGGCCCAATAGACCTCATCAGCCCAACCACTAGAATGGTAACGACATTGGACCACGTGGTACCCCATGGATGGGACCTCAGTGGCGGGGCTCTGGTGATAATAAACAGGGTCCATATCGTAATTCGGGCCCTCAATGGAAATCCCATCCCTCTGATCAACAAATGGTGCCCAGGTATGATCAGACTCCTCAATGGAGACAAGGGCCACCATATTACAGGCAGAACCAGCCAGGGATCAATTCAGGTTATGGCCGGAATGAATGTGATGATTTTGAGGAAGGCCCATATATCAGTGAGCAACGTCGGGGTGCTCAACAATACAATATACCAACAAGAAATCAATTTTTTCCATTGAGGGATAGTGAATGCCCTGATGATGATGAGCCAGTCAATTCTCTACCATTGCAACAACGTAGGGTTATTGACACCGGGGCCCCTTCCTCTTCGGGCACACAGCAACCAGGCCAGGGATATCCGGGTTGGGGTTTTCCCAGGGTAAATCAAGGTACCAAGAGGCTGACAGAACAAAATGAGGGACCAGAGGAGGGAGAAGGATCCAACTCAAAAAAAGTAAGAACGTAGCAGGAGTTGGTATTTTTAATTTAAGTAACATTGCCCTGACAGAGTCTGAGAAACGGATTTTAGATAAGGGTCTTAAATTTGCCCCCCCCTAGAACCCTAAATAAATTCTAAACGTATATGGATGTCCACAAATTCATCAGGAAAGTGAACATCAAGCGATATATTGCTAGTAATCCTGTCAAGGAAAATCGCATTATGTCCTCAGATTACCAACATTCTGGGCTTTCGAATGCCTCCTCATTCAACCCTCCTGGTTCCTTGGCTCCTTCTATTAAGGTCTTCAGGGATGTTGTCCTTAGAGACCTTGAGTCTATGAGGGTCCACAAATGTAAATTAAATAGGAAAATATGGAAAAAAGTGCAGTGCTAATAAATACTAGCAATATAAACGTGTATATATATATATATATATACCAAGAAAGGTAAATACAAATAAATTGCAAAATGAATAAAAGTGAACATCAAATCAACAGTCCCATATGTGAAGTGAAAAAAACACTCCACAACGGTGATAATTGAAGTGCTCACTGGATCCCAACACCAACAAGATATAGAGATATAATGTGCTCACCAGAACGATAGGACTCAAAATGCCATATAGCATATGAGTCAAATCAGCTTGTTGTACAATGGATGGATAATCCGAAGGGATGACTGAGGTCACTGATGTTGAGGTGAAGAGGTAATAGCAGATATGAATTGTCACACCAGAGAGGCTCTCACTCCGTCAAATGGCCAGAAAGGAACCAAAAAAAGGGAGCACAAAATAGTGTAACACTGCTAAAATTTTTATTATATAAAAATACACCAAATTGGACTTACAAACATCTCGTGGTAAAGAGCGTATACAGATGCAAAGGTAGGCTGTCAGCAGCGTGGCCTTGACGCGTTTCAGCATAAATGCTTTTTTCAAAAGGTAGTGCCAGCCAAACACCCACAAAAGCCACTTATTTATAATCTAAGTAGTAATAAGTCACCCAATGAGAAGATGCCTACTGTGCAGACACACCAAGCCCAAAATGGCGTCGGCTTGCACTCCAAGCCTCGTTTTCAGTGTGGCTATGGATGCCTATTGTGCAGACAAACCGAGCCCAAAATGGAGTCGGTGTGTGTTCCAAGCCTCGTTTTCAATGTGGCTATGGAGCGCAACATCACTTCCGGGGTAAACATGAAGTGCATCATATGCGGAAGTAACCACATTCCAAGCCTCATGTTCAGATAAACCAGAGGCACAGCATCACTTCCGGGATAAACAGGAAGCAGCATCATATGAGGAAGTGCAGCCATGCCATACAGAACAAACAGGATGTGACAACGCAGAGAAAGCACCAATTCAATCAGGGGACAGAGCTAAAAATACTGTATAGAGCGCAAATGCAATGCAAATATAAATTAAAACAATACTATATAAAGGGCAATTGCAATGCAAATATAAATTGAACAATATACCAACATTTAAATAGACAGAAATATATTAAATAAATAATATATCATGAATAAATTAAAACAGTATATATAAAAAAGATTTTGCAATGGCAAGAATATATAAATGCCATAAAATATAAAAACAGTAAAAATATTTTAAAAGCAATATGAAAAATATAAAAATGCCAATTAATTATGAGAAAGAGGATAAAATATCTTGTAGAAAAATAGAAAAAAGGAGATGGTGTGTATAGAACGAGCAAATAGAGGGGACAGTAATAGAATCAATTTAAGATGTATTAATAAAAGCGTTAATGTCCCACTCTATGTTAAGTCCGTGAGGATGGTAAGACCATAATGTATAGATCCAATAGGTCTCACGTTGCGAAACCCCACGGATCTTAGAGCCACCTCTCCAAGGAGCAGTAAAACGATCAATAACTTGAAAAAGTGTCCCTTTGGGGCTTTTTTGGTGATGTAATAAATAATGTTTAGAGACATTATGTTTGTCCTTCCCTTTAATTATTTTAGTGATATGTTTGTTTAATCTAACATAAAAGGGTCTAATGGTTCGGCCCACATATTTTTTATGGCAGGGGCAGGTCAGTAAGTAAACAACATGAGTGGTGGTGCATGTGGCAAAGAATTTAATTTGATATATGCAACTGGTCACTGTAGATTGAAAAGACAGGATCCTTTTGCTCTGATTGCAATTACACATGCACACCCTGCATTTACGACAGGGGTAGTAACCAACAAGGTCTTGCCAATTGTTTGGTGTAGCAGCTTTTTTATGGTTAGCGCAATATTTTTGCTTTTCACTTTTTGGTTATTTATGACTTTTATCTATTGCTGCTTCCTAATTTTATTTTAATTTTATCACTGGTCTCCACATTATGGATATCTTTGATTACAGAGCAGCCAGGATTTTCACCTCGGATGGTGTACTTATTTCCACCAGTTCCAAAACAGAGGTTGGGGGTTTGTTCTTACGCCTTAAAAACCTCATGGTATCTGAACTGCACTGTGAATGGGACATTGCATTTTTGGAGCATTACACTTCCAAATCAATGGTCCCCAGAAGTCTCAGGTGGGAAGTCTCCCCTCAATCAGGAGACCTTGCCCTTGACGCTTGGTATGCGTACTTTAATGACGCAGGAGTGAAACTTTTAAATCATCTTATTGAGATCAAACGTAAAAAATTGATCTCCCTTGATCGTGAAAGCAAGGAGATGAAAGATAAGGTTTACCCCTTTTAACATGACTGCAGAGTATAAAACTCTATCTGCCAATTTACAACAATATTTAGAAAAAGAGGATAGGGATCAAAAGATCAAAAAACAGAAAAAATATAACAGGGATATCTCTGATTATAACAATAAGATAGTCTTTAAATGGCAAAAAAACCTTGCTGACAACACTTGTGATGATCCAACTGCCATGGACCAATCAGATGGCGACAGAGAGAACAATATTACTCACTCTTCCTCTGTTCTCCAACCATGTTCTAAACCTATTAAACCCAAATCTAAGGGCCCTCCCCCCAAGAAGGGCCCTAAAAAAGGGAAGGGTAACAACCAAAATTATGGATCTCAGAAGGGTGGATGGTTTCCTCAGTATTCAAATTCCCCTAGAGGTAATTGGAATAATCGTGATTACCATCAGAGGAGTTTTTCTCCCCCTCCCCAGAGACCATATTATCAACAGGTACATATTCCACAACAATTTCATAATCGTTATGGTGTTAATACTTATAATAGGTTTTCCCCTTTGAGACCACCGCCACCACATAGGGATGAAGATCCCCGTTATATGGAGGAGACACATGACCAGAGAAATATGTCTCCCTTTGACTATAATCAACCACGCCCTGGTCCAAGTCACAATTGGGATTTTCCCCGAGAAACCAACAAAGGGAAAAGGGGCCCCGAGTCAAGAGAGGCACCAGAGGGGGGTGGCGGATCCAGAGCAAAAAACAAAAAACATAACTGGTTCCGGTATCTTTAACCTTAGCAAGGTGGAACTCTCTAAAGAGGAGTTATACACCTTAGGTAAGGGCTTAAAGTGTGTTCCATCAAAGCCTATAAACAAATTTAATACGTTTATCGACGTTCAGAAATTTGTTTGTGGGATCAATGTACAACGGTACATTCTTTCTAATCCTAGATCAACTTCCAATACGGAGTACTCTAGCATTAGACACTCTGGATTGTCAAATCCTTCATTATTTAATCCTCCTGGCCCTATGGCCCCTTCTGTAACAGTGTTTAAGGACTTGGTATTAAAAGATCTTGCAGATCTGCCAATCAAAAGACCTTACTCACATCCTCAATTGAGGTCTGGTCTAAAATCCTTATGTGAAAAGAAGCAACTTGTTATCCGCCCCGCTGATAAAGGGGGCGGAATTGAAGTGTTGGACAAACAGGACTATTATCAGGAAATGGACAGGATTTTAAGTGATCAGGACACCTATACACAATTGCCCAATAACCCCACGTCTCAATTTAAGGGGAAATTGGCCAAAATAATCAATAAGGGATATAGAGATCATATTTTGGACAAAAAAGAGAAATCATTCCTGGTCCCTACAGCCCCTCGTATACCAGTGATGTATTACCTCCAGAAAATCCATAAAGATCCTATTCGTCCACCTGGTCGCCCCATTGTAAGCGGGATTAATTCCATCACTTCCCGTATAGGTAAATATATTGACTTTTACCTACAGCCTTTGGTATACAAAACTCCCTCTTATATCAAAGATACTCGTGATGTAATTAACATCTTAAATAACATCAAGTTGGAGGGTGAACATCTTACGGTAACGGCAGATGTTACATCATTGTATACCTGTATCCCACACAATCTAGGGCTTGAAGCAGTGGAACACTCCTTAAAAAATTATTTATCTTTATCACCATTACAACGTGATTTTATTTTGGAGTTGTTATTGTTCGCTACTGGACATAACTACTTTTGGTTTAACAATCAGTTTTAAAATATACATATAAAACCCGTGCCCTTATAGCAGCGAACTCATACAGCTGGATGTATACAAAAATTGATAAGAAAGGAGTCGCGCTTAGTAGAACAGTCAATAAATCCCATAGAAGAAAAACAGCAATGACTGGGAATCACATCACAGCCACATTCAGCCTTGATGGGTATACAGTTCATGAGAATGCGGGGTTATATCACCCAGGTGTATGTTGCAGACAGACGCTTGTGAGAACCTTCACCACATATAGCCTCTTACCAGAGAGAGACGGGGCATACACGGTAAGTAGTTAGAGGACTACTTCGCCTGTATCCAGCAAGTCAGCTCCGGTACGTATCCAATCATCCGGTGTTCACCAATGTAAAGGATGTGCTGGCACTTTAAGGACCCGCTCTCAGAGTGTAATGTGGAAAAAGACAAAAGCGGCCCATAGCGTGATACTGTCTAGATATTTATTTGGTAGAAAAAGGTATTGCACTCACCCAAATACAATAGCATCAAGCCTCTAGCCACATCATGGGCAGTGGAACGGTGTAGGGTACTTCCGAGTTCCGGGTATGACGGAGTGACGCTCGTTCCGCTCCTCCCCGAAGCTTTTCGTCGGATGGACGTTCTCAAGGGGGAGTGCTATTGTATTTGTCCCGGACTTTTTCCGAACTTTACCCGGACACCGAACCCCATTGAAGTCAATGGGGACCCGAACTTTCAGGCACTAAAATGGCTCTAAAACAACAATGGAAAGGGCTAGAGTGCTGCAAATGGCAGCAAAACGTAGTTAAGAGCATGGCAAGTGCTCTGAAAACAAATGTGGATAGGGAAATAACTTAAAACAACAAAAAAAAACAGAAAAATAAAACAATGTTCTTCATCTGTGAAGGACGAGGCCCATATGGAGTAGGAGAGAGGTTGAGGTGGTGGTGGATGTGGCGGTCTCATAGGCGTGCGCACAGGGTGTGCCGGGTGTGCCTGGGCACACCCTAATCACCTAGGGCACATTAGCATTATCGCTCTGTTTGCCAATGAGGAGAAGGGAAAGATCTCCCTCGGACCTGCTCTGCCATATGGGAAGTGCCACACACTTCTATTTCACTTTGCCAGCAGGGAGAGTAATGTACCGGGGCCATATACATGTAGGCAAACACATGCATGTGTATTTAAACTTTGGGGTGCACACCTTATTGCAATAGGCTGCGCAAACCTATGGGCGGTGTAGGTGGAAGCAGCGGTGGAGGAGGACGAGGTAGCCAACACTGCTTTTTTTCAGTCATTTTAAATGAGGGTACACCCCAAAAGAGGGAGAAAGATCAAAAATAGAACAATGGCTGGGTAAGGTCGGTATCCATCTCTATTCTGCACAAGGTACGGAAAAGTCCTGTGGGATCCATGCCTGGTTCCTTTTAATGAACGTGAGCTTGTCCACATTGTCTCTGGACAGGCGGCTGCGCTTGTCTGTGATAACACCCCCAGCCGTGCTAAATACACGTTCAGATAATACACTGGCTGCAGTGCACGCCGGCGTAAAGGGCAAGCTCAGGCCATGTGAGTTCAATTTGGAGACCCAGAAGTTGAAGGGGGCAGACCCGTCATTCACTACATGTAGGCGTGTGCACACATACTGCTCCACCATGTTGGTGAAATGCTGCCTCCTGCTAAGACGTTCCATATGAGCTGCTGGTGCTGCTGTTTGTTGTGGCGTGCTGACAAAGCATTTCCACATTTCGGCCATGCTAACCCTGCCTTCTGCGGTGCTGGCGGGGCCCTGGTTGCGTTGGCGACCTCTTCCTCCTCCTCCTCTGCCTTGGCCTTGTGCTTCCACTGTGGCCCCGCTGTCAGGTAGGAATGCCAGCAGCATCGTGTTTACAAGCGTGCGCTTGTACTCGCGCATCTTGCGATCGCGCTCCAGTGAGTGAATTAAGGACGGTATGTTGTCCTTGTAACGGGGATCCAGCAGCGTGGCCACCCAGTAATCAGCACAAGTTAGAATGTGGGCAACTCGGCGGTCGTTGTGGAGATACTGCAGCATGTAATCGCTCATGTGTGCCAGGCTGCCCAGAGGCAACGAAAGGCTGTCCTCTGTGGGAGGTGTATCGTCTGTGTCCTCTGTATCCCCCCAGCCATGCACCAGTGATGGCCATGAGCTGGCCTGGGTGCCACCCTGCTGTGAACATGGTTCCATCTCCTCCTCCATCTCCTCCTCCTCATCCTCCAGAACTGTGCCCCTGCTGGACAATTGTGTCCCTGGCGTTTGTGGGTGCAGGAACCCACCCTCGGAGCCACTTGCGAATGACTGCCCTGAAAGCCTTTGAAATGTTACCTCTTCATCCTCCTCCTCCTCATCCTGTGCCACATCCTCTTCCATCATCGTTTTTTGAAGGAGGCATAGAAATGGGATAGTTAAGCTGACAACGGCGTCATCGGCACTGGCCATGTTGGTGGAGTACTCAAAACAGCGCAACAAGGCACACAGGTCTCGCATGGAGGCCCAGTTATTGGTGGTGAAGTGGTGCTGTTCCGCAGAGCGACATACGTGTGCGTGCTGCAGCTGAAACTCCACTATGGCCTGCTGCTGCTCGCACAGTCTTTCCAGCATGTGCAAGGTGGAGTTCCACCTTGTGGGCACGTCACATATGAGGCGGTGAGCGGGAAGGCTGAAGTTACGCTGCAGCGCAGCAGGGTGAGAACACCGAAAGTGTGCACAGATGGCCCGCACTTTCTGCAGCAGCTCTGACATATCGGGGTAATTTTTAAGGAACCTCTGCACCACCAAATTCAGCACATGCGCCAGGCAAAGGATGTGCGTCAAACCGGCTAGGCCCAGAGCTGCTATGAGATTTCGCCCGTTATCGCACACACCACCAGGCCGGGCTTGAGGCTCGCTGGCAGCAACCACTCATTTGTCTGCTGTTCCATGCTCCTCCATAACTCCTGCGCGGTGTGTGGTTTTTTCCCCCAAACAGGCAAGTTTTAAAACTGCTGTCGTTTACCCCTGGCTGTGCTGAAGTTGGTGGTGAAGGTGTTACGCTGACCGGATGAGGAGGCGGTAGAGGATGAGGAAGCGGAGTAGGAGGAGTTAGGAACAGGAGGCAAACTGAAGCGCCCTGCAATCCTCGGTGGTGGAAGAACATGCGCCAAATTGCTATCCGCCTCAGGCCCATCTGCCACTACATTTACCCAGTGTGCCGTTAGGGAGATATAACGCCCCTGACCGTGCTTACTGGTCCACGTATCGGTAGTTAGGTGGACCTTGCCAAAGATGGCGTTGCGCAGTGCACACCTGATTTTTTCCCCCACTTGGTTGTGCAGGGAAGGGATGGCTTGCCTGGAAAAGTAGTGGCAGCTGGGCACGACGTACTGTGGGACAGCCACCGACATAAGGCTTTTAAAACTGTGCGTCTCCACCAGACGGAATGACAAAATTTCAAAGGCCAATAATTTTGAAATGCTGGCATTCAGGGCCAGGGATCGCGGGTGGGTAGGGGGGTACTTCCTCTTCCTCTGAAGTGTTTGGGTGATGGAAACCTGAACGCTTCCACGGGACATTGTGGAGATGGTTGGTGACCCAGGTGGTGGTGTTGCTGACAGATCGTCTGTTTGCGGGGTGGCAGGTGCCGGTATCACTACAGAGGTGGATGAAGAGGCCAAGACTGCAGCAGAAGAGGAAGCAGGAGGAGCCAGAGACCTTTCTTGGTTTTGAAGGTGTCTACTCCACTGCAGCTCGTGCTTTGCACTTAGATGCCTGATCATGCAGGTTGTGCTCAGGTTGAGAAGGTTTATGCCTCGCTTCAGGCTCTGATTGCACAGGGTGCAAACCACTCGTGTCCTGTCATCAGCACATTTTCTGAAGAACTTCCACGCTAGAGAACTCCTTTGAGCTGGCTTTGGTGCGCTCGGTCCCTTGCTGTGTTGGGCAGTAGCAGGCGTAGTGTCTAGGGCACAGCCGCTCCGCTTCTGCACCCTGCTCCCTCTTCTGCTGTGCTGGTGGCTCTGTGCGACCACCACCTCTTCCTCCAAACTACTCAGGTCACCTGCATGACACCTTCATTCCATGTGGGGTCGAGGACCTCATCGTCCTCCACATCATCTTACACCCAGTCTTCACCCCTGCCCTCCTTGTCGTTCTCCACAATTCTGAGTGCCGCAGCAGTTGGCACCTGCGTTTTGTCATCATCGGAGACGTGCTGCGATGGTCCTTCCATGTACTCATCTTGAGAAATAAGTGGTTGGGCATCGCTGCACTCAATCTCTTCCACTTCTGGGGCAGGGCTAGGTGGATGGCCCTGGGAAACCCTGCTGACAGAGTCATCAAAAAGAAGAAGAGACTGCTGCATGACTTGGGGCTCAGACTGCTTGCCTGATTTGCAAGGGGGTGAGGTGAAAGACGGTTGGACATCGGCTGCAGGTGCCAACTCTGACCTTTCTGCAGTAGACTGGGTGGGAGACAATGTGAAGGAACTGGAGGCACTGTCAGCAGCAAACCAATCTACTATCGCCTCTACTTGTTCTGGCCTCAACACTTGTAGAGGCGCATGATGCCCTACCAAATACTGCTGCAGTTTCTGTCGCCTACTAACACTTGAGGAAGGTGTTTCACTTGTGCGTGTAGCTGGCACAGATCGACCACATCCTCTCCTTGCTACAGGAGCTCTACCAGCAGCACCACGACCCAGGCCACGGCCCCTATTTGACGGTCTCCTCATATTTCTGTAATTTATGATCTTGCCCTAGAAAGGTGTTTATTGAATAGCGGTGTCAGGGAACTACCAATATCCTGGCGAATCAGCGAATTTGCGCATTGGCGCGAATGCGCATGCGCGCCCAAACACGGGCAAACGCAGTTAGGAATGTGCGTGCGCCAATGCGCACGCGCGTACGCCATGCGTAATGGCGCTTGGCGCCAATCGGCCTATTTAAAGCCAGCAGCCACAACATCTAGTTGCTGGATGATCAACAGCCTCCCGTGTTCCCTGTGCCTTGTTTACCTGCTGATCTTGCCTTCTCGTTGCCGACCCGGACTGTCTGACTTTGCTTCTCCTGGCTCCTGACCCCTTGGCTTGCTCTCGGATTCCTGTTGTCTTCTCCAATACTTGACCTCGGCTTGGCTCCTGACTTCGCTCCAGTATCTCTCCCAGTCTGTTCCTGTCTGCACCTTGTAACTGCCTGGCTTGCCAAAGTGTTCCAGACCTGCTTGGGACTTCTCAACAAGTTGGGTCCTGCTTCCATCCTGGTCATCCCAACCGGCAACCCGTGCTACTTCGGGCACAGCACTCCCTGTCCCACTTCCAGGGGTACTCTGCACCTAGCCGCAAGGGGAGCACTCTCTACACTCCGGCTTCGGATCAGGTACGTGACAGTATCATCCAGCCATGTCAGAAGCCGAGAGAGGTGCCTCCCCGCTGGAAGCCCTGTGCCAGCAAGTGACTGCATTAACCCAGGCGGTGAAGAATCTTCAGGATGGGTACTTCCAACTGGAAGGCCGTTTACAGTACCTGACTGCACCATCTCTGGCAGCGACTTCTGATCCACCCGCTGCAGTCTCCACCTCCGCTCCTGCAACTTCAGGACAGTCAGCTCCAACTCCTACGATGATGGCTCCGCCTCCAGAACCAAGAGTACCTATACCTGAACGCTTCTCGGGGGATCGCCGCAAGTTTAGGTCATTCAAAAATGCCTGCCTGTTATACCTGGCCCTGCAACCCAGAACTTTTTCTTTAGAGACAGTTAAAGTGGGGTTTATTATTTCCCTGTTGTCTGATGAACCCCAGTCCTGGGCCCATCAGTTACTGGAACAGAAGGATCCTGCTGTCAGTTCCGTTGAGGTTTTCTTCGAGGCTATGGCACAGCTGTACGATGACCCACAACGTATGGCCACTGCCGAGGCTACGCTCCATAAGCTACAGCAAGGCCGACGCCCTGTAGAGGATTACACAGTGGACTTTCGTAGGTGGGCCGCAGACACAGGGTGGAATGAGGCCGCCCTCAAATACCACTATCGGTTAGGTCTGTCTGAAACCCTGAAAGATGAGTTGGCACGAGTAGAGACCCCCACCTCATTAGAGGGGCTCATTCAACTCGCCATCCAATTGGACAGACGTTTGCGGGAACGCAGGTCTGAACGAGCTCAGTCTTATCAGCCTACTTGGATGTTACCCAAGGTGCCACCATCTCCTGCTCCTCTACCCACTGCTACCAACCCAATGTCTCCTGAAGAGCCTATGCA
The DNA here is from genome assembly GCF_965119305.1 of Pelophylax lessonae. Classification (NCBI taxonomy): domain Eukaryota; kingdom Metazoa; phylum Chordata; class Amphibia; order Anura; family Ranidae; genus Pelophylax; species Pelophylax lessonae. The sequence goes on from NC_138778.1 coordinate 83,299,739, forward strand.
GATCGGAGTGGTCCGCACAGCCTTAACCCCTGCTGAAAGGCTTCGTCGCAGGCAATTGAACTTATGTCTTTACTGTGGGGAAGATGGACACTTTCTCCGTGACTGCCCAGTGAGACCAAGTAAGCCCGCTGCTTTCAACCATCTGCATCTCCAAATTCCGGGACCCTCTCCCGCTCACCTAGTCCTTCTTGTTTCATTACAGGTAGCAGAAGGAGAGATCAAGCTGCCAGCAATCATTGATTCTGGAGCCTGCAGCTGTTTCCTGGATATCTCTGTGGCAAGAAACCTTCACATTCCACTCCAGACCAAGCGCCATAAACTGGAAATCCACCTTGCAGACGGCACCATCCCCCAGGTCCGGGCCCGTCATTCAGGAAACCTTACCCGTACTTGCCACTACTGGCCCTGGCCATAAGGAACTTCTTCACTTTGACGTCCTTCCTTCACCTATGTTTCCTGTAATCCTGGGAATTCCGTGGCTACGGGCCCATAACCCGTTGATAGACTGGTCCAAAGGAGAAGTATCCTTCAAATCAGTGTACTGCCTCCAACATTGTATGACTCCTGAGATACCTCCTCCTGCCAGCTGTCTTGCCATTCAGCCTGTTTCCAATGCCAGCCAAGACGTTCCTCCCGCCTATCATAGTTTTCTGGACGTATTTGATAAGAAGAAGGCGGACTCTCTACCACCTCACCGTCCCTATGATTGCCCAATAGAATTGTTGCCTGGTGCTGAGATCCCTTTTGGCCGTATTTTTCCACTTTCAGAGACAGAACTTGAAGCCCTACGGCAATACATCGATGAAAACCTCAGCAAGGGCTTCATTCGTCCTTCTTCCTCTCCGGCCGGAGCCGGAATCTTCTTCGTGGAGAAAAAAGACCACACTCTCAGGCCATGTGTGGACTACAGGGACTTGAATAAAATAACTATAAAAAACCGGTACCCACTCCCTCTCGTTCCTGAGCTCTTCCAGAGGTTTCGTTCTGCTCAAGTCTTTACTAAATTAGACTTACGAGGTGCCTATAATTTGGTGCGGATCCGCGAGGGCGATGAATGGAAGACTGCCTTTCGGACCCGTTTCGGGCATTTCGAATACTTGGTTATGCCCTTCGGGCTGTGTAATGCCCCCGCCACTTTCCAGCACCTTGTAAATGATATTTTCCGAGAATTCCTGGACAATTTCCTCATCGTTTATTTAGACGACATCCTTATCTTTTCTACTACCCTGGAGTTGCACAGAATACATGTACAAAAAGTATTGGCCACTCTCAGAAAACACGGGCTTTATGCTAAAGCAGAAAAATGTGAATTTGAGAAGTCATCCATACAATTTCTGGGCCTGATTATCTCCACTGATGGAATAGCAATGGACCCTCAGAAAGTGTCTGCCATCCTGGAGTGGCCTGCCCCCTCTGACAAAAAGGGCATCCAAAGGTTTGTGGGTTTCGCAAACTTTTACCGAAGGTTTATTAAGGACTTTTCCCGCATCATTGCCCCCATTACGCAAATGACTCGGCAAAACACTCGGTTCCAATGGTCCCCAGAGGCCCAAAGTGCATTTGACAAGCTCAAGGCTGTATTCACCAGTGCTCCTGTGCTACAACACCCAGACCCAGCCTTACCTTACGTCCTTGAAGTGGATGCTTCAGAAGTGGCCACGGGAGCAGTCCTATCGCAACGCCAGGGACCCAAGGCATTGCTTCACCCAGTAGCGTTTTTTTCTAGAAAACTCAGTCAGCCCGAGAAGAACTACGATGTAGGGGACCGAGAACTATTGGCCATCAAGGCCGCATTAGAAGAATGGCGATATTTGCTGGAGGGCGCAGCCCACCCAATAATGATATTCACGGACCACAAGAACCTCGAATATCTCAGATCAGCCAAACGCCTAAGACCTCGGCAGGCCAGATGGGCACTATTCTTTTCGAGGTTTAACTTCCATCTCACATACCGGCCAGGCTCTAAGAATGGGAAGGCAGATGCCCTCTCGCGGATGTTCCCTGAAACCCCTGTGGATGTCACCCCCAGTACAATTCTGTCCTCTCAAAACTTTCTTTTACTCCAGCCTGATCTTAGGACCACCCTTGAACTGGCCTCTGCCCGCTGTACTGCTCCTGAGACTGCTACTCTCAAAAAACAGGGAAAATTTTTCTTGCATGAAGACAAGTTCTTTGTACCCCAGGAAGCCAGACTCACGGTCCTTAAAGCTCTTCATGACCATCAACTTGCTGGTCACTTTGGGGTCCGAAAGACCTTAGAACTAATTCAGCGATCCTATTGGTGGCCAAACCTAAGAAAGGACTGTAAGGACTATGTGAGTTCCTGTACCACCTGCCTTCGGAGTAAAGGCAGTCACGTCCAAGCTTGGGGTCTGTTGAAACCACTTCCGGTCCCAAGACAACCATGGGAGATGTTGTCCATGGATTTTATAGTGGACCTACCTTCCTCAGAGGGATTCTCCACAATTATGGTGATAGTAGACCGCTTGTCCAAAATGGCCCATTTTATTCCCATGGTTGGCACTCCTTCGGCCGTGGACACGGCACATACCTTTGTCAAGGAAATAGTGAGGCTACATGGTCTACCCGGCAGCATTGTATCCGACCGTGGAGTACAATTTACTTCCAGATTTTGGAGGTCTCTCTGTAAAGCCTTGAATATTGAAGTTTGCTTATCTTCAGCATATCACCCCCAAAGTAATGGTCAAACGGAAAGAACCAACCAAACCCTTGAGCAATATCTCCGCTGCTTTTCCACATTCTCGCAAGACAACTGGGTATCCTTACTCCCGTGTGCGGAGTTTGCCTACAATAACACAATTCATGCTTCCACCCACCAGTCTCCATTTTTTGCAAACTATGGGTTTCACCCATCCTTTTTACCTAACCCTGTGTCTGAGACTACAGTACCTGCTGTTCAAGATAGGGTAGCCTTCCTGCAAGAAAATTTTCTGCTATTACAGAAGACCATGCAAAAGGCACAAGAAGCCTATAAGGAATGCTACGACAAGAGAAGAAGGGATAGCCCGGCCTTGAAGGTGGGAGACAAAGTGTGGCTGTCCACTCTTAATCTTAAGTTGGCCTGCCCATCCAAGAAGCTGGGTCCAAGATTCATTGGTCCCTTCCCGATCAAGAAGATGATCAATCCTGTGGCCTTTGAATTATGCCTTCCAGATACTTACAAGATTCACCCAGTCTTCCACGTGTCTTTGCTTAAACCGGCCAACCCTGGTCCTTTTCCTGGAAGAGATAGCTTGCCTCCACCTCCAGTTGTAGTAGATGGAGAAACGGAATATGAAGTGGAATCCATCCTGGACTGCCGTAGACGAGGAAGGCAAGTCCAGTATTTAATCAAATGGAAGGGCTATTCTCTGGAGGAAAGTTCTTGGGAACCTGCTGGAAATATACACGCTCCCAGACTGTTACGTGACTTTTTCAAAAGATTCCCTGAAAAACAGGCTCTGTTAGGCATCCGGAGGCTGCCCCTCAGGGGGGGGCACTGTCAGGGAACTACCAATATCCTGGCGAATCAGCGAATTCGCGCATTGGCGCGAATGCGCATGCGCGCCCAAACACGGGCAAACGCAGTTAGGAATGTGCGTGCGCCAATGCGCACGCGCGTACGCCATGCGTAATGGCGCTTGGCGCCAATCGGCCTATTTAAAGCCAGCAGCCACAACATCTAGTTGCTGGATGATCAACAGCCTCCCGTGTTCCCTGTGCCTTGTTTACCTGCTGATCTTGCCTTCTCGTTGCCGACCCGGACTGTCTGACTTTGCTTCTCCTGGCTCCTGACCCCTTGGCTTGCTCTCGGATTCCTGTTGTCTTCTCCAATACTTGACCTCGGCTTGGCTCCTGACTTCGCTCCAGTATCTCTCCCAGTCTGTTCCTGTCTGCACCTTGTAACTGCCTGGCTTGCCAAAGTGTTCCAGACCTGCTTGGGACTTCTCAACAAGTTGGGTCCTGCTTCCATCCTGGTCATCCCAACCGGCAACCCGTGCTACTTCGGGCACAGCACTCCCTGTCCCACTTCCAGGGGTACTCTGCACCTAGCCGCAAGGGGAGCACTCTCTACACTCCGGCTTTGGATCAGGTACGTGACAAGCGGAACAAAACAACAACAGAATCGCACGGGTGTATCTCACAGTCAAATATGCAAACTATGCCGCAATTTAATTTTTTTTACCCCAAAAGGGTGTTTATTAAATAGCGGAATATAAAAACAGTATACAAATACAACGGGTGTATCTCACAGTCAAATATGCAAAGTATGACGCAAATTTAATTTTTTTCACCCCAAAAGGGTGTATATTGAATAGCGGAATAGATAAAAGGATATAAAACGGTGTATCTCACACGTACAAACACAGACTATGCTCCGATTACAATTTTTTGTACCCTAAAGGCAGGATGAGGATGAGGAAGAGGAGTGGGAGGAGTTCGGAACAGGAGGCAAACTGAAGCGCCCTGCAATCCTCAGCGGTGGAAGGAGATGCGCCAAACAAATTTAAAAAGGTGTATCTCACATGTACCGATACAGACTATGCCGTAATTAAATTTTTTTCACTCAAACAGTGTGTATATTGAATAGCGGAATAGAAAAAGTTTTATAAAACTGTGTATCTCACGCGTACAAACACAGACTAGGCCCCGATTACAATTTTTTGTACCCTAAAGGCAGGATGAGGATGAGGAGTAGGAGGAGGTCGGAACAGGAGGCAAACTGCAGCACCCTGCAATCCTCGGCGGTGGAAGATGCGCCCCAAAAGATTGGAAGGTGTATCTCACACGTACCGATACAGACTATGCCGCAATTTAATTCTTTTTACCCCAAAGGGTGTAGATTGAATAGAGGAATAGAAAATATGATATCAAAAGGTGTATCTATCTCACACGTACAGACCCAGACTAGGCCCTGATTACTATTTTTTGCACCCTAAAGGCAGGATGAGGAGTAGGAGAAGTTCGGAACAGGCAGGAGGCAAACTGAAACACCCTGCAATCCTCGGCGGTGTAAGATGAGGCCCAAAAATTGGAAAGGTGTATCTCACACGTACCGATACAGACTATGCCGCAATTTAATTCTTTTTACCCCAAGGGTGTAGATTGAATAGCGGAATAGAAAATATGATATCAAAAGGTGTATCTATCTCACACGTACAGACCCAGACTAGGCCCTGATTACTATTTTTTGTACCCCAAAGGCAGGATGAGGAGTAGGAGGAGTTCGGAACAGGCAGGAGGCAAACTGAAGCACCCTGCAATCCTTGGCGGTATAAGATGCGCCCCAAAAATTGGAAAGGTGTATCTCACACATATCGATACAGACTATCCCGCAATTTAATTATTTTTACCCCAAGGGTGTAGATTGAATAGCGGAATAGAAAATATGATATCAAAAGGTGTATCTATCTCACACGTACAGACCCAGACTAGGCCCTGATTACTATTTTTTGTACCCCAAAGGCAGGATGAGGAGTAGGAGGAGTTCAGAACAGGCAGGAGGCAAACTGAAACACCCTGCAATCCTCGGCGATGTAAGATGAGCCCCAAAATTGGAAAGGTGTATCTCACACGTACCGATACAGACTATGCCGTAATTTAATTATTTTTACCCCAAGGGTGTAGATTGAATAGCGGAATAGAAAATATGATATCAAAAGGTGTTTCTATCTCACATGTACAGACCCAGACTAGGCCCCGATTACAATTTTTTGTACCCTAAAGGCAGGATGAGGAGGAGGAGGAGTTCAGAACAGGCAGGAGGCAAACTGAAACACCCTGCAATCCTCGGCGGTATAAGATGCGCCCCAAAAATTGGAAAGGTGTATCTCACACGTACCGATACAGACTATGCCGCAATTTAATTCTTTTTACCCCAAAGGGTGTAGATTGAATAGCGGAATAGAAAATATGATATAAAATTGGTGATTTTTCAATAGCACATGTGAACACAGCAGTGTCTTATGTCAGTCAGCTCTGCTGCAGGCTATGAAGGGAAAAAAAAGAAAATTCCCCTTTAAGTATTGTTATTTTTAAATAGCTTAGTACAGACTATGCCACAATTTAATTTTTTTAACCCAAAAGGGTGCATATTGAATAGTGGAATAGAAAAAAGTGTATAAAATTGAAAATCACTAGCACATGTGAACACAGCAGTGTCTTATGTCAGTCAGCTCTGCTGCAGGCTATGAAGGGGAAAACAAAAAGAAAATTCCCCTTTAAGTTTGTAATTTTTAAATAGATTAGTACAGACTATGCCACAATTTAATTTTTTTAACCCAAAAGGGTGTATATTGAATAGTGGAATAGAAAAAAGTGTATAAAATTTAAAATCACTCAATAATAGCACATGTGAACACAGCAGTGTCTTATCACAGTCAGCACTGAAGCAAAAACGCTGCACACAACTGACTGATAAAAATAGATTTTTTTTCTCCCTCCTCCTCAGCGGGCAAAAAGATTGTGTTCACTGCACCACCCCACACACAGCAAAATCAATGTAGAACACTGACCCTGCCTATTCTCCAGCCTCACCCTAATATTCGATAAGATCGTTCACTGGCACTGCATAACCAACCCCCCACACAGCAAAATCGATGTAGAACACTGGCCCTGCCTATTCTCCAGCCTCGCCTTAATATTCGATAAGATCGTTCACTGGCACTGCACAACCAACCCCCCACACAGCAAAATCGATATAGAACACTGACCCTGCCTATTCTCCAGCCTCGCCCTAAAATGCCCTAATAACTCGCCCTGCCTGCACTCCGACCTGACCCTGCATTCTTTTCAGACACAATACAATTTTTCACTGTCTGTCCCTTATCAGCAGCCAGCACGTATGATGTGTGCTCTCTCCCTAAACTACAGCAGAATGAAGCAGCGCGCTGGGGCTCTCGAACTTATAAAGACATGGTCACATGCTTCAGATGGCCAATCACAGCTACTAATACATTAGTAGGCATGGCTGGGATGGCTTAAGGCACACCAGTTAAACGCTTGTTGATTGGCTGTTGAAAGCCCGCCATTAAAAGCGCGCCATTACATACAAACCCGGAAATAAAATGACCGAACATGGATTTTAAACCCGAACATACAGTAAAGTTTTCGGGTCCGTGTTCGGGTAACAAACATCCAATTATTCGGTACGAACACGAATAATACAGTCCGTGTTCGCTCAACACTAGTGTTGAATCCTTTACTTCCTGATAAGCCAGTTGTCCCATTCAGAGGTGCCCCATCCTTCAGAAATAAGTTGGCCCCTAATGTGGTAGATGACCATCAAGACCTAAGTTTTTTCTGGACCTTGTTGGTTACTACCCCTGTCGTAAATGCAGGGTGTGCATGTGTAATTGCAATCAGAGCAAAAGGATCCTGTCTTTTTTTAATCTACAGTGACCAGTTGCATATATCAAATTAAATTCTTTGCCACATGCACCACCACTCATGTTGTTTACTTACTGATCTGCCCCTGCCATAAACAATATGTGGGCCGAACCATTAGACCCTTTTATGTTAGATTAAACGAACATATCACTAAAATAATTAAAGGGAAGGACAAACATAATGTCTCTAAACCTTATTTATTACATCACCAAAAAAGCCCCAAAGGGACAAGTTATTGATCGTTTTACTGCTCCTTGGAGAGGTGGCTCTAAGATCCGTGGGGTTTTGCAACGTGAGACCTATTGGATCTATACATTACGGTCTTACCATCCTCACGGACTTAACATAGAGTGGGACATTAACGCTTTTATTAATACATCTTAAATTGATTCTATCACTGTCCCCTCTATTTGCTCGTTCTATACACACCATCTCCTTTTTTTCTATTTTTCTACAAGATATTTTATCCTCTTTCTCATAATTAATTGGCATTTTTATATTTTTCATATTGCTTTTAAAATATTTTTACTGTTTTTATATTTTATGGAATTTATATATTCTTGCCATTGCATTTTATCTTTTTTATATATACTGTTTTAATTTATTCATGATATATTATTTATTTAATATATTTCTGTCTATTTAAATGTTGGTATATTGTTCAATTTATATTTGCATTGCAATTGCCCTTTATATAGTATTGTTTTAATTTATATTTGCATTGCATTTGCGCTCTATACAGTATTTTTGGCTCTGTCCCCTGATTGAATTGAATTTCCCTGCGTTGTCACATCCTGTTTGCTCTGTATGGCACGGCTGCACTTCCTCATATGATGCTGCTTCCTGTTTATCCCAGAAGTGATGCTGTGCCTCTGGTTTATCTGAACATGAGGCTTGGAATGTGGTTACTTCCGCATATGATGCACTTCCTGTTTACCCCGGAAGTGATGTTGCGTTCCATAGCCACAATGAAAACGAGGCTTGGAACACACACCGACTCCATTTTGGGCTCGGTTTGTCTGCACAATAGGCATCCATAGCCACACTGAAAACGAGGCTTGGAGTGCAAGCCGACACCAGTTTGGGCTTGGTGTGTCTGCACAGTAGGCATCTTCTCATTGGGTGACTTATTACTACTTAGATTATAAATAGGTGGCTTTTGTGGATGTTTGGCTGGCACTACCTTTTGAAAAAAGCATTTAAGCTGAAACGCGTCAAGGCCACGCTGCTGACAGCCTACCTTTGCATCTGTATACGCTCTTTACCACGAGATGTTTGTAAGTGCAATTTGGTGTATTTTTATTTAATAAAATTTTAGCAGTGTTACACTTTTTTGTGCTCCCTTTTTTTGGTTCCTTTCTGGCCATTTGACGGAGTGAGAGCCTCTCTGGTGTGACGTTTCATATCTGCTATTACCTCTTCACCTCAACATCAGTGACCTCAGTCATCCCTTCGGATTATCCATCCATTGTACAACAAGCTGATTTGACTCATATGCTATATGGCATTTTGAGTCCTATCGTTCTGGTGAGCACATTATATCTCTATATCTTGTTGGTGTTGGGATCCAGTGAGCACTTCTATTATTACCGTTGTGGACTGTTTTTTTCACTTCACATATGGGACTGTTGATTTGATGTTCACTTTTATTCATTTTGCAATTTATTTTTATTTACCTTTCTTGGTTATATATATATATATATATATATATATATATATATATATATATACATGTTTATATTGCTAGTATTTATTAGCGTTGCACTTTTTTCCACATTTTGCTATTCACAATTTTCTTGTCAATTGTTTGGTGTAGCAGCTTTTTTATGGTTAGCGCAATATTTTTGCTTTTCACTTGTAAATTAAATAGGGACTTACAGGAGGGTTTAGATTCCCTTTGCAATAATAAGGAATTAATAATTAGACCCGCGTATAAGGGCGGAGCTATTGTTGTTCTCGACAGGTGTGACTACCTGCGGGAAATGCATCACATTCTTGGGGATAGTTCGACTTATTCCGTTCTCCCAAAAGACCCTAAGTGTTCATACAAACGGGAATTGGAGAGTTTTGTGAATAGGGGGCACCAACTAAATATTTTCAACAAAAAGGAGACATAATTTCTTGTACCAAAATGCCCACGTACCCCCATCATATACTATCTGCCCAAAATCCATAAGAGTCTTACCTCCCCCCCGGGACGCCCCATAGTCAGTGGCATAGACTCTGTGACGTCCCGGGTGGGGAAGTATATTGACTTCTATTTGCAGCCCTTGGTACAAAGGATGCCATCCTACATTCGGGATACCCGACAGGTGATCAATTTATTATCTGGTTGTTTTCCCACTGCTGGTATGTGGATGGTGACGACAGACGTGTCGTCACTATACACAATTATCCCCCATGAGTTGGGCTTGGGTGCAGTTAATCTGTTTTTGAACAAAGATTCGGGTTTACCTTTTACACAAATTTCATTTATTATGGAATTATTAGAGTTTGAAACCAAACACAATTATTTTTGGTTTGGAGGACTTTTCTATAGACAGGACACAGGTGTCGCAATGGGCGCTAAGTACGCCCCCATCCCTGGCCAATTTATTTATGGCTGAGTGGGAGGAGGATGTCATCTATGGCCACAATAGACCTCAGTTGGTGTTGTGGGCTAGGTATATAGATGACATCCTCCTCCTCTGGGATGGTGACAAACTGGATCTGGTCTCCTTCTTGGAATCCCTTAATGTCAACACCAGGGGTATCCATTTAAATTACGAAATAAGCCAAACTAATATCACTTTTCTGGATGTGTCTATTTCTATACAGAATGATAAGTTTGTTACTATGACGCATTTCAAAGCCACTGATAGGAACTCCTATATACCAGTTGACAGTTGCCATCATGAGTCCTGGTTGAAGGCTGTTCCTAAGGGGCAGTATATGCGTTTGCGGCGTAACTGCTCGAACCATGGTGATTTTTTGACTCAGGCCCAGATTCTCACTGAGAGATTCTTAGAGAAGGGCTACGATCGTGACTCTCTCAGTGAGTCTCTGGAGATGGTGAGCGGGATGGACAGGTCTGATCTGCTGACACCCCGGAACCGAGAGGGAGGTGTTGATGGTAATGGTTGTCCCTCCTTTATTACCACCTTTGAATGTCCGTCTGAACGAGCATATTGCGAATATACGGAAAGGCTTCGAAAGACATTCAGTATCCAAGCCTATTTTGACTGCACACAATAAGGATCCCAGGAATGTGTTGTTCTTAGGGATAGATAAATTTTCTCCCAATTGGAGAGGTGAACCATTAGTGCGAAGCATTTCCAGAATGGAGATGTCGTGGATTCATAGGGTCAGAACCTATACCCCATATGGACTTAACGTCGACACTGATGTCAATGCATTTATTGACACGGCTTAAAGATAAGTTTATTTTATTAAGTTTAGGGATGGCGGTTTTTATTCCTTTAAGAGGATCTGTGTGTTTTAGGCATTATATAATTCTCTTAGGGTATGCATTTCTCCTTTTCTTGCTCCCCTTATGATCCCACATAGCGCTCTTGTTATTATCATACCATTTTAATTATGCATACTAATATTAGGCATGTACAATATTTTTAATATTTTATAGTAGTTTATATATATATATATATGAGTTTCAACTGCTTTAGAGGTACTACACTCTTATGTGGCCCATGATCCATAAAATTACATGTTAATTTAGTGTACCAGTAGATGGCACTATTATTCAGCTGGTTTGGATTACTGGTTCAATCACGCCTCTGGAATCAATTATACTTTGGATGTGCCTATATTTGATGCTATATATGAATATATACTCACAATGTTTTTATTAGCTAGTTATGGTGATCATGCCTGTAATAGGGCATAATCGCTGGTTTACCTCATCTAAGATGGCGGTTTTGATCCGCCCTTGATGGTCACATGGGGCGCGAGTCCTATTGTTTGTGTTATTTAAGCGGTGTCATCAGCACGCCGCCCATACCTTGAGAACGTCACATCTGACGAAACGTACGTCGGTCGCGGCATGCTGACGTCACTATTCTGTGTCTGAGGACGGGCGGAGGAGCCGACCGGCCGGCGGCTCATTACAAACCCACGCTCTCAAACTTTATGCTTGTAAGTTGCTCTCTTTTTTAAACTTATTAAAATTGTTGGTTTTACACTATCAAGAGCTTTTTGTCTCCTTATTGGTCCGTTGGAACTTGGAGCAATGGGTCCGATATCGGTATATCTTTGAAGACCATTAGAGACTGTTTGGCCTGTTAACTATCATTGTCTGGTAAGCGGCAGTGTATTGGTGGCAGGCTCCATTTGGTCTTTGGTTGTCTCCCTGCACTATTGCACTAGATATCCGAGGCTGTCCTGATATATTCTGAAGGCAACTTTATGAGACGGTTTTGCTTGCACAACCGTCTGGTAAGCGGCAGTGGTATTGGTGGTGGTCTCCAATCCTTCTTGGTGGCTAACTTGGCTGTCTCCCTTCACTTTGCATTTATATTTTGCCATCTGGTAAGCAGATTATATATTGGTGCGGTGGCCTTTCTTTTCACCCCTATCCATTGTCTGACTCGTGGTGGCTCACACTTTGGGTGATCTATAGTACAAGTGAAACAGTATTATGCTATGGAAGTTTATTTTTTCTTCACATGCATCTGATACACAATTCTGAGAAACCATACAAGTCTGTTGAACCTGAGGCTGTTGGATCCATACATCCTGGTGTCATTAGGGCGAATTTACTTCCTGTGTCTGGTAAGGAGACTATATATCTGGTGGTTCATTTCCCATTTGATGATTCCAGATTTCTGGATTAACCACTTAAGCCCCGGAAGATTTTACCCCCTTCCTGACCAGGGGGTATTTTGTGATTCGGCACTGCGTGACTTTAACGGACAATTGCGCGGTCGTGCGACGCTGTATCTAAACGAATTTGGCGTCCTTTTTTTCCCACAAACAGAGCTTTCTTTTGGTGGTATTTGATCACCTGTGCGATTTTTTGATCATGCGCTATAAACAAAAAAAGAGTGTAAATTTTGCAAAAATAGCAATATTGTTCACATTTTTTTATATGAAATTCCTCCCAAAAAAAATGTAAAAATCAAAATTTTTTAACATTTTCAGCCAATTTGTTTTATGCTACCTATGTTTGGTAAAAAAAATCGCAAAAAGCATATTTTGATTGGTTTGCGCAAAAGTTATCGCGTTTACTAACAAAGGGAAATATTCTTGTCATTTTTGTTGTTTTTTTTTTAACGCGTAATGGCGGCGATCTGCGATTTTTTTTGCTGTACTGTGACATTGCGGCGGACAGATCGGACCCTTGACTGACATTTTTGACACTTTTGGGGTTACCAGTGACATTTCTACAGTAATCAGTGCTATACATATGCACTGTTACTGTAAAAATACACTGGCAGTGAAGGGGTTAACTTTTTTTGAAAGGGAGGGGCTGTGTGTGTCCCTAGGGGCGTGCTTTCTACTGTGATTGGCTGTGGCTTCAGCTGTATGAACGGTGATCAACGGTTCTACATAGTAGAACCGTATGATCATCCTTCATACACAGGGGAGAATGACAGGCAGCTTGTTTACTCTCCCCAGACGATCGCAGAGTGACCGGCGGACATCGGGTCCGCCGGTCACACGCGCGGGGGGGTCCGTGACCACGCGGGAGCGCGCCTCCGGCGGCACGCGCTCGCTCCCTAGACCCTCACGGGCTAGCGACGTAGACCTACGTCGCTTTGCCTGTGAGGGGCTTACCGCCGACGTAGATAGTCGTGCGGCGGTCGGCAAGTGGTTAACTCTTGATATTTGGACATTTTTTGTTATTTGGACAGTTTATGTGGACATTCATTTACGATTTGATCATATATCAACAATTTATGTTTATATCTGTCATCACTCATTAGCGCAACTTACGTATCCCATATTCAGTGAAAGGAGATACAATAAGACACGTGGCCACTCACTAAAACTAGAGGAAAGGCGGTTTAATCTTAAAGTGCGTAAGGGGTTCTTCACTGTAAGAGCGGTAAGGATGTGGAATTCTCTTCCACAAGCAGTCGTATCAGCAGGGAGCCTTGATAGTTTCAAAAAACTATTAGATGGGCACCTTAAAGACCACAACATACAGGGGTATACAATTTACAGTTAACAGATAACACACACACGTAGGTTGAACTGGATGGACGGATGTCTTTTTTCAACCTCACTAACTATGAAATACTATGAAATTGTCGTTGAAATGCATGAACTGAAATATTTGTTCGTATCGAGCCCTGGACATAGCAGCAGAGAACACGTGCATTTGATGAATTGGGTCAGTGGACCAATATAACCGCAATTCATTCTTTTTTGTAATGCCCGTGTTGAAGGTTAGGCCCAGAAAGATTTTAAAAATCGGGAATCGTTATATGATTCCAGCCGAATGGTCTGGCAAGGGTTGAATTTGGGTTGGCAGCGATGAATTGTTGTGGGCATAAATTTGATTGATCCACAATAGATCTGAAAAGATCTTCAGTGAAAAACAGCTCAAAAAAGTTAATGGGATTAAAACCAGCTGTTTCCACTTGGATTCCGGGTTGGGCAGTGAATGGGGGAAGTACTGGCGCTGTGGAATCTGTGGGCTGCCAATTGGGATATGCCAGCGCTTCAGGGAGGGCACTATGGGCTCTACGGGCCTGTCCTCGAATACACGGTGGCTGCGGGCCACTACTCATGCTAGCCACCGAACCAGCTTCAACTGCACTAATGGGACTCGCCACGTCACCAAATCTTACTGCAGTGCTGGTTGTACTAGGTCCAGTGTGTACTAGGCCGCTCGTGCTTGCCAGATCACGAGAAGTGTGAGCGGCACTAGTACTGGCACTCTGCTGCATATGAGAAACATCCGGTTCTTGCATCTCAGCAACTCCAGAATGGGGTCGGGTACACCTGACCTTAGCAGGGACCCCTCTGTCGCCGGAACTATCTGTCAGGGAGCCGCTGCTGTCATCAGGTTTGTATACTGACCCTGATTCTGCCAGTGAGGCTTCCCCATCACTCTCATCTGACATGGTCAATATACTGTAAGCCTCTGCACTACGGTACCAACGTTTGGTCATTTTAGTAACTAAATTTACCGGTACAGTAGTGTGACTAACAGGTAAAAAAAGCACCTGGTTGTCAAGGACTATTTGGTCGCTACAAAAAAAACTGCTAGTGCTAGCAGAGATCAGGCCTGACTCTGCTAACACATCTGTTCAAACACTATACTAGTAATGGAGGTGTGTGTGTGTATGTGTGTTAGTGTACTTAACTCTGACGCTAAATAACAGTGGTGTAGTGGGACCCTGACGCTAACTAGCCTAAGTTGTGTCACCCGTGACACTAATACAGTGATCGTTAATCACTGTATATAGTGAACACTGTGATAGGGCAGTGAAGGGGTTAACTGGGGGAGATCAAGGGGTTAAAAGTTTATTAGGGGATAGATGGCGGGTGGCCTAAACCTATTTTGGGCTTAGCGCAAATTAGGGTCACAAGTGACATTAAATACAGTGATCAGTAGTTATCTGATATACTGTATATATTAGTGCACTGTGTGATAGGGAGTGAAGGGGTTAACTGGGGGAGATCAAGGGGTTAAAAGTTTATTAGGGGATAGACGGCGGGTGGCCTAAACCTATTTGGGCTTAGCACAAATTAGGGTCACAAGTGACACTAAATACAGTGATCAGTATTTACCTATATAATGTATTTAGTGCAAAGAGTGATAGGGAGTGAAGGGGTTAACTGGGGGTGATCAAGGGGTTAAAGCATTATTAGGGGATAGATGGCGGGTGCCCTAACCCTATTTGGGCCTAACGCAAGTGCAAGTTAGGGTCACAAGTGACACTAATACAGTGATCAGTAAACAATCTGTATACCACTGTATATAAATGACAAAAACAAAAAAAGGAAAGGGTAACCAAAAATTAGATAAATTTGAAGAAGTTTACCCACTCGCTCATAAATGAACGGTACTTAAATGGCAAAACAGCATACTCAAAAAAAGGGAATGGGATAACTAGAAAAAGAGTTGTCACCCCCAAAAAAAAGCGCCATACAGTAGAGCAACAGGGGTATAACTACACAAAATAGAGTCTCAAGGAAAACACAACAACGGAATCACTGCTAGTAAAAAATAGAAAAATTTATTGAATACAAAAAGCAGAACACACGGTAACGTTGTAAAATAAGATACAGCACCTTCCACCTCACCCCTAAAAATAAACCACATGGTAATTAAAAACAAAGGACAAACACAGATATTGTAGGTGGACTGCTGACACCTAAAGAGCAATCTACATGCACATGTGAGTAGCCGAATCACAAAGCACTGATGGATGGAGCCCAAATGACTGGTGACCCCACAGAAGCTAGGTTTCGGACGAAGGAACATCACCTAGTGACAATCCAAAAAAAGGAAAATCAACATATAGGTGGTACACGATCGTCCGAAGCAGCGGAATCAAAAATCAATCGCATGAAGTGATCGACCACTCAATGTGTCATAAAGGGGATGCCAAACTATATGACCATAGATTGGAGAGAGACTCAACAGGGGGCAGACACCCCGCTCCCACCAAGTGGATGCAGGGATGGCTGCGGACTGTAGAGGTCAGGAGCTAAACCAAACATGCGAAGGTGGATGGTGTGACCAGAATCATGGAAGCAATATGACAAAAATAACCAAATTTAAAAATGGAAATGGAAATGGATAAATGACAAACCAGGGCACAATAAGTAAACCAGATGTGCCTCAGGATAAAAAAGCCACCGGGACTGGGCACACCATCAGACCTGCATGAGGGGAATCAAGGCCAGCCTAGAGTGATTTGACAATGAATAAATAAATGACTAGAAATGCTGGAAGTCACACTGGAACTAACATCTCAGAAAGACTGCACTCTGTGAATAGGGATCAAAAATGCTGAGCTGATGACACTGAAAGAATAAACAACAAAATGGCAAAACAGTACATTCCTAAATGATAGCACCCAAATTGAGGAGAACAGGAATCAGCTACAGTACAAAACAATTGTAGCAAATGTGGATGGAAAAAAAGGAACAGTCTGTCTGAACATCAGAGCTAAACCACCCCATGAGCCAAGTGATGATGAATGCACCTGGATGGAACAGACAGAGCGGCTGAACCCAATCACCAGACACATTAATGCTGCTATCACGGATCCTGTCAATCCCAATGAAGGGAAAGAGGTGCAAAAGGCATATGTAACACCTATATAATAAAATGGTATGGTATGCACACATGGTAGCAAGGTCATGGAGGTGAGCAATATAACATCATATCTCAATGTGACAGCTCGCAGCAAGAATGCAAAATAAACAAAATAAAATAAAATGAACGAGTCTCTGCACCAATCAGGATCGGCAAAATGTAAGCAAAAAATACACAGCAATCTGGAACAGGGGCTGGAGATAATGGAGGCTGGTGAGAAGTTACTGAGGCAAAAGGGGGGACTATGAGAGGCCACTGTCAATCGTAGGCTGCTGGCAGGCAAAATAAGAATCCCAGAATTAAAGGTAATGGGGATAGTACATCAAAGTGTATCATGTGCCTTACTAAAATATTATATTTCATAAATACATTTCAGCTAGGGCTCATTCTACGATGGAATGTGGGCCCTTGCTAATGTCAAATAACGAGCCATTTGACACACCTCATTCATACACCTTGGACATCAGACAGCTATATTTTGCATTTAGACGACAAGACATTGATAGGAGTTTACATGTCAAACACCTTTTCATTCATTCATTTGGACACTTGACAAAGTTAAGTCTGCGCATAGAGATTACTGACACCACCTAAACACATTTGACAATTGCTTACATTAACACATGACAGCTGAACACAGACAGAGCGACTCTCCCACAAAACACAGATTCAGATACAAGACACCTCATATTGACACAGATGCATAGGGAAAACAAAAGCCTTTTCATGTACTGTTTCTGTGAGATATGTGCTATTGTTAATTTGACCGATGAATTGTAACCAGTTTTAAGCAGTTTTTCCCGCTCAAAACTTCCTTTAAATATGAGCGAAACTTGCAATAAAATCAGATGTTTCTACGCTAAGCTTGAGTGCTATGTGTCGTTATGTCTCCTGGCCAGAGGAGAGAGAATTCACTATCTAAGGGGGGGTGAGGACTGAAGGGCCGTATATCATCTTGTAAATTGCCTCCTGACGAGATTTGAGCTAACAGTTTGGTGTCAGAAGAGTGGGATCTGCCATAACAGTATTGGGTGAGTAATTATATTTTTTATTATTATTATTGCCACCTTATACTGTCAAGAGCAGATTAATGGTACCCGGTTAGCGCTATTTTTAGCGCCTCCCAGGAATCTGAAATTCCTAAAGAAAGAATGGGGTCTGATATCCCAGGGTCTGAAGCCCAAAGATAAGATGGGGTCTGATATCCCAGGGTCTGAAACCCGGTTACAAAGCAGTACTGTGTGTGATAGTGAATTCTCCCTCTAAAACTTGTATATTTGCTGTATAGACATTTAAGTGTATTTTTAGTAGTTATATAAGATTGCATGCCATTGTATAGATGTATGTGGAGATTGTATGTGATATTAAGCTGAGCTTGAAGGTATAAACTTGCCCACCAGGATAGTTAACAGCAAACCATAAATTGGGTGTATATAAATCTGATTAGAAAGACGCAGGAAACCACATAAGTTGGGAAACTAGGTTTTCCAATAAAGTCTAAATACTGACCTCACCATCCCTATATATATATATAAAACTTCAAACTCAGCTAAATCTCACTTTATATTCTGAGCTTAGATAATGGGCAATTCTCAAGGTAAGGAGAATCTCCAAAAAAAAAAAAAAGAAATTTCTGTTTGGGAAAATTGTATGAAGATTATATCGTGTGTGGGCAACCTTAGAAGTGTGTGAGATTCATGAATCGTTATGTTGTGTTCGTTTTAATACTGTTCCTAGGAGTGCTGCATCAGCAAAGCATTTCATAACACTGAATGAATACTGGTTGCATAATGATCGGTTTTGTGTTTATTACTTATGTTTTAAAGTGATGTTATTTTGCCACGAGTAAAAAAAAAAAAAAAAAGGGTAACAAATCCGTGCTATGATGGTCATGGCAGCTTTTAGAAGCAAGAAAATATATTTGGTGTGTAAAGTGTGACCTTAAGGACTAAAATTGTATTTCTATCCTTAAAAAAATCGTAAGCAATTTTGAACTTTTATCATTGAGGTTTTGTGTCACCGACTTTTTCTTATCACTGACTTTTTTAAAAAAAACAAAAATTTTGGTGCCTTTTTTTAGCACACAAACCCCCCCCCCCCTTCCCCTGTCTGTGACACAGGTAATTGCAAAAGGGACTGTAAACAGTTGTATTGTCATACAAATTTAACTATCAGTTTTGCTTTTGTAGAGAAAACCAGTTTTGAGGAATGTTCCGAATTGGTGAAGAGTGGTGACGTATGGGTTCTTGTATCCAAATGGGAAATTACTAATGTTTATTTTTGAGCTGCTCATTTTTTAACCATGGTGAACAATAATAATTTTTTCTTTAAGTTTATGGTATACCATAACATAACAAAACTATAGAAATCCACGTGGTAATAATTAATTTGACGTCAACAATTTTGGTATTAGAGAAGTGCACTGTTAGGAAGGAAAATGTTTGACATGCTTACTGTATGCTAAATTCCTCTAACCGTTGGTTTATTTTTAGGAGTAAAAGTAAAATGATTTGTTACTAAATTTTTCTTGATACTTATTTCTCAGACAAATTTAATTTGAGACTTTCAGAACGGGGGGCGATCACAGCCTTCAACGACAACTCAACCTTATGGGAGTTTTGTTTACAAATTGTTTTTTTTCTGATTGATGAGACTGTTTTTATGGGAAAGTTCTTATTCATTGGGTGTCAGATATTTGACGTGTTCTAGTTTGACATATATGAGCTCTGGCATAAATGAGGTGCTATGCCTTAGATAATTAAGCATCTCTTATAAAGTTTTCTTTTAGGATATTGTGAAAAAAAAAAATAGGATGGATAACTTGTTGATAGTGTGCTAGGAATTATAATGAATTTATGCCAGCGTTACTACTTTGATATGTTACTACTTTGATATTGTTAAAGATTTAAACTTTAAAGACAATGTAACCTCCTGTGGTGAATTCAATTAGTTGCATAGCTAGCAAAGCCATCTCTTTTCATTCTAAAGTGACTCATTGCCCAGGCTTTTGCATATAAATGGTCCTTAAAGTCAGATCCTGTGTCTCCAAGGCTATTTGGTTTCAATCTCCTGTTCGGTGTCACCGAGCAATTGTGCAAACCCGTATAAATTTATGTTTGCATGAGTACTTACTTCTAGCTGTTTTGTGTGTCCATGTGTCCATGTACACAAGACAGCTTGAATTTTACTCCCTGCTGTTCAGTGATCACAGCATCTTAGTGTAATGTTCTGGTACCTCTGGTACCCTTTATTTCATTCCCCATTCATGTATGCGTCCCACCATTCTCTTTTGGTAAGTGCGCATACACCTTTAAGACCGATGCTGTCATCACTGAGCGCCGCAGAGCGGCTATTTCAACCGCCGGCGTTCTCACTCACATGTTCGTTCAACCTGCCTTAAAGCTCACATGCTCACAAGCGTACCTCGCTGTCGGAACCTCGCTACTGATCCCTGTATCCCACTACCGGATCACTCGCTCATACCGAACCTCTCTACTACTGCTTGCTATTAGTGATAAGTACCCCGCAGGGGAATCCTCCATAAACCTTCCTACTAAGCTTACACTATCTAGCTCTGCATACTAAGGACTGTTACTATCATCTGCACTGTTGTTTAGATTGCTAGCTCTTGAGCCTACTAACATCTATCCTTGCACTGGGTTAGTCTCTCCTGTATGTCATCTGCTATCCTACCACCTACTACCATACATGATTGCTAACCTATCTGCATCCTACCTGTTACCATCTATACTCTCATGAACATTTCTCTCAAGTGCTGTTCACCTATTGTCACTGTTCATACCTGTCTCTTTAGCTCATCACCACTATACTGCTATATACATCTATCACTCCAGGAACATCTTATTGAGTGTGTATATTTGTATGCTGAATCAGACAGACCACAGTGATGAGTCTTGGGAGTTGGAATTGGTATTTCAACGTATCTCTACATGACTACTGAGTGGAGTTTTTCTGCAGCTGCAAATCCATCTTGTTTCAGAAAACGCAGGAGCGTTACAGATTGAACGAACCCCAAATGGATTCAGCAGATTTACCCACTCAAGTGACACAATTAAAACAACAAGTGACTGCGTTAATACACGCTCTTACTGAATTAAAAGAAGACAATCAGGCTCTGAAGCAGCAGGTAACCCGTCTATCACAACTTGCCGCTGCTCAGCCCCCTGAACCCAAAATAAATCCTCCTCTAGTGTTTACAGGTGATCGCAAAAAATTTAGTGAATTCAAAAAACGCCTGTCAGTTACTTTTCTTGCTAAAACCTCGTACCTACCTTACTGATCATATCAAAGTCTGTACTATTATTTCATACCTAACGGGTGATCCACGGGCCTGGGCAGACTCTCTCTGAGAAAAATGATCAGCTTCTCAACTCCTATGCTTTATTCCTAGCGGAACTCGCTAGTCTATATGATGACCCCAATAGGCAGAGTACTGCCGATATTCAATTGAGGTCCTTGAAACAAGGTAGGAGACCTGTAGAAGACTTTGTAGCAGAGTTCAAAAGATGGACCCTTGATTCAGGGTGGAATGATACATCTCTGAGAACTCAATTTAGACTCGGCCTATCAGAAGCCGTTAAAGACGAGCTCGCCCGAGCGGATTTACCGGACACCCTGGATGCTTTGATACAACTCAGTATCAACATAGACAGGAGGCTGCGAGAAAGAAAGGCTGAAAAAATGGGAATGGCATTGTCCAGTCCTTCTCGGATTTCGGCCGTAGACCCTACTCCTATGGAGGTAGGAACCATATGCCCACCTTTATCAACTACTGAAAGAGCCAGGAGACGATCCAGTAATCTTTGCTTGTACTGCGCATCCCCGGATCACATAATAAGCGTCTGTCCCCTTGTCCGCAAAAAAGAGGGTGAGTGTTCACATGTCCTCCTAGGGGGATTGACAACTTCATTTACTAACCCTTATCTTTTTGTTCGTTTGACATTGCAGTGGGACCAGACTAGGATTACCACTAAGGCCATGATCGACACAGGATCTTGCGGAAATTATATCGATATACGTTTTGCTACTTTAAATAAAGTACCTATTATTTCAAAACCTAAGCCTGTCTCTGTGAGTCTTATTAATGGTATTCCGTTATCTTCTGGCCCAATCACTAATCAGACACAAGCACTCCTAGTCACCACTAACGAGTCTCATACGGAGACCACTACCTTCGACCTATTATCTTCGCCCCACTTTCCCATTGTTTTGGGATTTCCCTGGTTACACACACATCAACCAACCATAGATTGGAAGAAACGGACCCTAACCTTCCTCTCTTACTATTGCGAGAGTACGAGTAACCTCCCGTCTTATGGAAAGATCCTGTCTGTGGTGTCAGATGAGATTGCACCACTATGCTATCAGGATCTGTCCGAAGTTTTTCTTGAGAAAAATGCTCAAGTACTGCCTCCCCATAGGGATTATGATTGCACTATTGATCTACTCCCAAATAGTAAACTGCCTTTTGGTCATGTTTATCCTCTTTCGCAGGATGAACTTTCCCATCTCAAGGAATACTTGGATGAGAATTTGACAAAAGGTTTTATTAGACCTTCCACTTCTTCCACAGCTGCAGGACCTTTTTTTGTCCGCAATAAAGACTCAAGTCTCAGGCCTATTATCGACTATAGGCAATTGAACGCCATTACAGTAAAAGATCGCTATCCTTTGCCGCTTATCCCTGAACTCAATGAACAAGTGCGTGGAGCTACCTACTTTTCAAAATTGGACCTGAAAGGGGCATACAATCTAATCCGAATCCGTGATGGAGATGAGTGGAAGACAGCATTCAGAACCAGATACGGATTGTTCGAATATCTTGTAATGCCATTTGGGCTATGTAACGCTCCCGCAGCTTTCCAACGATTCATAAACGATATCTTTAGAGACTTACTTGATGTCTGTGTTGTGGTATATCTGGTCGATATACTTATTTATTCACGATCCTTGTCTGAACATATAAAACATGTAAGACTTGTGTTATCCAGATTACTCACACACAATCTATACGTGAAACAAAAAAAATGCTTATTTCATAAAGAAGTATTATTCCTAGGATACATCATATCCAAAACAGGAATCAAGATGGATATGAGTAAGATATCCTGCATTCAGGATTGGCCTATACCAACCACCCGCAAAGCACTACAGCGATTCCTTGGATTTTCAAACTTCTATAGGAAGTTCATCAAGAACTTCTCTGCCATTGTGAGACCTCTCACACAACTCACAAGTATTAAGAAACCATTTAAATGGTCAGGTGAAGCAAATGAAGCTTTTCGCTTGTTAAAAACAAACTTTACCTCTGCTCCCATACTACGCCATCCAGACCCATCCCTCCAATACATTCTGGAAGTAGATGCGTCAAATATGGCAGTAGGAGCAGTACTCTCCCAACGACCAACGAATACTTCACCACTCCATCCAGTCGCCTTCTTCTCTAAATCTCTAAGCAGCCCAGAGGTGAATTACCCAGTGGGTGAAAAGGAACTGCTTGCTATAAAACTGGCTCTGGAGAATTGGCGACATCTACTTGAAGGCACCCGATTACCAATACTCATATATACAGATCATAAAAATCTTCAATATCTTCAGACTAACAAAACCCTCTCCCACCGGCAGGTACGATGGTCACTATTCTTCCTAAGATTTAACTTCCTAGTGACCTACACACCTGCAGACAAGAATAAAAAAGCGGATGCGCTATCACGATTAACTGAAGATAATTGCTCCGAAATCCCTTCCGTTCCTATAATACCCTACAAGCGTATTATTGGGGTTGTCCGTTCCTTGAAGGAAGAGATTCTGCACGGTATAGGTTTGGATTCACCTCCACCACAACTAAGTGCTGATACAGAAGGCTTCCTCTACATATGGGTATGACAAAGACCCTTAATTTGCTTACCAGGCAGTTTTGGTGGCCTGATATGAAGACATCTATACAAAAATTTGTCTTTTCATGCAACGTCTGTGCCAGGTCCAAAATTGACACTACAAAACCATCCGGTCTACTATGCAGTCTACCAATACCCCAGACTCCATGGGAAGTTGTGTCCTTGGACTTTATAGTAGAACTACCACCTTCCAAAGGATTTAATACCATTTTAGTGTCAGTGGACCATCTGACAAAGATGGCACATTTCGTTGCTATTCGCAGACTACCTTCTTCCAAACAAACAGCGGAACTACTGATGAAACATGTCTTTAAGTTCCATGGAATTCCAAAAACTCTTGTCTGACCGTAGATCACAATTCATCTCCAAGTTTTGGCAAGAACTATGTCACATACTACGAATTGAGCGAAAGCTCACTTCTCCCTACCATCCTCAGACCAACGGACAGACTGAAAGAGTCAACCAGTGCATCAAGCAATATTTACGTTGCTACACATCATACCTACAGGATGATTGGGTGGATCTCCTCCCTCTGGCAGAATTTGCCTACAACAACGCAACCCACAGTACGACCAAACAGAGTCCGTTCTACTTGAACTATGGGTTTCATCCCACTATTCTTCCACCACGCATCCTTCCATCAAGTAACCCAGTAGCCTCAGACTATCTTACCCAAATAAAAGACTCTCTGGGTTTACTTAATACTACCATCTCACACGCTCATAGTCAACAAAAAAAGTACTATGACCTTCGTAGAAGACCTTCTCCTCAGTATGCTATTGGGGACCTCGTTTGGCTATCAACAAAAAACTTAAGATTAAAGATCCCTAGCAAAAAGCTTGGGCCTCTATTCTTGGGACCCTTCCCAATCAGGAAACTTATTGGAAAAGCTGCAGTACAGCTCACATTACCAACAAACCTCAAGATACATCCCATCTTCCATGTGTCGCTACTGAAGCCCCATGTTCCTGACCAAGGAATAAGGCCTACCATCCCACCTCCACCTCCTGTACAAGTTGAAGGCGGAGAAGAATATGAGATAAATGAAATTCTGGATTCTCGTATCCACAGAAGAAGACTCCAATATCTAGTACGATGGAAGAACTATGGGCCCCAAGACGACACCTGGCTGGATACCTCTGATATACATGCCCCTAGACTGATTCGCAATTTTCATGCGAAATACCTGGAAAAACCAGCTCTAGAGGCCTTCAGGAGCCGGCCTTAAGGGGGGGGGTACTGTAATGTTCTGGTACCTCTGGTACCCTTTATTTCATTCCCCATTCATGTATGCGTCCCACCATTCTCTTTTGGTAAGTGCGCATATACCTTTAAGACCGATGCTGTCATCACTGAGCGCCGCAGAGCGGCTATTTCAACCGCCGGCGTTCTCACTCACATGTTCGTTCAACCTGCCTTGAAGCTCACATGCTCACAAGCGTACCTCGCTGTCGGAACCTCGCTACTGATCCCTGTATCCCGCTACCGGATCACTCGCTCATACCGAACCTCTCTACTGCTGCTTGCTATTAGTGATAAGTACCCCGCAGGGGAATCCTCCATAAACCTTCCTACTAAGCTTACACTATCTAGCTCTGCATACTAAGGACTGTTACTATCATCTGCACTGTTGTTTAGATTGCTAGCTCTTGAGCCTACTAACATCTATCCTTGCACTGGGTTAGTCTCTCCTGTATGTCATCTGCTATCCTACCACCTACTACCATACATGATTGCTAACCTATCTGCATCCTACCTGTTACCATCTATACTCTCATGAACATTTCTCTCAAGTGCTGTTCACCTATTGTCACTGTTCATACCTGTCTCTTTAGCTCATCACCACTATACTTCTATATACATCTATCACTCCAGGAACATCTTATTGAGTGTGTATATTTGTATGCTGAATCAGACAGACCACAGTGATGAGTCTTGGGAGTTGGAATTGGTATTTCAACGTATCTCTACATGACTACTGAGTGGAGTTTTTCTGCAGCTGCAAATCCATCTTGTTTCAGAAAACGCAGGAGCGTTACACTTAGCCATGCAAGGGATTCTCAGTTCTAGGTAGCTGCCTGCTTGGGTGAGTCAGAGGACTGCAAGCTAACCCATCTCCACCTTTGGAGAATACAAGGCAGTTCAACCCCTCCAAGGGCCCTCACCATTGTTGCATGTGTGGACATGCTGTGTTCTCACAAAATAGTGCCATTAGGTATCCTTCCTGTCTTAAAATGACCTGCCTTCCTGTAGGCCCTAAACCCCAGTGCTGCGAGTAGTTCTTACTAGCATTTATTTTGCTGCCTGCCTGTAAGGCCAGAAGCCCAGTGCCGCAATATACTCCTGCCATTCTTGTAAAACTTGTATTCTTGTCTCTGTACTTATCTGCTATTCTTGCTGAAGTCAGAATGACTCCAGACCAAGTACCAAGCTATCCCCCTTTGAAATTTTGATGGGGAGACCCGTCCCAACCCCATGAGTCCATTTATTCTCATATCTAGAGATTTTGCAAGAGGAATATGTGGCAGAATTAACTGAAAAAAATTAAACAGTGATTATGGTGATATTTCGCTCTCGTTTCATTTGCCCAACCCACGACTGCGGACTGGAGATTGTGACGAGCACCAGCCCCACCCCTGGACCCCACAACTGCGGACTGGAGATTGTGACGAGCACCAGACGAATTACCGGAGATTGTGACGAGCACCAGACAAATTCCAGCTGGATCCAGACAGACGCATTGGTACAATGCCATCGGACACCCCTACTCCTGGAAGACTTCGCATTCATGCAACAGTGGTACGCCTTGTAGCAAGCTTAGCACTAGTAGCCACTGTTTGGTTACTTGCAACATGTGCTCACCACCCGGAGAACCTCTCCTCATTTTGCCCTTGCTCACCCCAGGAAAAGAGAGAGACACGAGACATTCATGTCTCCACTTTACAGTCGAAGTCAAGCCTTTTGGAAATGGAATTTTTTCCTCCCATTGAATGTGGGGGTTTATTTTTGCCCTTTCCTGGCAAAGGCTTTAGGAGATGTTGAAAATTCACATGCTATAGTCAACAGGTGGTATGTGCTGCCATGGTCTATTTGTAGTGACTTTATTGCCATAATATGGAGTTTGGATTTTTCAGGCCATAGATTCTTGCAAGCTATGACCCTCCCCATTGAACATGTCTGTTTTGATTTGATAAAATTCTAAGAAGTTATATCCCTATGTGCACACAACCAAGTCACCAGCCTACATACACTTTAGAATATAATGTCACCTGTTTTGTGCAAGTCAGTTACCAATAATATGACATGCACTCATACACCAACACAACCTAGGTATGTCAAGAATGTCCAGCTCATTCATAATTGGACAAATATCCCAGGAGGGCACATAGTGCTATTCACAGACTCTAAGTGATCCCACCTTTATGAATAAAGTTGGGATCAAAGGTTGGGTTGAAAGAGTGTATCAACGTGCCTTACTAAAATATTATATTTCATAAATACATTTCAGCTAGGGCTCATTCTACGATGGAATGTGGGCCCTTGCTAATGTCATTAACGAGCCATTTGACACACCTCATTCATACACCTTGGACATCAGACAGCTATATTTTGCATTTAGACGACAAGACATTGATAGGAGTTTACATGTCAAACACCTTTTCATTCATTCATTTGGACACTTGACAAAGTTAAGTCTGCGCATAGAGATTACTGACACCACCTAAACACATTTGACAATTGCTTACATTAACACATGACAGCTGAACACAGACAGAGCGACTCCCCTACAAAACACAGATTCAAATACAAGACACCTCATATTGACACAGATGCATAGGGAAAACAAAAGCCTTTTCATGTACTGTTTCTGTGAGATATGTGCTATTGTTAATTTGACCGATGAATTGTAACCAGTTTTAAGCAGTTTTTCCCACTCAAAACTTCCTTTAAATATGAGCGAAACTTGCAATAAAATCAGATGTTTCTACGCTAAGCTTGAGTGCTGTGTGTCGTTATGTCTCCTGGCCAGAGGAGAGAGAGAATTCACTATCTAAGGGGGGGTGAGGACTGAAGGGCCGTATATCATCTTATAAATTGCCTCCTGATGAGATTTGAGCTAACAGTTAGATTTGAGCTAACAGTACATCAAGCAGGTGAGCCCCTGTAGCTGTGGAAGCAAAAAGAGTGGGACAATGTAGCAGTTGGCTATGAAGTCATTGATCATCGAATGAAAAATCAAAAATGGGGACCCCCCTACACGGGTGGCATGGGGTAACAGCAGGGCAACAAACAGTACCATATATGGAGGGATCTTCTCACGGGTAATCCTGAAAGTATCTGTTCAATATGCAAGAAAGGGAATAGCCTCGTGGTATGATTAACATCACATCCCATGGATTCAAAAGCGACTGAAGGAAAGCCGGTCTTCCAAACAAAGATGACAGCAGTGAAGGGCTGGGAGCTACAGCTGGAAGCGGCCAACACATACGGACATGCAGTCTCGCTGTGCATCCACACAAATAGCTTTCAGCTAGCACAGCCTCATGTGTAAACTTGGCACATAAACTGCTCACAGAAGCCTGCTGTGGCCGCATCCAGGAACCGACCCAGTCACGGTGGAGAGATCAGGCAGCATTCATCTCGCATTCATCTCACCGGCGTGGTAACTTCACAGCTGACAGTAACCCTCAAAGGCATTGGATGAAGAGACTCAGCTCCATAAGGCAGAGCCCCAGCTCATGTGGAAAGCAGCAGTCCACCTACACACCGTCTACATGTTTCGCTGGAAACCCCAGCTTCATCAGGACATAGCATCCCCTAGCAGGCCAAGAGATTAAATACAAGTGTCAATCAAAAAATTCCAAATGATTGAATTTGCAATTAAGCCATTGGTGGGCACTAAGGTGTGTTAACCCATTAGAAGAATAATGAAGGAACAGAAGACTAATGAAATAAAATTACGCTAGCAGCTGGTTGGACAAAAAAGAATAAAATAAAATAAAATATAAAAATATAAATTAAATATGTATATATGTCTATGTTAACAGAATGTTATCAATCTAGGAAGACTTGTAGATTAATTTTCCTATTCAAACCTAGAGGCCACAGAGACCTCAATCTATAAATCCAAAATGTTTCTTTCCTAAGTAGAATCCTATCAAAGTCACCTCTCCTAGGGCTAATTTTGAGAGAAAAAATCCCTTTCACTTTTAAACCCTTAATTTTGGAATCATGGAATTGGAGAAAATGTTGGGCAAGGGGACTATCTGGTTCTTTTTTCTGTATGTCTCTCAAATGCTCGCCTATACGAATCCGCAATTGTCTCTTGGTTTTCCCAATGTAAATCTTGTCACAAGGACAAGTGATGTTATAAATGACTCGTTCAGTAGCGCAATTGATGAGAGATTTAATGGAATAGGAGTTTTTCTTTTCAGCATCAATAAACTTATCCGTTCTCTCAACATGACAACAGATCTGACAATGTCCACAGGCGAACATGCCAGTGGATCTCGGGATGGACGAGAGCCTAGTGGGGTCAGAAGAGTGGGTGAACTCAGAACTAGTCAATTTATTGGAGAGATTGGGGGCCCGTCGAGCAACCATTTGAGGGTAATCCCCAACTATTTTGCTCAAGACTGGGCACTGTCTGAGAATATGACAATGGGATGAAAGAACACTCCTGACCTGACCCCACTGGGCACCAAATCGAGTGATGAATCTTGTTGGTCCCCATCCAACCCCATCTCCACTGGCAGGGACTTTCTTAGTCAACAGGGAACTGCGGTCCCTCTGGGACGCTGTTTTCTTGGCTTTTTTCAGAACTTTGTTAGAATACCCCCTTTCCTTGAACCTATTGAACATGTCACAGGCCTCCTGATTAAACTCATCATTTCTTGAGCAGTTCCTCCAGATATAGAGGAACTGTCCCACCGGAATACCCCTAATTAAGGAGGGCGGGTGGAAACTATCCGCGCGTAATAGCGTGTTAGCCGCTGTAGGTTTGCGGAAGGTGGAAGTCAAGAGAGAGCCTTTGTTTTTAATGATCTGGAGGTCCAGGAATGGAATCCCCTTCAAGTCAAATTGGTATGTAAGTTTGATGTTTAACTCGTTAAGTTGTAATTTCTGAATGAACGCATGGAGGTCCTGCTCCTGGCCCTTCCAGACCACCAGGACATCATCGATGTAGCAGACCCAAAGGGCCACTAGATCGTCGAATTCTGGTAATTGGTAAACATGTTTTTCCTCCCACATACCAAGGTGGAAGCACGCGTAAGCGGGTGCCTACGGGGCCCCCATGGACATCCCCGAAATCTGCTGGTAATAGTAACCATCGAAACACCAAGACTGAGATAATAGTGACCGTATCACCAAAAATTATCGCAATCACCCTGCGCTTAAGGAAAGAAATTGATAAAATATGTCAAAACTACAAAAGGTGACTTGACATATAGCTGCTGCTTTAGAATATTACAATAACAAAAAACATGCGTATAATCCTCTATAAAGTCAATGCATAAGAAAAATTCAACACATAAGCAGCGCTTGAGAACCCTATACAAGAGTCCACATCAGTGAATGAGACAAAGTCCATAGGAGAGTGAATCCACGGATGAAGATATAGGAAAAAAACTTCCACCACACCACGTGTCCCCCTCAGGTATTGCTCACTCACCAGATAATAGAGTAATACGAGCCGTTAGATATCCTCCTGAATCATCAGATGCTGATCACTCCACGATATTTTTGGCACAGAATCTCCCCCATCCGTATACCATATATCAAGCGATCAAACTCCAGTATATGTATCAGGCAGTGAATACACAAACGAGAAAGGGGCTCATAGGGCAGTATATCAATGCAGAATTTATTGTTAAACCCCCCCCCCTAATCCCTCAATCAGTGCACTCACAGAAAACAATAGTAAAACTCTCATATCACATTTGTCAATGGGCTGATCGAGACCTCACCGCTCAGTGCCACTCCCGCTGCTCTGTGCCTCTGTATCGCAGACTTCAGCTCACAGCCGGCAGGGTGTGGAGATGTCTCTCATGCAGCCGATGGAAGATGATGTCGCGGTGTCCGCGTGCTCACGCCCTGACATGTTTCGCCAACAGACTGGCTTCTACCGAGGGCATGAGCACGCTGCACACCGCCTCCCTTTATTAACCTCCTCTCCGGACCATTAACCCCTTGTAGCGGCTAACTATCGTTACTGACAGTCTGCCTGAGGATAACAAGTCAAGGGTCATAGGAGGATATACAGGCTTATAAAATACTCTACATAAGTCAATGTGCATATGTGGCTAATTGGCTAGATATTTTGTATATATAACATAGCGATTAAACATTGTATATTTTTGGGGAGATTAACATATCAAGATTTAATGCGCTAATTTAGCCAGCAAACAGGCTGGGCAGATAGAACCGTTGTAGGAACACACAGACATCCCAATGTCTATATTTTTTAAAATTAGCTGCAAATCCATAAATACCGTATCTACAGATTATAGCCACATATTCGAAATTGACATAGAGCTGTGTACCACCGATCATATAGCAATCAGTGTGAATGATAGTAACATCTATCACATGTGCTACATAAATATCAACATGGATACAAAATAGGACACAAAGTGTCAATATAAACAGGCTACATATCCTATAGCCAAATATAAATAAACAAAGAATGCATACTAGAATTTAACAGTTAAAATACGTTAAAACCAAACCGTTAAAATCTCCTTAGAATAGATATGCACGTTAAAAAGCATAAACTAATTAAAACGCACTGGATAAAAGTGGTATTATCATACAACAATTTATATTATTTATAATAAAACGAAAAAAGGAAAAAAGAAAGAAAAGAGAAAAGAAAATTTCTGTAATAAAATCAGGAATAAAGACAGGCTATACGTCAAAAGTCACTAATAAAGCAATTAACGTCTAATTCCACGTTCAAGCCATTAGGTGTTAAAGAATTGGTTAAATAAATCCAGTGAGTCTCACGTTTGGAGAGATCCCTAACCAAATTAGCTCCTCTCCACACTGGATCTATTTTGTCTATACCCCAAAATTTAAGGCCTGAAGGGTCTCTATTATGTTTCAGTCTAAAATGAAGAGAAACATTATGATATTTAAAGCCTTTCACTATGTTGGCCAGATGTTCTGAGACCCTTTTACACAATGTCCGTTTGGTGCGGCCTATATAAATAAGCCCACATGGGCACTCAAGGCAATAAACTACATGTGTAGATTGGCATGAGATAAACTTCTTTATCTCAAAAGTTTTGCCATTCGCGCTAGAGACAAAAGAGGTTTTAGCTCTTTGTATCTCTTTTACTTGTCTACAACATGTACACCTGCGGCATGAATAAAAACCGACCCTGTCCCAAAATAATTTGGGTCTCATCGGGGGATCTAGAACTTTCTTTATCACCTGATCCCCAAATGAGGGAGATTTCCGATAAATAAACAATGGCTCAGGTGGAAGAACCGGACCTAAAACTTTGTCCATACAGAGGACCCCCCCAATGTTTATGGAAAATGCCCTCCACCTCCTTATATTGCTCATTGAATTGGGTGATAAAGCCCCATTCGTGTTTGGTGTCAGCTGGGGCATTCCTATCTTGCAAACAGCTCTCTTGGGATAGTAGGCCAACCTCCTGTATCGTTTTATCCAATCTAGAACCATCATAACCTTTTTCCATAAACCTATTCTTAATAATCAGGGCCTGCATGTAGTAATCGGAGTCTTTGGTACAGTTCCTCCTGATTCTGAGGAACTGTCCCTTGGGGATATTTTTCAGCCAATTCGGATGGTGTCCACTGAACGTAGGCAAATAACCATTCCGGTCAGTAGGCTTGAAATACGCCCTTGTGCTGAGCTGCCCATGTTGATTGACCACTTCAACATCTAAATAATGGACGCTTTCCTTACTCCAATTACATTCAAGCCTGATGTTATTGGTATTCTGATTGAGACGATCTGTAAAATCTCTCAATGATGGTTCAGACCCCTTCCAGATAAAGAACAGGTCATCTATGTAGCGCCGATAGATGACCAGCTCTTTCCTCTGTGCGGAGTAGATATACCTGTCCTCCCACTCACGCATAAAGAGGTTCGCTAGGCTCGGGGCAAACTTGGCGCCCATAGCAACGCCCTTTTTCTGAATATAGAATTGGCTCCCATACCAGAAGTAATTGTGGGATAAGCAATAGTCAAGCACCCGGCCTAGGAACCTCTTTTGGGGGTCAGGTATATCCTCCCTTTGACACATGGCCCAATTAAGAGCCAGTAATGCGTCATCATGTTGGATTATCGTATAAAGTGACGCTACATCCGCTGTCACCAGATATACCTCATCAGATTCCGACAATACCACATTATTCAAGGCCTGCAGAAAGTCCTTTGTGTCTTTCAAGTAGGAGCGAGTGTGAATCACACTATCCTGCAAGAATTTGTCTAAATATTCTCCTACTCTGGATGTAACCGAGTTAATACTATTGTGGACTGGAGGATGTATTTTCTCATACAATAGTAAAACTCTCATATAGCCGCTACAAGGGGTTAATGGTCCAGAGAGGAGGTTAATAAAGGGAGGCGGTGTGCAGCGTGCTCATGCCCTCGGTAGAAGCCAGTCTGTTGGCGAAACATGTCAGGGCATGAGCACGCGGACACTCCGACATCATCTTCCATCGGCTGCATGAGAGACATCTCCACACCCTGCCGGCTGTGAGCTGAAGTCTGCGATACAGAGGCACAGAGCAGCGGGAGTGGCACTGAGCGGTGAGGTCTCGATCAGCCCATTGACAAATGTGATATGAGAGTTTTACTATTGTTTTCTGTGAGTGCACTGATTGAGGGATTAGGGGGGGGTTTAACAATAAATTCTGCATTGATATACTGCCCTATGAGCCCCTTTCTCGTTTGTGTATTCACTGCCTGATACATATACTGGAGTTGGATCGCTTGATATATGGTATACGGATGGGGGAGATTCTGTGCCAAAAATATCGTGGAGTGATCAGCATCTGATGATTCAGGAGGATAGCTAACGGCTCGTATTACTCTGTTATCTGGTGAGTGAGCAATACCTGAGGGGGACACGTGGTGTGGTGGAAGTTTTTTTCCTATATCTTCATCCGTGGATTCACTCTCCTATGGACTTTGTCTCATTCACTGATGTGGACTCTTGTATAGGGTTCTCA
This sequence comes from Pelophylax lessonae, assembly GCF_965119305.1. Taxonomy (NCBI): domain Eukaryota; kingdom Metazoa; phylum Chordata; class Amphibia; order Anura; family Ranidae; genus Pelophylax; species Pelophylax lessonae. The sequence goes on from NC_138778.1 coordinate 83,333,528, forward strand.
AGCGCTGCTTATGTGTTGAATTTTTCTTATGCATTGACTTTATAGAGGATTATACGCATGTTTTTTTTTTATTGTAATATTCTAAAGCAGCAGCTATATGTCAAGCCACCTTTTGTAGTTTTGACATATTTTATCAATTTCTTTCCTTAAGCGCAGGGTGATTGCGATAATTTTTGGTGATACGATCACTATTATCTCAGTCTTGGTGTTTCATTGTTTTATTTTTTTACCCTGCAGCTATGGAAGCTATTTCTTTTTTAAAGAATAGACCAATGAATTTGGAGGATGTATTTTCAGATTCCTCTGTTCCCATAGAGGATGAATCCAATCTGAATTCCAAATTAGTCACATTGGGCAATCTTTTAGATAAACAAGTACGCACGTGGTGGGACATCAGTACTTTTGAGAAGTATCTCAAGGACAAGATCATCATGAGGAGTCTGCGATGGGAAGTAGCTCCTCAGGATGGTCTTGACGATGAGGCGTCCCAGATTGAGTGGTTGAAATTTTTTAATAGTATGGGGTTAAAGCTCCAAGAATTGATTTTAAAAAGGAAAAAGATAAAAATGACCGTGTTAGAGAAAAAGATATCGGTTTTACAATCTAGTTTAGACACTGATAAAGATAACCCCTTAGTTATCAAGTTTAATGCTGATACTAAAAAGAGGTTACCGTAGGGATACGGAAGATTTCAGGACAAAACAAGTGTATCTTTGGCAAAACACCGGCATTGAGGATATTACTGCCAACCTTGCATCCAACAGTATTGATGGGGTGCAGAGGAGACAGTCTACGGCCACGCAGCCTGGAACACCATTCCAGACTAAACGAAGTAAGAAAGTTAAGAACAAAAAGGGTGCGGGTAATTCTGGTGCCCATTCAAGGGGCGATGGTAACCCCAATCAATCTAAGAATGGTCCAGTCCAGCAACAAGTTTACCAACACCCTAATAAGCGTATGAACGTTAATAATGGTAACACAGGAAGGAATGGAGGGCAGGGCCCTAATGATTCCTATGCTATACCGACTAATAATAGGTTTGAACCCCTTACCCCACAAGCTGATAATTGGAACCTAGCCCCGGTGCGTCCTTTTTTATGGAGGGGCAACAGAGGCCGGGGAGGAGGGAGAGGGGGGAGACCCTGGAGAGGCCGGCCACCGAACCATCCCACGTATACGAACTCGTGGAACCAGGATCAACACTGGTCTCGACCTCCACAGCGGCAAAAGCCACAGGCAGACCCATATCAAGGGGATGCCGTGCAGGGAGGCGACTCCAAAAAAAGAAGGAGGGAGGATGAGGATTAGACGGCATATACAATTTGGCTGGGATTTCTTTGTCAAATAAAAAAGTCAACATTCTTAACGCAGGACTTAAATGCGCTGCAAAAAAAAACAGTGAGCAAGTTCGACGTATATATGGATATACATAAATATATACGTAAGATTAACATGAAACGTTACTTCCTTAACCCAAGCAATGTGAGAAACCGCAATCCACAGAAGGGTATCACAGATACTGTGGGAATTGAGAGTGGATTAAGGAATAAGTCCCTTTTTAATCCCCTTCAACCTTCAAATCAATGTGTGGAAATGTTTAAACAATTGGTCATCAAGGACTTAGAGTCAATTAAACCTAAAAGGGATGTCAATCCTAAACATGTGCAAGATGGTTTGGATTCCCTAAAAAAAAGGAAAAACGTTGTCATACGCCCCGCTGATAAAGGCGGAGGCGTAGTGATTATGGATAAAGCTTATTATGATGACCAGCTATCTTCAATGTTGGCGGATACATCCACGTATGGCTTATTAGATAGTAACCCAACAAAAAAGTTCAGGAAGGAATTAGACAAACTTGTACAATACGGCTTCTATAGAAGAATCCTCACCAAGAAAGAAAAGAGGTACCTAATGCCTAGTTACAGTCGCATACCGACTATTTATACACTTCCCAAAATCCATAAGGATGTCAACGCCCCCCCTGCAAGGCCAATAGTTAATAGTATTAACTCGGTTACATCCAGAGTAGGAGAATATTTAGACAAATTCTTGCAGGGTAGTGTGATTCACACTCGCTCCTACTTGAAAGACACAAAGGACTTTCTGCAGGCCTTGAATAATGTGGTATTGTCGGAATCTGATGAGGTATATCTGGTGACAGCGGATGTAGCGTCACTTTATACGATAATCCAACATGATGACGCATTACTGGCTCTTAATTGGGCCATGTGTCAAAGGGAGGATATACCTGACCCCCAAAAGAGGTTCCTAGGCCGGGTGCTTGACTATTGCTTATCCCACAATTACTTCTGGTATGGGAGCCAATTCTATATTCAGAAAAAGGGCGTTGCTATGGGCGCCAAGTTTGCCCCGAGCCTAGCGAACCTGAGTGAGTGGGAGGACAGGTATATCTACTCCGCACAGAGGAAAGAGCTGGTCATCTATCGGCGCTACATAGATGACCTGTTCTTTATCTGGAAGGGGTCTGAACCATCATTGAGAGATTTTACAGATCGTCTCAATCAGAATACCAATAACATCAGGCTTGAATGTAATTGGAGTAAGGAAAGCGTCCATTATTTAGATGTTGAAGTGGTCAATCAACATGGGCAGCTCAGCACAAGGGCGTATTTCAAGCCTACTGACCGGAATGGTTATTTGCCTACGTTCAGTGGACACCATCCGAATTGGCTGAAAAATATCCCCAAGGGACAGTTCCTCAGAATCAGGAGGAACTGTACCAAAGACTCCGATTACTACATGCAGGCCCTGATTATTAAGAATAGGTTTATGGAAAAAGGTTATGATGGTTCTAGATTGGATAAAACGATACAGGAGGTTGGCCTACTATCCCAAGAGAGCTGTTTGCAAGATAAGAATGCCCCAGCTGACACCAAACACGAATGGGGCTTTATCACCCAATTCAATGAGCAATATAAGGAGGTGGAGGGCATTTTCCATAAACATTGGGGGGTCCTCTGTATGGACAAAGTTTTAGGTCCGGTTCTTCCACCTGAGCCATTGTTTATTTATCGGAAATCTCCCTCATTTGGGGATCAGGTGATAAAGAAAGTTCTAGATCCCCCGATGAGACCCAAATTATTTTGGGACAGGGTCAGTTTTTATTCATGCCGCAGGTGTACATGTTGTAGACAAGTAAAAGAGATACAAAGAGCTAAAACCTCTTTTGTCTCTAGCGCGAATGGCAAAACTTTTGAGATAAAGAAGTTTATCTCATGCCAATCTACACATGTAGTTTATTGCCTTGAGTGCCCATGTGGGCTTATTTATATAGGCCGCACCAAACGGACATTGTGTAAAAGGGTCTCAGAACATCTGGCCAACATAGTGAAAGGCTTTAAATATCATAATGTTTCTCTTCATTTTAGATTGAAACATAATAGAGACCCTTCAGGCCTTAAATTTTGGGGTATAGACAAAATAGATCCAGTGTGGAGAGGAGCTAATTTGGTTAGGGATCTCTCCAAACGTGAGACTCACTGGATTTATTTAACCAATTCTTTAACACCTAATGGCTTGAACGTGGAATTAGACGTTAATTGCTTTATTAGTGACTTTTGACGTATAGCCTGTCTTTATTCCTGATTTTATTACAGAAATTTTCTTATCTCTTTTCTTTCTTTTTTCCTTTTTTCGTTTTATTATAAATAATATAAATTGTTGTATGATAATACCACTTTTATCCCGTGCGTTTTAATTAGTTTATGCTTTTAACGTGCATATCTATTCTAAGGAGATTTTAACGGTTTGGTTTTAACGTATTTTAACTGTTAAATTCTAGTATGCATTCTTTGTTTATTTATATTTGGCTATAGGATATGTAGCCTGTTTATATTGACACTTTGTGTCCTATTTTGTATCCATGTTGATATTTATGTAGCACATGTGATAGATGTTACTATCATTCACACTGATTGCTATATGATCGGTGGTACACAGCTCTATGTCAATTTCGAATATGTGGCTATAATCTGTAGATACGGTATTTATGGATTTGCAGCTAATTTTAAAAAATATAGACATTGGGATGTCTGTGTATTCCTACAACGGTTCTATCTGCCCAGCCTGTTTGCTGGCTAAATTAGCGCATTAAATCTTGGTATGTTAATCTCCCCAAAAATATACGATGTTTAATCGCTATGTTATATATACAAAATATCTAGCCAATTAGCCACATATGTACATTGACTTATGTAGAGTATTTTATAAGCCTGTATATCCTCCTATGACCCTTGACTTGTTATCCTCAGGCAGACTGTCAGTAACGATAGTTAGCCACTACAAGGGGTTAATGGTCCGGAGAGGAGGTTAATAAAGGGAGGCGGTGTGCAGCGTGCTCATGCCCTCGGTAGAAGCCAGTCTGTTGGCGAAACATGTCAGGGCGTGAGCACGCGGACACCGCGACATCATCTTCCATCGGCTGCATGAGAGACATCTCCACACCCTGCCGGCTATGAGCTGAAGTCTGCGATACAGAGGCACAGAGCAGCGGGAGTGGCACTGAGCGGTGAGGTCTCGATCAGCCCATTGACAAATGTGATATGAGAGTTTTACTATTTGTAAGAATATTTAATAATAAATATCTTGCGCTCGTACTTATGTCAGAATATTTATACTGCTCTGAATATAGCAGTGTATTTATTTATGGTTAATAAGCAAAGATCTGTGCTGTAGGAGAGTCTCCACTTATTCCATAAATCAATGTCGAGAATTCTTTTTAATTGATTAATTTCTTTTTAAAAGCATATACCAATCTTAGTGAGTACAGTCTACAGCGTGGAATATATATAAAATATTTATTCTCAAGACATGCAAACACAATGTATGATCAAACAAGAAGTGACACAAAAATATAACTCTACAGAAAAATACTAACTTCAAATAATCAATGCAATGTGATGTTTAGCTCAATAATGAAAGTGAAACTGAAACAAAATGAAAGTGAAAGCAAAACGAAAGCAAGATTACCATTTCTTCCCAGGTATAGTATAAGCCATAAATTAATGTTCTATATAAACAGACTACAATGGTCTGCGAATCACAGGGCCCAAAGTCATTCCACTGCAGAAGGAATGAGAATAAGCCATGCAAAACGGAAGACTTAAAATTGCAAATAATGCACTTAATCTGATATTAATAAAAATGTATAAAACAAAAATCAGCTTTTTAGAGAAAAATCTACTATGGCTTATACGGCTGGGATTGTAATCTCATTACCCTTAAATATGCAATATAAAACATATAAGGAAGGAATAAACAATTGTTGAATAAAATCAAATAACATAGCAAGGCATATTTACCACACTTATGGCTGCTAGCTTCAAATCGTTACCAGAGTCCTAAGATGGATGCCTTTCTTAAGATGGTGGCTTCCCTTCAAGTTTCAGATGAATGATGGACCAGGAAGTATGTCTGGATGAGTCTATTGAAAAATGTAATAGCGTGTGTGGTGTAAGTGTGAGGTGTGTTGTCAGTAGTGTAATGTGTGTCCTCTCTCTCATCTGGGTTGGTCTTTTATATGGTAAGAACAAAGAGCTATAAAAATTACCATAAGTAAAACCCAGAGGGATGAAACATTATCCCAATTGGTCGGGATATTCTATACCTAAACTAGTAAGGACAGAGACACACCTCTTTTGATAATTAACCCAAAACTTGGTATAATAAAATAAGGATGATTTCTCTATATGTGAGATTAATCATAAAACACAACATAAAACTTTGTCCAGACTACCAGTACATACATAAATGTCCACCTGTATTTCCATTATTCATCTTGGCAAGTAATGCCATTTCAATAATTATATTATTTAACACAATATAATATTTTTATATTGGAATATTTCAAATTATCTCAAGACTGCACCTGGTATTTCGTCTCCAGAGGGCAGTATTGTACCGTTCATTAGATTCTGTATTTAATATAATTAAAACAATTTGTTATCTGATGACCTATTGACCTGTCGGCTAGTGAAAAGCAATTACTTATTTGACCATGCCAAAGGGCTGTCAGATATAGTCTAGGTTTGGGAATATTTACGACACCTTGAGCACTAAACTAGCCAAAAGCAATTCTTATATAAACACTCCTACCACATGCCTTAACATGAAGTAATTCGTTTTCACTTTAGTTTTAAGTCTAAGTAAGATGACTACCATGAGAATATAAACCCAAAATGTGATACAATATTCCTAAATATATATGTATATGCCTTACATAATATAATAACATAATTATGGCTAATATCGTCTCACATATAATGATATACCTTTAAAAAAACTTATATAGTTCATTTTTAAATGTTTGATGAAAAACACTGAGCCATTGTCTATTGTTAAATACTTATAGACAGACTGACACTACCATCCCCTTAACATCTGTTATCTGATAGAGATGTCAAAAGGGATCTTATTTACGATTACATAGAAATACAAAGATCTCTGTTGAAATTATAAGACCCTATTGTTGAAATTCTATGCTCTCTTGTAAGCTTGTGAGAAACATTTTGTTTAACAAGTATATATGAACTTTGTTTCACCTTAAAAACAAGATGGACGCCATCCTGTTCAGAATCTCTTATATATAATACGAAATATACATGGCTTTTAAAATCATTTTTCTTTTTACCTATTATTATTTTAATCAACCCCCAATAACCCCGACATATCCCCCCCCTTTCTTCCCAGTAGACAAGTGAGCAACTTAGGCCTATCTGGAAAGAAAGCTTTTTAAGGAGTAGTAAAAGGAAAAAAAAAATGTCTTGTTCTCTTTTGTAAGAGAATAGTTCATATTGGGAATTGTTCATAACTTAAGTAAAGCGGTAAAAAAAAAAACGAGAAATGAGGAAAAAAATCAGTTCAAAATGTCAGTTCGTAGCGACTTTGCTAGTGTTAGCTATGTCACAAACTGTTCCTTATTAGTCTCTTTGAATTCTGATCTCCTGGTAAAGAAACACAAATGTTCCTTGAAAATCTGCAACATCAGCTTGCAAAGTCTTGATGGAGACAGAAATTAACTGCTGCAATGGCATTGGCAACTACCATTCAAAGCGCAGTAAAACAATGTTGGCAATCAGGAATCCGAGAAATCTGTTTGGACGTTCAACCTTGGATATTGGTTGGATAATGAATGGCTTCAGCATGGCCTAGAGTGTGATACACCTAGACTGAGGTTTTGCTCACATGTGCAATGCACCATCCTCACATCTCCTTCAACTAAAAACAGGAGGTAGTGCGATTCCTCTCAATGGATTTCCTCGGATCAAATGCACAAAGATCTGTAGAAACAAATCTTCCTCTCCATCACAAGAATCTGGGGCGTCTCGAAGCTTGCTTCCTGAAGAGGGACCGGATGCAGTGAGGGGTTCCATCCTGAGCTGGGCTTTAAGGAGAGATGACCCATCTGATCGCTGTGTCTTTGGCAAACATCACCGTCTGTACCAATCAACGACCTGGCATGGAAGGTTAATCTCTTCCTATTGGATGAAACATACAGTATGAATATACATTCTTATCAATTGATATTTCAATGCGATGTTGGTACCCTAAGCTTCCTCAGAGTTCTCCTTTAAACCACCATGTGATCAGTCTTTTCATCTGACTACCATGGAAGGTGAGACTACATATGCGACCTTTCCTATGGCGACTGACTTCTGGGGCTTATTAACATGGAGATGTATCCATCGCCATGGATACTACACATTGGACAATTGTATAATGATACAATATTTTGTTTAAAATTTACCTACTACTTAGGGAAAAAAAATATATAATATCTCCCCCTTTGGGGCATCAATGCAATTTATTGTAGGCAATAAAACTACCTGGCATTGAGGATTCCTTCTTGGTTACCGTATACAACCTTTAACCTCTTGACTGCATTACGTCATTAGGGTTTAATCCTCCTTGGTATCACCGTCATGGGCGATTTTTCAAAATGTGCCCGCTTTAAGCGACCTGTTTGAGTCAGAGGGATGAAGTGACCACTGAAAAATAGGAGGGTAGTTAGTATCTAACAACCAAGATCCCCCCCTGGCAGGGATTTCAGGATCCTCAATGCTGTGACCTGGGGATAAAATGGTGTTAGAACCTCTGTATCCTATACCTCTATTCAGTGTATCCTTCTGATTCCTTACCACTTGGGCATTTAAAGATTTTGTGGCCTTTGGCTGGCCATTGGATTTGTTCCTAAAGAGGAATTATTTTAGTTCTGGGCTGTAGTGCCCAAAGTGAATCAAGTGATCAGCTGATCCCACTTGGCTTCTACTCTGCTGAAAACTTTTTAGAATTGGATTATTGGCTCCGCCTCCTGCGGTGCCTATGTCTCTCGGGTTCAGACCTATGGGACAGATCCCCATTAGAACCAGTTACTCGGTTCTGGCGTGAGGTCTGGGCCTTAATGTCACTTGATCTTCCCGAGGATTTTGGGGAACCCTAGGATGGGGCAAATCCCTATTTATTTGTGGGTGTCCCCCCCCCTTGTTAATGGGATGTCCGGTGTCCTCCTTAAGGTATCCGGTGTTCCCTTTGGGGCCTAGGTGGCATATCTTGCTCCTTTGCCAAACTTATTATTATGTACATGGGCAATGCCTCAAAGCATAGGGATTTAAATTACAGGTGGTTGTACTCAGCTCCTTCATTGAAGGGTGTTAAGCACTTTTGAGTACAGGAAAAAAAATTCAATGGAGCTTTGGTGCTGTGTACATTTTAAATTGTAGATAACAGCTCTAGCAGCGTTAAGGTTTTTGATGTGTGGGCCTAATTTAAATTACATCCTGCGGGCACAACACAGACAGTTGTTTTCATAGGCCTCAGGATGATCAATAATGTCTAAGGACCTTTTCATGGCAAAAATCAGGACAGTACTCTTTTTAAAACTTTTAAATTCTGGAGGTGCATGGTGTCTTTTTAGGGGTGCTAGTCTTTTTGCAGTGTCCTGATATGACTCATACCTATTTATGCATGGCTGCCCAATTTCTGCCCTCCTATATTAGGAATGTGGCTGGGGTAGGACATGGACTCTTTGCCTGACTCCCCCCCCTGGTCTGGGTCATAACCAACAGACTGGGAATCATATCTGGGTCTATGAATAATTACATCATATTTAAATGCAGGACTAAATTAAGCATTACCCTTTTGCATGGACACCATGACCTTATGGAACTCTCCTATGTATTTACTGATGAGTTCCTGTCATTACATGAACTGTTACATTTTTTTTTTTTTTCAAATTTTTCTACTGCTGATTACTCGGCAACTTTTGCTAGAAAAACATTTTTCCTTGCTCAAAACTTCCTAATTATTGCAATAATCATTTACATTTCACTTTCACATGGTTACTTTCATTACAGCTTACTTGATAAAACTTCTGCCACAATTCTACTTTATTTTGCAGTTTCACGCTACATTCTCTTAACTGATGTGTCCCAATAGAGGTCACTTTCACCTGCTCAAGGAGGTTCCTAATCTCATTCTCTCATTTATTTGGAGTTGAGATTGGAACTTTACTAAACTCCTTTTTGCTGAGCCTTGTGGTGCAGTTCCTCACACAGATATAGTAAGATTGGCCATGACTCTAAAAGTATGTGATCACACTTCCCGATGTCTTTTGGTGTTAGATAAGCTTATTGATGAGTTCATACATACAGGTTGTCCTCTACCCATGTCAGATTCCCTTTATTGGCCCGACGTTCTGAGGATTTTGATATATGACTCTAACCAGCATTTACATATTCCACCATTTCAGACTCCGAGAGGTGTTTCCACACATTTATGATCTGTGCCAAATCTACTGGGGTTGTGGCATTACCACTAGGGACTCACACCTTGCCAGAGTTGGCAGCGTGAACATTACCTGCTGTAGACATTTTTAATTAAGGCATTTCTATCACATTCACAATTAATAAAAAAAAAAAATCCAAAAAAAAATTTTTTTTTTAAGTTATTGATTATGTCACCTGATCAATATTTATGATTGGCATATGTAAGAAATCAATAATTATCTCACTGGGGCCTCCATTATATGTAAGAATATTTAATAATAAATATCTTGCGCTCGTACTTATGTCAGAATATTTATACTGCTCTGAATATAGCAGTGTATTTATTTATGGTTAATAAGCAAAGATCTGTGCTGTAGGAGAGTCTCCACTTATTCCATAAATCAATGTCGAGAATTCTTTTTAATTGATTAATTTCTTTTTAAAAGCATATACCAATCTTAGTGAGTACAGTCTACAGCGTGGAATATATATAAAATATTTATTCTCAAGACATGCAAACACAATGTATGATCAAACAAGAAGTGACACAAAAATATAACTCTACAGAAAAATACTAACTTCAAATAATCAATGCAATGTGATGTTTAGCTCAATAATGAAAGTGAAACTGAAACAAAATGAAAGTGAAAGCAAAACGAAAGCAAGATTACCATTTCTTCCCAGGTATAGTATAAGCCATAAATTAATGTTCTATATAAACAGACTACAATGGTCTGCGAATCACAGGGCCCAAAGTCATTCCACTGCAGAAGGAATGAGAATAAGCCATGCAAAACGGAAGACTTAAAATTGCAAATAATGCACTTAATCTGATATTAATAAAAATGTATAAAACAAAAATCAGCTTTTTAGAGAAAAATCTACTATGGCTTATACGGCTGGGATTGTAATCTCATTACCCTTAAATATGCAATATAAAACATATAAGGAAGGAATAAACAATTGTTGAATAAAATCAAATAACATAGCAAGGCATATTTACCACACTTATGGCTGCTAGCTTCAAATCGTTACCAGAGTCCTAAGATGGATGCCTTTCTTAAGATGGTGGCTTCCCTTCAAGTTTCAGATGAATGATGGACCAGGAAGTATGTCTGGATGAGTCTATTGAAAAATGTAATAGCGTGTGTGGTGTAAGTGTGAGGTGTGTTGTCAGTAGTGTAATGTGTGTCCTCTCTCTCATCTGGGTTGGTCTTTTATATGGTAAGAACAAAGAGCTATAAAAATTACCATAAGTAAAACCCAGAGGGATGAAACATTATCCCAATTGGTCGGGATATTCTATACCTAAACTAGTAAGGACAGAGACACACCTCTTTTGATAATTAACCCAAAACTTGGTATAATAAAATAAGGATGATTTCTCTATATGTGAGATTAATCATAAAACACAACATAAAACTTTGTCCAGACTACCAGTACATACATAAATGTCCACCTGTATTTCCATTATTCATCTTGGCAAGTAATGCCATTTCAATAATTATATTATTTAACACAATATAATATTTTTATATTGGAATATTTCAAATTATCTCAAGACTGCACCTGGTATTTCGTCTCCAGAGGGCAGTATTGTACCGTTCATTAGATTCTGTATTTAATATAATTAAAACAATTTGTTATCTGATGACCTATTGACCTGTCGGCTAGTGAAAAGCAATTACTTATTTGACCATGCCAAAGGGCTGTCAGATATAGTCTAGGTTTGGGAATATTTACGACACCTTGAGCACTAAACTAGCCAAAAGCAATTCTTATATAAACACTCCTACCACATGCCTTAACATGAAGTAATTCGTTTTCACTTTAGTTTTAAGTCTAAGTAAGATGACTACCATGAGAATATAAACCCAAAATGTGATACAATATTCCTAAATATATATGTATATGCCTTACATAATATAATAACATAATTATGGCTAATATCGTCTCACATATAATGATATACCTTTAAAAAAACTTATATAGTTCATTTTTAAATGTTTGATGAAAAACACTGAGCCATTGTCTATTGTTAAATACTTATAGACAGACTGACACTACCATCCCCTTAACATCTGTTATCTGATAGAGATGTCAAAAGGGATCTTATTTACGATTACATAGAAATACAAAGATCTCTGTTGAAATTATAAGACCCTATTGTTGAAATTCTATGCTCTCTTGTAAGCTTGTGAGAAACATTTTGTTTAACAAGTATATATGAACTTTGTTTCACCTTAAAAACAAGATGGACGCCATCCTGTTCAGAATCTCTTATATATAATACGAAATATACATGGCTTTTAAAATCATTTTTCTTTTTACCTATTATTATTTTAATCAACCCCCAATAACCCCGACATATTGTTTTCTGTGAGTGCACTGATTGAGGGATTAGGGGGGGGGGGTTTAACAATAAATTCTGCATTGATATACTGCCCTATGAGCCCCTTTCTCGTTTGTGTATTCACTGCCTGATACATATACTGGAGTTGGATCGCTTGATATATGGTATACGGAGGGGGGAGATTCTGTGCCAAAAATATCGTGGAGTGATCAGCATCTGATGATTCAGGAGGATATCCAACGGCTCGTATTACTCTATTATCTGGTGAGTGAGCAATACCTGAGGGGGACACGTGGTGTGGTGGAAGTTTTTTCCTATATCTTCATCCGTGGATTCACTCTCCTATGGACTTTTTCTCATACACTGATGTGGACTCTTGTATAGGGTCCTCAAGCGCTGCTTATATGTTGAATTTTTCTTATGCATTGACTTTATAGAGGATTAATAGTAACCATCGAACTGGAAAAAGTTGTTTTTGAGGACAAATTCAAGGATTTCCAGGATGAACTCATTTTGATGGGCCATGGTTGGAAAATGTTTCGACAGAAAATATTCAACAGCCCGTAGTCCTCAACAATGGGGAATAGATATATATAAAAATTCAACATCTATTCCAACCAGGAACCAATCATCTTCAATCTGAAATCCATCCAACCTCCCCAAAACATCTTTAGTGTCCTGTACAAATGAGTCAAGCAACGGAACCATAGGTTTAAGAAGTTCATCAACGTACTGACCTATTTTTTCCAGAGGGCCATCAACAGCAGAAACGATCGGACGTCCAGGGGGGTCAAGGGAATTCTTATGGAGCTTGGGAATAATGTAAAGAACAGGAGTATTAAATTCCGCAATTTTGAGATAATTTAGTTCCTTCTTAAAGATCAGATCAGCTTCATGAGCAAAGGACAAAAAGGAATTCAGGTTACTTTTTAGGTCAGGAAAGGGGGAAGTGCTCAGTTTGAGGTAAACCTCCTTATTTGCAACTTGGCGTTTGACTTCTTATCATATTTATCCTCCTGGAGGATAACAACATTACCCCCCTTATCACTTTTTTTGATTATATAATATTCCTGGCTGCCTGAAGTTCACGCAGCGCCAATCTTTCAGTCTTGGAGAGGTTATCTGGACCCATCCAATTCCAGTCCATCAATCTCCGGTCTAAGCCACACTGTCCAGAAATTGGCTTACCCATTTGTTTTTAGACAGGGGAATCATTTTTTTAGATCGGACATGGAGGTCAGGTTGCCTCAAAACTAGGGTCCCCTCGTCTACCTCGCTGTCAAGTTCGTCACTGTCATTTATGAGATCCGCCAAATCGTTAAGGGCCTGTTTTTCCACTTCGTTTAGTGGAGATTTTTGTTTTAAAGGACCCTTATCATGAAACTCATGATAATAACATAAAAGGACCTTACGTAAGAAAAGATTGAGGTCTTTAAAGACCTCAAACTCGTCCATATTGGTCTTAGGGGAAAAGAAAAGGCCCTTGCTCAAAAGAGCAATATGTCTTTCCTTCAGAGGAAAAGTGGAAAGATTAACCACTTTATTATCTCTAGTTAGGGGTAGAATAGCCTTATTTAGTTCCTCTTCGTTTGACTCCGAGTCTGATTTCTTTTTTCCTGGTCCTGTTTTTCTTGATTTTTTGGTGTTGTACGATTTCCTTTTAGGATCCCTTGTCGACCCTGAGTCGTCTTTTCTGATCGGGGAGACGATGGATTCTCCCCCCTTGGTACTAAAAAACCAACCGACTTTGAGCTACCTTCACTATCCGTATCACTGATGGAATAGTCAGGGCCGGATTGAGAATTTCTTTTGAAACGTCTCCGTCTAGAACGATTGCGACCTCTTTGGGAGGACAGATCAAAAATCTCCCCTTTCTCCAAATTCAATAAATCCCTTTTAAATTTAGATACGGGATGGGAGCTACCCCTTGTGTGCCATAATCCTAATAGTTACAGAAAAAAAAAGGAAAAATGAGTGGTGCTACCTAGGTTGCCCAGTCATATGGTGGCAGACATTAAAGGCACAATCAATAATCTAAAATTATCGCATTTTATTGAAAAGTTAAAAGAAAGCAGTTAACAACATATAGCTAAGATGCAAATTTCCATGTGGATTTAAGAAAAATATGCAAGCATTGTATATAATTGATTAATGAGAGTTACAGCTGGTATACGGATCTGGTAAGGTCAATGCGTTTCACATTACGCTTCCTCAGGACCCCAGATAGTTGGGTAACCTCTTAATAAAACAAAAATACATGCAGTAAGTTATTTTTTATGCATACATTTTTATAATAATAATTCCATAGAAAAACATTTCTTGCATTTATAGTCGTGAGAGCTAGTAGATAAATGGTGCACAAACCCACCTCATTACAATGCAATGCGCCGCACCGTCCACCCGGAGCTATGCTCAATGGGGGGCAGACCAAAATCACCTAGGTTGATAAGTTGATGTTTAGCACTGTATACGTTTTTGAAGTTATTTAGATATATTCTTGTTATAAAAATGTTCATTTTTTTTCCTCCAAAATATATGTAATGTATATAGTGGTATATAGTAAAATTATAATTACCTAGGATAGTTAGTAGGTATTGGAAAAGAGGGACGGCTGGGTGGCAGATGATGTTATTTAGGTCAATTGAGCACTTTACACCTAGATTTGAATAGTATATTTGTAATGTTTGTATTTCTTATAATTTGCTCATAATGATATAGTATATATATATTTACCTGAAGGTTATGTTGGAGAGGGTTACGGTGGGACTGTTCTGTAGGTTACATATAACACACCAAATATGGAAGGAAGGGGGAAATATGGGACAGGGAAGGGAGGGAAAAAGGGGGGGGGAAGGGGGAAAGAATGGGGAAAAGGGTGAAGGGTGTTTGTATGTAACTGACGAAAGTCTGTTTTATTTAAATATATTCTTTAAGATATTTGTCTCCGTGAGATCTATAATAGGAGAATCATAGAGAAATCGCATATCAGAATATGGTTTACGTTTAAATGCATGTCCCACTTGCACCCTCAGCTAAGGGATTGTTGATCCTTATGTACTTACTGATAGCTTATATGATCCCACTATAAGGCACTATAAGATGTCTTTGTCTGACGATGTCCCAGAGGATTAGTATGGAAAAAAGTAGGCAAAACCGTGTCCCACTGAAATGGTAGAACGGGTCCTCCAATGCTGGAAGCCAAAGATAGAGATATAGCATGTAGATATTAAGTGCCAATAGGGCTTTAAAGCTATGCTTAAATGTAATATGTATTCGCTATCTTCACAGAATGTGGGTGTACTTACATGTAGCTCTGCCTGTCTCCGCATCCCAGCCGTCCTGTTTGTACCCTGGTGGTATAGTGGCCTAAATAGTCCCCACACACCGGTCGCTAATCAGCACAGGTGTTGGACGTCAGCCTCGGCGCACCGGAAGTTCGTCATCGGCCTTCGCCGGAGATGACGTTTGAGGAACGCATCTCTCCCGGAAGCGGAAGGGGCCGAACGGAAGCGCTGAGTGCTCACCATCAACCCGCAAGGGGTGGGTCATCGCCGCCCTGTCACCTCCTGGAGGGCCCTCCCCGATCTCAGTAAAGTTGTGCTGAGTGTAGCCAACGGAGGCGCAGCACATTGCTGCACGAGTGAGGGTCTGTGCACCATGGCTCCCACGGCTGCGATATCACCGATCTTTATGACCATTCACAGAGTTTTTTTAGTTCTCAAAGGAATGGTTTGAAGCTAAGAGCCTCATTTAAACCTGGGCTTGATGTGGCCCGCAGGGTGTAGATCCATCTGGCCTCTCGTTGGAGTATGATTTTGTCAAACTCTCCACCCCTTGGATCTTCTAAGATCCGTTCTAGGGCCGCAAATTTAACCACCTTGGTGTTGTTTTTGTGGTAAATGCCCAGATGTCTTCCAATAGGCGTCGAGAGGAGATAGTTTTTCCCGTAGCCTATATGGTCTTTTATGCGACGCCAAAATTGTCTTTTTGTCTTGCCTATATAATAGGCACCGCATTCGCAGAACATAATATATACGATGCCTATTGTTTGGCAGTCTACATAGTGTTTTATCGCATGTAATTGGTCATTGGGTAGGTATAAAGATTGATTTTCATATATCCATTCACAAAAATTACAGCTTCCACATCGCCAGGTACCTGTTATATTATCTTCCTCCATATCTCTTTTATCCACAAAGTGGCTTTTAATCACTTGATCTCTAATTGATTTTGCCTTTTTGAACGTTATTTCTGGATAGTCTTTTGGATATTTACTTAGAATATTATCGTTTTTCAATAGATACCAATGTTGTTGCAAAATGGTTCGAACTATTTGATGCTGTTTATGGAGTGATAATGCGGATATTTTCCTCTGTATTTTTTGTTTTGTCGAAAAGAAGCTCCTCCCTAGTTTTCTGACATGCCCTGTTTTATGCTTTCTGTAGTGTGGTGGTTGTATAGCCTCTCGCCCGTAATCGGGTACGTAGGTTATTGGCCTCAAGGCGGAATTGCTCCTCATTTGAGCAAATGCTTCGCAATCGTAGGTACTGGAAATATGATATGCTTCTAACCAATTGTTTTGGATGGAAGCTCTGTGCATGCAACACAGTATTTCCTGCCGTAGGTTTACGGTACAAGGTTGTCTCTATTTTCCCCATTTTTGTGGTGGATATTGTAATATCCAAAAAAGGTATAGATGTATAATTCTATTGGTTTGTAAATTTAAGGTTATATTGATTTGTATTGAGTGTACCCAAGAATTTCCGCAGTTCCTCCTCCGGCCCCGACCATAACATAAACACATCGTCTATGTAGCGGAGCCAGAGGAGGACATGCGGAAAATAACCGGAAAGGTCGTCGTCTGAAAATAAAGTCAGCTCCCACCCCCCCAGGTACAGGTTGGCGTACGATGGGGGCACAAGAGGTCCCCATCGCCACCCCCTGCACCTGGAGGTAGTGGGAGCGATCAAAGACAAAGGCATTTCCCGTCAATATGAAAGACAAAACCTCCAAGATAAAGTCTATTTGTCCCCTGTGTTTGAGGGGGCGTTCTAATAAGAACTCTCTCACCGTCTGTAGACCCTTTGTGTGGGGAATGCTGCTATAGAGGGCTTCTATGTCTATAGCAACAAGTATGGTATTTGGTGGAACTGATAATCCATCCAATCGTTTTAATAAGTCTGGTGTATCTTGGATATAGGATGGAAGTGATGTAACGTGTTCTCTCAGAATTATGTCGATATATTGACTTAAGAGTTCTGTGTACGAACCTATCCCCGATATTATTGGTCTACTTGGGGGTACTGTAAGACTTTTATGTGTCTTAGGTACAGCATAAAAAGTTGGAGTTTTTGGATTCTTGACCAAGA
Source organism: Pelophylax lessonae (assembly GCF_965119305.1). Lineage (NCBI taxonomy): Eukaryota > Metazoa > Chordata > Amphibia > Anura > Ranidae > Pelophylax > Pelophylax lessonae. Next base: position 83,351,032 of record NC_138778.1, read on the forward strand.
CCGCATGATATGTGTCTTTGTCAATGACGCCTTTGTGGTATGCTCTTAAGAGTAACTGTACAAATTCTTTTTGAAGTGTATTAACCTTATCTTGTGTTATGGGTTTGTACCAGTCTCTGTTGTTTAAAATAGCCAGGCACATATCCCTATATTGCTCTATGTCCATCACTACAACATTTCCCCCGGGTTTGACTATGATATTATGGTTATTGCTTAGTGACAATAAGGCCTGTTTCTGTTGTGGACTCAAATTTTCCATGTTGTTTCTAGGTAATGTCTGTATTGACTCGATTTGTTTGGTTACTTGGGTGATGAACGCAGCGATATTTGGGTTTGTCTGTAAGGAAGGGAATTTGTCAGATTCCTCTTTGACCGTATGTACCGAGAATTCCTGTGTTGTTGAGGCAGACTGGGCTGGTGTAAGGGCAGGCACGGCTGATATCCATGTACCTATGGCATGTGGAGAATATTGGGGGGGCCTGTAAGGTCCCCGAAACCTGAGAGCTGTCAAAGGCCTCATTCTCTTCCAAGAGATCCATGAGGTCCTTTAATGCCCTAAAGTCGCGCACCTTAAAATCCCTTCACTGCTCCTTAAGTAGGTGGTCCTGTTTTTTCCTTTTTCTTTCTTCATCGAATAAGTATTTATATGTTAGTCTTCTCCCGAATAAGTTTAGGTCTTTTATGATTTCAAAGTGATTTATCTCTTGTGTTGGGCAAAACGTGAGGCCGAGAGAGAGAACTTCTCTTTCAGCTTGTGTAAGAATGTAGGATGATAAATTTATCACATCTAAATGGGTGGTGGTTGAGTTAATTTGATTACGAATGTGTCTAGCGTGCCTTTGTTTGGTGCATTGTCTACTGATGTTTTGGCCAGATCTAACTGGCTGTTAATCAGATCTAAAAAACCATCTTCTTGAATTGTGATTTGATCTCCTTGTGTAGGAGTATGTGTGACAGGTGTGGTGGATGAGGTTTTGGGACGTACCGAACCATCACCGTGGCGCGGGTGCGCTGGGGTTAAAGTTGCTTGTGATTTGTGTATTTGGTTTGTGGACATGTTTTTTTGTCCGTGCTCTAGTGCGCGTTTCTTACCGCCACCTTGTGTACCATCTCCAGATTTTTGTCTTTTCCTTGTCTGTCGATACCTCCAATGGTTGGCATGTGCATACTGTGAATGATAAGAGATGTTAGATGCATTTGAGGAATCAGATTCCTGGCTATCATTTTCATAGTTGCTATTGTTTACATTTTGTCTGAAAAAACGAGGTCGCCTTATTCCATTATTAGGCCATTTGTAAGCTGTGTTGTTACTAAATGCTAGCTTATCGCAAGCAAATTTCTGTTCCTTTTTAGACACTGTGAGGTTTATTTACTAAAATTGGACAGTGCAAAATCTGGTGCAGCTCTGCATAGAAACCAATCAGCTTCCAGGTTTATTTGCCAAAACTTAATTGAACAAGCTAAAGTTGGATGCTGATTGGCTACCATGCACAGCTGCTCCAGATTTTGCACTCACCAGGTTTAGTAAATCAACCCCTATATCACCATTGTATTTTACCAAAAACTCCTGGAGTGCACTATTTCTAACAGTGAACTTCGGGAGTGAGCGAATGCTTTGGTTTTTTGTATAAATAGATTTAATTTCGTCATTAAGTGTTAGCATCTCATTACGATATTGTTCCAACAGTATGGATATAATTTGTTTTGAACATAGTTGAAGGGTTTTTTCCCATTTTTCCTTAAGCTGTAAGAAAACTTCTTAAACTGAGAAAGATTTGTACCCTTAGGCCTATAGGGTTCAGGTTTTCCTCCTTATATTTTTCGAAGTATTTAATGTGCCAGTGAAGATTGGATTTTCAGATTAGGCATTTCCTTAGTTTTTCAAAGAAACTGTCTATATCCAAGCATCCTACAGTGTCATCTTTTACATCTTTTTGAATTTTCAGCATTAACCCTTCCCAGGATGTGCCTAGATAGTCCGCCATCATTTAGGGGTTAGGTATCGTTTCCTGTTTTTTCTTTTCACCGTCTACATATGTTGTAGACTGGGGGATAAAGGGGATATATATATCCAAAAGTAGCGGACTTTATTTTCAGACAACAGCCTTTCCGGTTATTTTCTGCATGTCCTCCTCTGGCTCCGCTACATAGACGATGTGTTTATGTTATGGTCGGGGCCGGAGGAGGAACTGCGGAAATTCTTGGGTACACTCAATACAAATCAATATAACCTTAAATTTACCAACCAATGGAATTATACATCTATACCTTTTTTGGATATTACAATATCCACCACAAATATGGGGAAAATAGAGACAACCTTGTACCGTAAACCTACGGCAGGAAATACTGTGTTGCATGCACAGAGCTTCCATCCAAAACAATTGGTTAGAAGCACACCATATTCCCAGTACCTACGATTGCGACGCATTTGCTCAAATGAGGAGCAATTCCGCCTTGAGGCCAATAACCTACGTACCCGATTACGGGCGAGAGGCTATACAACCACCACACTATGGAAAGCATATAACAGGGCATGTCAGAAAACTAGGGAGGAGCTTCTTTTTGACAAAAAAACAAAAAATACAGAGGAAAATGTCCGCATTATCACTCCATATCATAAACAGCATCAAATAGTTCGAACCATTTTGCAACAACATTGGTATCTATTGAAAAACGATAAAATCAATCTTTATACCTACCCAATGACCAATTACATGCGATAAAACACTATGTAGACTGCCAAACAATAGGCATCGTATATATTATGTTCTGCGAATGCGGTGCCTATTATATAGGCAAGACAAAAAGACAATTTTGGCGTCGCATAAAAGACCATAAAGGCTACGGGAAAAACAATCTCCTCTCGACGCCTATTGGAAGACATCTGGGCATTTACCACAAAAACAACACCAAGGTGGTTAAATTTGCGGCCCTAGAACGGATCTTAGAAGATCCAAGGGGTGGAGAGTTTGACAAAATCATACTCCAACAAGAGGCCAAATGGATCTAGACCCTGCGGGCCACATCAAGCCCAGGTTTAAATGAGGCTCTTAGCTTCAAACCATTCCTTTGAGAACTAAAAAAACTCTGTGAATGGTCATAAAGATCGGTGATATCGCATAGGAACTATGTAAAAACTTTTATCTGTTTGCCCCCCTAAAAAGTTTGCCCTTACTACATCTTGCGAGCCCATATCATGGTGGGGGATTCCCTCAGTGTGGTCTCTCTGCTCTCTTTGATTATTCCCCTGTTCTACCCTTTTACCTTTTCCTATGGCCTAGGTCGCGATGCTAGATGCATGATGCGACAATTGAGCAATCTTCTAACAGCCTCTCATATGTAGGCACTCCCCCCCAATAAGTTTTTCTCCTGTCCTTTAAATTTGAATATATAGGCATAATACCCTAACCAAAGCCTATAACAATATGTCCTTCTAAATGCCTACAAAACGAGTATCATGTATTGGGTTAGTTCCCTTGTGAGAAAAAAATACAATATGTTGTATACAACACAACAAAACAAATTTATTATATAGACGAAGTAAGCAAAAAATATAATATAAGCACAAATGACGTTATTATATGTTGTAAATTTTGTTTTCTTGTGTGATGTGCATGATCAACATGTCATTGTACAGCCGTGGGAGCCATGGTGCACAAACCCTCACTCGTGCAGCAGTGTGCTGCACCTCCGTTGGCTACACTCAGCACAACTTTACCGAGATCGGGGAGGGCCCTCCAGGAGGTGACAGGGCGGCGATGACCCACCCCTTGCGGGTTGATGGTGAGCACTCAGCGCTTCCGTTCGGCCCCTTCCGCTTCCGGGAGAGATGCGTTCCTCGAACGTCATCTCCGGCGAAGGCCGATGACGCACTTCCGGTGCGCCGAGGCTGACGTCAAACACCTGTGCTGATTAGCGGCCGGTGTGGGGACTATTTAGGCCACTATACCACCAGGGTACAAACAGGACGGCTGGGATGCGGAGACAGGCAGAGCTACATGTAAGTACACCCACATTCTGTGAAGATAGCGAATACATATTACATTTAAGCATAGCTTTAAAGCCCTATTGGCACTTAATATCTACATGCTATATCTCTATCTTTGGCTTCCAGCATTGGAGGACCTGTTCTACCATTTCAGTGGGACACGGTTTTGCCTACTTTTTTCCATACTAATCCTCTGGGACATCGTCAGACAAAGACATCTTATAGTGCCTTATAGTGGGATCATATAAGCTATCAGTAAGTACATAAGGATCAACAATCCCTTAGCTGAGGGTGCAAGTGGGACATGCATTTAAACGTAAACCATATTCTGATATGCTATTTCTCTATGATTCTCCTATTATAGATCTCACGGAAACAAATATCTTAAAGAATATATTTAAATAAAACAGACTTTCGTCAGTTACATACACACACCCTTCACCTTTTTCCCCATTCTTCCCCCCCCCCTTTCCACCTCCCCTTTTTCCCTCCCTTCCCTGTCCCATATTTCCCCCTTCCTTCCATATTTGGTGTGTTATATGTAACCCACAGAACAGTCCCACTGTAACCCTCTCCAACATAACCTTCAGGTAAATATATATACTATATCATTATGAGCAAATTTAAGAAATTATAAGAAATACAAACATTACAAATATACTATTCAAATCTATGTGTAAAGTGCTCAATTGACCTAAATAACATCATCTGCCACCCAGCGGTCCCTCTTTTCCAATACCTACTAACTATCCTAGGTAATTATAATTTTACTATATACCACTATATACATTACATATATTTTGGAGGAAAAAAAATGAACATTTTTATAACAAGAATATATCTAAATAACTTCAAAAACGTATACAGTGCTAAACATCAACTTATCAAGCTAGGTGATTTTGGTCTGCCCCCCATCGAGCATAGCTCCCGGTGGACGGTGCGGCGCATTGCATTGTAAGGAGGTGGGTTTGTGCACCATTTATCTACAAGCTCTCACGACTATAAATGCAAGAAATGTTTTTCTATGGAATTATTATTATAAAAATGTATGCATAAAAAATAACTTACTGCATGTATTTTTGTTTTATTAAGAGGTTACCCAACTATCTGGGGTCCTGAGGAAGCGTAATGCGAAACGCGTTGACCTTACCAGATCCGTATACCAGCTGTAACTCTCATTAATCAATTATATACAATGCTTGCATATTTTTCTTAAATCCACATGGAAATTTGTATCTTAGCTATATGTTGTTAACTGCTTTCTTTTAACTTTTCAATAAAATGCGATAATTTTAAATTATTGATTGTGCTTACTCAGTCTGTGCCTTTAAAGTCCGCCACCATATGACTGGGCAACCTAGGTTGCACCACTCATTTTTCCTTTTTTTTTTTCTCTTTTAAATTTAGTTTGTTTCGTATTTTTAAGATTCCATTGGGCCTTCTCAACTTCCCTTTTAAGGATATCGTTTTGCTTATTAAACTCTTCGAAATCCTTAAAGGGATCAAGTTCCAGAAGACTTATTGATCTCTAATTTTAACTCTTCAACTTGGATTTTTTCTTCTTCTGCAATTAAGCTCATCAGCTGGACACCGTGAGCTATGGACAGTTCCTTCCACTTGGAAAGAAATTTCATTGTGAAGATGTTCCGCTGGAATCACCTTTTCTCTAAGACCCCCTAGGAATTATTTTTTGTTCTATATAAATTTCTAAGGAGGATACGTCCCACTTCCTATTGAGATGTTTGATCAAAAGTTTCTTATGATTTTCAAACCTCCTTTTGATCTCAACATCACGGCCCTCTATAATAGTGGACCCACTTTGAAAGGCTGCTTTAACCTCTAAGTCAAAATCATCTCCTAGTACATAAGCCATATAAAAAAAAACAAAAAAAACGCAACACAACAAGAACAACCAGCTAGAAATAAAAGGTCAATCTGAACCTAGATTTAGTGGAAAAGGTGGAAGGTGTTGAAAGAGTGTATCAACGTGCCTTACTAAAATATTATATTTCATAAATACATTTCAGCTAGGGCTCATTCTACGATGGAATGTGGGCCCTTGCTAATGTCATTAACGAGCCATTTGACACACCTCATTCATACACCTTGGACATCAGACAGCTATATTTTGCATTTAGACGACAAGACATTGATAGGAGTTTACATGTCAAACACCTTTTCATTCATTCATTTGGACACTTGACAAAGTTAAGTCTGCGCATAGAGATTACTGACACCACCTAAACACATTTGACAATTGCTTACATTAACACATGACAGCTGAACATAGACAGAGCGACTCTCCCACAGATTCAGATACAAGACACCTCATATTGACACAGATGCATAGGGAAAACAAAAGCCTTTTCATGTACCGTTTCTGTGAGATATGTGCTATTGTTAATTTGACCGATGAATTGTAACCAGTTTTAAGCAGTTTTTCCCGCTCAAAACTTCCTTTAAATATGAGCGAAACTTGCAATAAAATCAGATGTTTCTATGCTAAGCTTGAGTGCTGTGTGTCGTTATGTCTCCTGGCCAGAGGAGAGAGAATTCACTATCTAAGGGGGGTGAGGACTGAAGGGCCGTATATCATCTTGTAAATTGCCTCCTGACGAGAATTGAGCTAACAGTTAGATTTGAGATAACAGGTGTGTTATGGTCAAGACTAAAAACCTTTCCAAGAAGGAATCACCAGAACTCCATTAAAGGCATAAATGACAAAAAACAAAAAAAGGAAAGGGTAACCAAAAATTAGATAAATTTGAAGAAGTTTACCCACTCGCTCATAAATGAACGGTACTCAAATGGCAAAACAGTATACTCAAAAAAAGGGAATGGGATAACTAGAAAAAGAGGTGTCACCCCAAAAAAAGCACCATACAGTAGAGCAACAGGGGTATAACTACACAAAATAGAGTCTCAAGGAAAACACAACAACGGAACCACTACTAGCGAAAAATAGAAACATTTATTGAATACAAAAAGCAGAACACACGGTAACGTTGTAAAATAAGATACAGCACCTTCCACCTCACCCCTAAAAATAAACCACGTGGCCCTCTGGAAAAAATAGGTCAGCACGTTGATGAACTTCTTAAACCTATGGTTCCGTTGCTTGACTCATTTGTACAGGACACTAAAGATGTTTTGGGGAGGTTGGATGGATTTCAGATTGAAGATGATTGGTTCCTGGTTGGAATAGATGTTGAATCTTTATATACATCTATTCCCCATTGTTGGGGACTACGGGCGGTTGAATATTTTCTGTCGAAACATTTTCCAACCATGGCCCATCAAAATGAGTTCATCCTGGAAATCCTTGAATTTGTCCTCAAAAACAACTTTTTCCAGTTCGATGGTTCCTATTACCAGCAGATTTCGGGGGCGTCCATGGGGGCCCCGTGGGCACCCGCTTACGCGTGCCTCCACCTTGGTATGTGGGAGGAAAAAATTGGATTTTTGTAAAAACTTACCGTAAAATCCTTTTCTCTTAAGCTCATTGACAGACGCAGTCCTCTTTGATTAATATCAAATTGGGTTATACTGCCCTCTACAGGAGTAGGACACTAGGCAGAAGAAAACGTTCTGGCCACACCTTAGGGGCAGTCCCAGAGGGTATATCCTCTCTCTCTCTGCTACAGGATGTCAGTTATGTCACAAAGCAGTGTCAGAGAATTTAACCCAACCCAACTCAAAATAGAGGGGCGGGTACTGCGTCTGTCAATGAGCTTAAGAGAAAAGGATTTTACGGTAAGTTCTTACAAAAATCCAATTTTCTCTGTCGCTCATTGACAGACGCAGTTCTCTTTGATTAATATCAAATTGGGACGTCCCAAAGCAGTGCCACAAATGAGGGGTGGGATAACAGAAATCAAAATTCAAATCCAGAAGGCCCAACCGGTGCCGACTAGAAGTCTTAAAGGCTCATCAGACAAAAGGATGAGACTCAACTGAAAACCCAACAGAAAAAAACCCTCAAGGTAGACCAACGGTCTCCTCATATAGCGGCCTGCAGAACCTTGCGGCCAAAAGAGGCATCCGCCGATGCCATGACATCAACTTTATAAAATTTTGTAAAGGTATGAACCGACGACCAAGTAGCCGCCTTGCAAACCTGAACCACTGACGCCTGATGGCGGAAGGCCCAGGAAGCACTAAGCGCCCGATTGGAGTGCGCTTTAACAGGGAACGGAGGATTCCGACCCTTAATAGAATAAGCCTGTACCACCGTCTGTCTGATCCATCTGGAGATAGTCGCGGCGGATGCAGGCAACCCCTTTTTGGGGCCATCCGTGATCACAAAAAGTGAATCCGTTTTACGAAACGAGTCCGTAGTTTTCAAGTATACCCTGATTGCTCGAACCACATCCAAGGAATGAAACGCAAACTCCCGAGGATTACTGGGCTTAGGACACAGGGAAGGTAACACAATATCCTCATTCAGATGAAACTCTGAAACCACTTTAGGAAGGAAGGAAGGATTCAGACGAAGAACCACCTTATCCCTATGAACCACCAGATATGGGGAACGACAAGATAATGCGGCCAGTTCTGACACCCTGCGTGCAGAAGTGATGGCCACCAAGAAGGCCACCTTCTGGGATAACGTAAGCAAGGGAATCTTCCTAATATCTTCAAAGGGAGGTTTCTGAAGAACCGACAACACCAAATTAAGATCCCAGGGCGGCAAGGGCGCGTGCACCGACGGAGCCAGGTGCCGCACCCCCTGGATGAAATTCCACACCAAGGAATGAGTAGCCAAAGGCTTCTGAAAGAAGATTGCTAATGCTGAAACCTGACCCTTGATAGTGGTCAAGGCCAGCTTCTGCTCAACCCCCTGTTGCAGAAAAGCCAAGATTCGGGTCACCGAATAGGCACGTGGAGGAAATCCAAGGGATTCACACCACGCAATATAAGACTTCCATGTGCGATGATAGACTTTTTTAGAAGTCGCTTTCCTCGCTTTAATTAGAGTAGGAATAACTGAAGCTGACTAACCCTTGTCCTTCAGCACCTGGGTCTCAACCGCCAGGCCGTTAAAGCCAGCGATCGTGAAGCAGGATGGAAAATCGGTCCCTGAGACAGCAGGTCCTCCCTGAGAGGAAGTCGCCAAGGGACGTCCGCGATCAGCCTGACCAGTTCGCCATACCAGGCCCGACGTGGCCAATCCGGAGCCACAAGGATGACTGGAATTCCCTCCACCTCTATCCTGCGAAGAAGTTTCGGCAGCAACTTGAGAGGAGGGAAGGCATACAGTAGCTGATACTGCCCCCACGGGGCGACCAGCGCGTCTGCGGCGTCTGCTAGAGGATCGCGGGAGCGAGCCACAAACCTCCGCCCCTTCCTGTTGAGGCGAGATGCCAACAGATCCACATCCGGGGTGCCCCAACGAAGGCCCAGTTGGTGAAATACCTCTGGATAAAGAGACCATTCCCCTTGATCCAGAATCTGACGGCTGAGATAATCTGCCTGCCAATTTTCCACCCCCGGAATGAATACAGCGGAGAGAGCTGGGACAAACAGTTCCGCCCAACGAAGAATGCTGGCCACTTCTATGGCCGCCAGAACACTCTTGGTGCCCCCTTGGTGATTGACGTAAGCCACGGCCGTGGCATTGTCCGACTGGATCCGAACCGGGCTCCCCTGGAGATGCTCGGTCCAGTGAATCAGACAAAGTCTGATCGCTCTCAGTTCCAACACATTTATCAGTAACCTGGATTCTTCCAGGGACCAAAGTCCCTGAGCAGATAATCTGCCGAGAATTCCTCCCCATCCGGATAGACTGGCATCCGTGGTGACAATCGTCCAGTATATCGGAAGAAATTACTTCCCCTGGCTGAGCATCGGAGACCGAAGCCACCAGACCAGAGACTCGCTGGTCGGCTCGCTCAGCCGGATCCGATTGTCCAGGGAATCTCCTTTTGAAGGATTCGGGTATTAGACTGGGCAAATGGAACTGCCTCGAAGGAGGCCACCATCAGTCCCAGGACCCTCATGCAAGTCCAAAGGGAAGGCCAGTTGACGGACAGTAACATCTGAATCGTTGACTGAATCTTCTGGAGTTTCTCTGCAGGGAGAAACACTTTTGCTAGGGATTTGTCTAAAATTAGGCCCAGATATTCCAGCCTCCTGGTGGGAACCAGAGATGACTTCTGCAGGTTCACCAGCCACCCGAACTCTTGCAAAGAGATCATAGTGATCTCCAAGTCTAGCAACAGAGCCTGCAGAGACTCCGCATGAAGAAGAAAATCGTCTAGGTAACCTAGAATCGATATGCCCCGCTGTCGCAACAGCGCCAAAACTGGGGCCAACACCTTTGTGAAGACCCGGGGAGCAGAGGCGAGACCAAAGGGTAACGCCACAAACTGATAATGGTTCTCCCCTACGGAAAAACGAAGGAAACGCTGATGTCCTGCGAAGATGAGGATATGAAGATAGGCATCCTTGATGTCTATTGACGCAAGAAAATCCCCCTGCCGAAGGGAGGCCACTACTGTGCGAATGGACTCCATCTTGAATTTTTGTACCCGGACAAAATTATTGAGTGCTCTTAAGTCCAGAATTGGACGCACCTTGCCCTCTTTTCTGGGTATTGTGAACAGGTTCGAATAGAACCCCTGAAAACCTTCTGTCCAAGGAACGGGGACTACCACTCCTTGTTGCATCAAGTCCATCACTGCCCCCCACAAAGCTTTTAAGCGATCCGGGGATAGTCGAATATTGGAAGGGAAGAATCGCACCGGTGGAGGTGATCGAAACTCAATCTTGTATCCCGACCGTATGTCCGGGATTCTGGAAAGCCATGGATCCGGAAACCGGTGAAGACGTCCCCCCACCCCAGAGATGGGTGGGGGCGCACCTTCAGGCTTTTGTGGTTTTATCTTCAGCTCTGAAAGAGCCGGACTTTTGTTTACCCGACCAGCGCCCTTTGAAACCCCCCCTGGAGGGGCTTTGGAGGGCTTCGCCTTATCGCCCGCAACAGCGGAACGAAAGCGGAAAAGGAAGGTCCCCGTCTGTGACAAGGTTCTTTACCCTTAGCAGTCTGTGGCAAAAAAGTGCTCTTGCCCCCAGTGAGATCCTTGATAATCTCATCCAAGGTGGCCCCAAACAGGCGATTCCCTTGAAAGGGGAGATTAGCCAAAGCTTTTTTGGAACCTTGATCCGCCGACCAGCACTTTAACCACAACACACGCCTGAGGACCACTGCTGAAATCGACACACGCCCCAAAAATGGAGTGGCGTCCAGAGCGGCGTCACAGACAAACTGTAGCCCTTGTATCATCTGCTCCAGCAAATCTGATACTGCCGGGGGGATATTTCTCCCCTCTAGGTCACGGCGTAACAACTTGGTCCATTCTGTCAAAGTTTGTTAAACTAAACCAATGGCAACCACTGGCCTAAAGGCTGACCCTATCAGGGAAAAAATGGAGCGGGATAAAGCTTCCACCATACGATCCACCAGATCCCTAAAGGATGGAGCGTCCTCCAACGGGATAACAGTAGCTTTATTTAGTCTGGAAATCGGTGAATCCACCAATGGTGGTACTGTCCATTTTTTAAGGAGGGATTCCTCAAACGGATAGCGCCTAGCAATGCGTTTGGAAATACCAGGGGTTCGTTTTGGACGACCCCATTCCTCTTTAATTATATTACCAAAACATTTGGGCAAGGGAAACACCTTCGCCATTTTGGTTGGCTTGTTAGTACCAAAAGGAATTTCAGTATCAGCTACCTCTGCCGGTGTAACCTCAAGTCTTAAGGTTTCCCGGACAGACACAACTAGTGCATCCACCAACGCTTCTTCTTGTGCTATGGCAGAGGCAGAAACATCCTCCTCACTGTCTGAGGAGACCGTACCCGAGACACAAGCCCCAGAAGAGGGACCTGCAGCTGCAGTGACAGGCTCAGAATCTGTATCTGAAGTGTCAGATGAAATAGGGGTAGGCGGGGGTCGCTTTTTTGCCCCCCGTCCCTGACAGGCCACCTCCACCCGGGATACAAAAGACTCCAAAACCACTGACAATGCATCAATAGTAAGTGGGGAACTGGAGGGTCCTGCGGCCACCTCGAGGGGATCAGGTGGGGATACATGTGTGGCAGGGTCCATGACTAATCCAAGAACACTTGCCAGCAAACAAGAATTGCAAAAGAAAAAAACTTTTTTTTTTGTGTGTAATCCCCCAGCGCAACAGCGCCCCTCAGTGTTACCTGCTTCGGACCCCCAGAGAGAGAGAGAGAGAGAGACCCCAAGGGCTCACCACCTGATGCACAGAAGCTTCTACCAAACTGCTCTCAGCGCTGTCCTTTACAGAACAGGAAGTCTTGTGGATAGTTTTCCCGGGTAAAGGAGGCGGCTCCGCCCCTTTACACGCCTTCCGGCGCTCCCACTGCTACTCCTCGAGGTAGCTGGGCGTATCCAAAATGGCCGCCCCCCATGCAGGAGACACCAGGCTACGCCAAAATGGCGGCCCCGTGCGGCCTGCGGGAGGATGGCGGCGGCCTGCGGACGGCCTGTGGAAGGATGGCGGTGGCCTGCGGGATCCGTGCGGCCTGCGGATTCCGTGCGACCTGCGGGAGGATGGCGGCGGCCTGCGGAAGGATGGCGGCGGCCTGCTGAATCGTGCGGCCTGCGGGAGGATGGCAGCGGCCTGCGGGATCCGTGCGGCCTGCGGGAGGATGGCGGCGGCCTGTGGATTCCGTGCAGCCTGCGGGAGGATGGCGGTAGTCCATGTAGCTGCATCACTATGCATTAGGTAGGTGGTTGATCATATCACCCTCTTACATGACTATTTCGAATAGTAACGCCAGCCCCTGTCTCCATCCCTGACCTCAGTCATGGCTTCCTCCTTTTACAGCGCCAGCTCTTTACAGTGACTATCAGATAGTCAGCTCCCAAACCAAGCCTCCTGGAGTGGTATCTCTTATTCACCAAATCACACTCAAGAGGGAGATCTGTGAAACATGTCATAGGATAGAGGGGGAACCCAGGATCAAGAGGGTCCGACCATCCACAGAGGGGCCCGTATCCATTCCCAAAACCCGACAGGGAAGAGGGGGAACATTCTACTCACCATACCAGAACAGACGGGCACCCACTCTTAACAGAACCCCTCTCCGCCGAGGTGGGGGGGCTGTCGACCAATACGGACGCCGCGACTCAGTTTCCGACTGGTCGTAAGCGTCCTGGCGAGACGTTTAACTCGCAGGGCCAGTCCCCGTCCAGTGGGACTATGTCGCGGCCGACCCAGCGCGGAGCTAGGGCCTGCATGCGCTTGTAGGCCGGCTGGGGTGACCACTGGACCTCAACATCCAGCCCGTCGCCCAGATCCGGCATAACTGCTTGAAGATCTCACAGGAACAACTGGAGAAAAAAAACTAGCTTAAAAAGAATCTATCTAAAAAATCTTGCCAGGACCAAAGATCCCAGCAAGGAACTTAATCCTACCCCATTTATCTCTTCCTATCTCCTTCGTCTTGACTTTTTCCCTTGTCACTTACTGGTCTGCTCTTACTCTCTCCATGGTCATTTCCACTGGCCAAACTCTCATCACAACTCTACTTGTACTCCCATCAGTATACAGCATGTATCTTTATGGGGCACCTCTTGTCTATATGTTTCATTTGTTTTTTTCTTTTTCTTTCGGCTTTGGGAGATATCCAAACTTTTTTCCACTTCTACTTTTTTCTACCCATTTTTGTAATTATCTCACCATCTTGTCAATATACTCCATTACAACATATCTATTTCCAAATTTACTCTTAGAAACCATACGGAATGGATCAGTGAGATAACGACTTCTCTCCCAGCCAACATGATTCCTTTATTCTACTCTAACGGTTCACCTCCATGCGTGCCTAGCATTGCTCCCTCAGCTCCCGGGGGAGGCGGTACAGGGGTTCGTCCACGGCAAGCTACCAGAGGCAACAGCTTCAAAATTCCATCTCATTGTAAGCCATTTTCCACACTTACTTTTTTGCCCTAGTTAGGCGTTTACCATATACATTGTTACACTCATTATATTTCCTTTTCCATAGTTAATCAATTGCACAAGCTCCTGAGGAAGTGTTACACACACGAAACGCGTAGAGCATTTATGATGCAATTCTGTGGATAATGTATTTATCTTGCCATACAATGTTTCTTGTTCTTACAATCATTTTTTAATATTATTCTGACATGTCAATGTGTATCTCCCAACATGTTTGGGTCATTGAATTATATGTATGATATTTACTGTTTTTACGCTGTTACCATCTATGTATATCAATAAATTCATCCACATGAGAATATATACACACATTATTTTGTCTGCATTTATGGTCATGACCACACGCCTCATTCAAAGTCCCAAATTCCCCCCCACTTTTATGTCCTAATAGGGATGGAGATACAAACAATCCTTGTAACCTCATTTAAAGTCCCGTTTTCCTTTTCCTTGTCTCATCCAATAGGGATGGAGGCGTGTGACCATCATTGACTATACCCTGCTGTTATGCACTGTCTTTTTACAGTCAGGGAGCTGGCCCTATCTACTCAGGGGTCAGCAATACTATACATTTTATTTGATGTCATATAATCTCATTCATTATATACACTATCATGCTTAGACAGTGATTCTGTTGGGAGCAATACACATTGCTGTTATGACCATTTCCTCTGGGTGCTTGCTACATGGTGGACATCCTCTTTCTTCCCTCTGCTCCGGGAGCTGCGATGCGCCCTGGCGGCCCTCCCCCTCCCCCTTCGTCCTTGTGACGCGGAGGTGGGGGCGGGACTGGCCGCGGCGCGTCGGCGCCACGCCCCTTCCGTGTGGTACTAGACGCCAAGTCCTTGGTGTCCTGGCCGACACGTTGACGTACTATCCACGTTCCTGCACGAGGCTGGCTTGGCGCCAACCTCGGCTCGGCAAGCCGCCAGCAGCCGCTGGGGCTTCCCCCCTTTTGGATCAGTGAGCGTGACGCTGGGAGCTTTTTCTTATGCACGCTTGGATGGAACGTTCTTATCTTTTTACTTTTTCCTTGGATCATTGCCTTTTTTGCCATTCCTTCCCAATTCTCTCCGGCCCCATTTGACCTTGGAAGTCACTCACCTCTACTTGGTAAACATACTTTGTCTCTGGTACCTTTTCTCTTTCCCATATCCTCAATTTACTTTTGGCTAGAATGGTCTTCTTTACCACATAATCCTACCCCATTTATCTCTTCCTATCTCCTTCGTCTTGACTTTTTCCCTTGTCACTTACTGGTCTGCTCTTACTCTCTCCATGGTCATTTCCACTGGCCAAACTCTCATCACAACTCTACTTGTACTCCCATCAGTATACAGCATGTATCTTTATGGGGCACCTCTTGTCTATATGTTTCATTTGTTTTTTTCTTTTTCTTTCGGCTTTGGGAGATATCCAAACTTTTTTCCACTTCTACTTTTTTCTACCCATTTTTGTAATTATCTCACCATCTTGTCAATATACTCCATTACAACATATCTATTTCCAAATTTACTCTTAGAAACCATACGGAATGGATCAGTGAGATAACGACTTCTCTCCCAGCCAACATGATTCCTTTATTCTACTCTAACGGTTCACCTCCATGCGTGCCTAGCATTGCTCCCTCAGCTCCCGGGGGAGGCGGTACAGGGGTTCGTCCACGGCAAGCTACCAGAGGCAACAGCTTCAAAATTCCATCTCATTGTAAGCCATTTTCCACACTTACTTTTTTGCCCTAGTTAGGCGTTTACCATATACATTGTTACACTCATTATATTTCCTTTTCCATAGTTAATCAATTGCACAAGCTCCTGAGGAAGTGTTACACACACGAAACGCGTAGAGCATTTATGATGCAATTCTGTGGATAATGTATTTATCTTGCCATACAATGTTTCTTGTTCTTACAATCATTTTTTAATATTATTCTGACATGTCAATGTGTATCTCCCAACATGTTTGGGTCATTGAATTATATGTATGATATTTACTGTTTTTACGCTGTTACCATCTATGTATATCAATAAATTCATCCACATGAGAATATATACACACATTATTTTGTCTGCATTTATGGTCATGACCACACGCCTCATTCAAAGTCCCAAATTCCCCCCCACTTTTATGTCCTAATAGGGATGGAGATACAAACAATCCTTGTAACCTCATTTAAAGTCCCGTTTTCCTTTTCCTTGTCTCATCCAATAGGGATGGAGGCGTGTGACCATCATTGACTATACCCTGCTGTTATGCACTGTCTTTTTACAGTCAGGGAGCTGGCCCTATCTACTCAGGGGTCAGCAATACTATACATTTTATTTGATGTCATATAATCTCATTCATTATATACACTATCATGCTTAGACAGTGATTCTGTTGGGAGCAATACACATTGCTGTTATGACCATTTCCTCTGGGTGCTTGCTACATGGTGGACATCCTCTTTCTTCCCTCTGCTCCGGGAGCTGCGATGCGCCCTGGCGGCCCTCCCCCTCCCCCTTCGTCCTTGTGACGCGGAGGTGGGGGCGGGACTGGCCGCGGCGCGTCGGCGCCACGCCCCTTCCGTGTGGTACTAGACGCCAAGTCCTTGGTGTCCTGGCCGACACGTTGACGTACTATCCACGTTCCTGCACGAGGCTGGCTTGGCGCCAACCTCGGCTCGGCAAGCCGCCAGCAGCCGCTGGGGCTTCCCCCCTTTTGGATCAGTGAGCGTGACGCTGGGAGCTTTTTCTTATGCACGCTTGGATGGAACGTTCTTATCTTTTTACTTTTTCCTTGGATCATTGCCTTTTTTGCCATTCCTTCCCAATTCTCTCCGGCCCCATTTGACCTTGGAAGTCACTCACCTCTACTTGGTAAACATACTTTGTCTCTGGTACCTTTTCTCTTTCCCATATCCTCAATTTACTTTTGGCTAGAATGGTCTTCTTTACCACATAATCCTACCCCATTTATCTCTTCCTATCTCCTTCGTCTTGACTTTTTCCCTTGTCACTTACTGGTCTGCTCTTACTCTCTCCATGGTCATTTCCACTGGCCAAACTCTCATCACAACTCTACTTGTACTCCCATCAGTATACAGCATGTATCTTTATGGGGCACCTCTTGTCTATATGTTTCATTTGTTTTTTTCTTTTTCTTTCGGCTTTGGGAGATATCCAAACTTTTTTCCACTTCTACTTTTTTCTACCCATTTTTGTAATTATCTCACCATCTTGTCAATATACTCCATTACAACATATCTATTTCCAAATTTACTCTTAGAAACCATACGGAATGGATCAGTGAGATAACGACTTCTCTCCCAGCCAACATGATTCCTTTATTCTACTCTAACGGTTCACCTCCATGCGTGCCTAGCATTGCTCCCTCAGCTCCCGGGGGAGGCGGTACAGGGGTTCGTCCACGGCAAGCTACCAGAGGCAACAGCTTCAAAATTCCATCTCATTGTAAGCCATTTTCCACACTTACTTTTTTGCCCTAGTTAGGCGTTTACCATATACATTGTTACACTCATTATATTTCCTTTTCCATAGTTAATCAATTGCACAAGCTCCTGAGGAAGTGTTACACACACGAAACGCGTAGAGCATTTATGATGCAATTCTGTGGATAATGTATTTATCTTGCCATACAATGTTTCTTGTTCTTACAATCATTTTTTAATATTATTCTGACATGTCAATGTGTATCTCCCAACATGTTTGGGTCATTGAATTATATGTATGATATTTACTGTTTTTACGCTGTTACCATCTATGTATATCAATAAATTCATCCACATGAGAATATATACACACATTATTTTGTCTGCATTTATGGTCATGACCACACGCCTCATTCAAAGTCCCAAATTCCCCCCCACTTTTATGTCCTAATAGGGATGGAGATACAAACAATCCTTGTAACCTCATTTAAAGTCCCGTTTTCCTTTTCCTTGTCTCATCCAATAGGGATGGAGGCGTGTGACCATCATTGACTATACCCTGCTGTTATGCACTGTCTTTTTACAGTCAGGGAGCTGGCCCTATCTACTCAGGGGTCAGCAATACTATACATTTTATTTGATGTCATATAATCTCATTCATTATATACACTATCATGCTTAGACAGTGATTCTGTTGGGAGCAATACACATTGCTGTTATGACCATTTCCTCTGGGTGCTTGCTACATGGTGGACATCCTCTTTCTTCCCTCTGCTCCGGGAGCTGCGATGCGCCCTGGCGGCCCTCCCCCTCCCCCTTCGTCCTTGTGACGCGGAGGTGGGGGCGGGACTGGCCGCGGCGCATCGGCGCCACGCCCCTTCCGTGTGGTACTAGACGCCAAGTCCTTGGTGTCCTGGCCGACACGTTGACGTACTATCCACGTTCCTGCACGAGGCTGGCTTGGCGCCAACCTCGGCTCGGCAAGCCGCCAGCAGCCGCTGGGGCTTCCCCCTTTTGGATCAGTGAGCGTGACGCTGGGAGCTTTTTCTTATGCACGCTTGGATGGAACGTTCTTATCTTTTTACTTTTTCCTTGGATCATTGCCTTTTTTGCCATTCCTTCCCAATTCTCTCCGGCCCCATTTGACCTTGGAAGTCACTCACCTCTACTTGGTAAACATACTTTGTCTCTGGTACCTTTTCTCTTTCCCATATCCTCAATTTACTTTTGGCTAGAATGGTCTTCTTTACCACATAATCCTACCCCATTTATCTCTTCCTATCTCCTTCGTCTTGACTTTTTCCCTTGTCACTTACTGGTCTGCTCTTACTCTCTCCATGGTCATTTCCACTGGCCAAACTCTCATCACAACTCTACTTGTACTCCCATCAGTATACAGCATGTATCTTTATGGGGCACCTCTTGTCTATATGTTTCATTTGTTTTTTTCTTTTTCTTTCGGCTTTGGGAGATATCCAAACTTTTTTCCACTTCTACTTTTTTCTACCCATTTTTGTAATTATCTCACCATCTTGTCAATATACTCCATTACAACATATCTATTTCCAAATTTACTCTTAGAAACCATACGGAATGGATCAGTGAGATAACGACTTCTCTCCCAGCCAACATGATTCCTTTATTCTACTCTAACGGTTCACCTCCATGCGTGCCTAGCATTGCTCCCTCAGCTCCCGGGGGAGGCGGTACAGGGGTTCGTCCACGGCAAGCTACCAGAGGCAACAGCTTCAAAATTCCATCTCATTGTAAGCCATTTTCCACACTTACTTTTTTGCCCTAGTTAGGCGTTTACCATATACATTGTTACACTCATTATATTTCCTTTTCCATAGTTAATCAATTGCACAAGCTCCTGAGGAAGTGTTACACACACGAAACGCGTAGAGCATTTATGATGCAATTCTGTGGATAATGTATTTATCTTGCCATACAATGTTTCTTGTTCTTACAATCATTTTTTAATATTATTCTGACATGTCAATGTGTATCTCCCAACATGTTTGGGTCATTGAATTATATGTATGATATTCACTGTTTTTACGCTGTTACCATCTATGTATATCAATAAATTCATCCACATGAGAATATATACACACATTATTTTGTCTGCATTTATGGTCATGACCACACGCCTCATTCAAAGTCCCAAATTCCCCCCCACTTTTATGTCCTAATAGGGATGGAGATACAAACAATCCTTGTAACCTCATTTAAAGTCCCGTTTTCCTTTTCCTTGTCTCATCCAATAGGGATGGAGGCGTGTGACCATCATTGACTATACCCTGCTGTTATGCACTGTCTTTTTACAGTCAGGGAGCTGGCCCTATCTACTCAGGGGTCAGCAATACTATACATTTTATTTGATGTCATATAATCTCATTCATTATATACACTATCATGCTTAGACAGTGATTCTGTTGGGAGCAATACACATTGCTGTTATGACCATTTCCTCTGGGTGCTTGCTACATGGTGGACATCCTCTTTCTTCCCTCTGCTCCGGGAGCTGCGATGCGCCCTGGCGGCCCTCCCCCTCCCCCTTCGTCCTTGTGACGCGGAGGTGGGGGCGGGACTGGCCGCGGCGCGTCGGCGCCACGCCCCTTCCGTGTGGTACTAGACGCCAAGTCCTTGGTGTCCTGGCCGACACGTTGACGTACTATCCACGTTCCTGCACGAGGCTGGCTTGGCGCCAACCTCGGCTCGGCAAGCCGCCAGCAGCCGCTGGGGCTTCCCCCTTTTGGATCAGTGAGCGTGACGCTGGGAGCTTTTTCTTATGCACGCTTGGATGGAACGTTCTTATCTTTTTACTTTTTCCTTGGATCATTGCCTTTTTTGCCATTCCTTCCCAATTCTCTCCGGCCCCATTTGACCTTGGAAGTCACTCACCTCTACTTGGTAAACATACTTTGTCTCTGGTACCTTTTCTCTTTCCCATATCCTCAATTTACTTTTGGCTAGAATGGTCTTCTTTACCACATAATCCTACCCCATTTATCTCTTCCTATCTCCTTCGTCTTGACTTTTTCCCTTGTCACTTACTGGTCTGCTCTTACTCTCTCCATGGTCATTTCCACTGGCCAAACTCTCATCACAACTCTACTTGTACTCCCATCAGTATACAGCATGTATCTTTATGGGGCACCTCTTGTCTATATGTTTCATTTGTTTTTTTCTTTTTCTTTCGGCTTTGGGAGATATCCAAACTTTTTTCCACTTCTACTTTTTTCTACCCATTTTTGTAATTATCTCACCATCTTGTCAATATACTCCATTACAACATATCTATTTCCAAATTTACTCTTAGAAACCATACGGAATGGATCAGTGAGATAACGACTTCTCTCCCAGCCAACATGATTCCTTTATTCTACTCTAACGGTTCACCTCCATGCGTGCCTAGCATTGCTCCCTCAGCTCCCGGGGGAGGCGGTACAGGGGTTCGTCCACGGCAAGCTACCAGAGGCAACAGCTTCAAAATTCCATCTCATTGTAAGCCATTTTCCACACTTACTTTTTTGCCCTAGTTAGGCGTTTACCATATACATTGTTACACTCATTATATTTCCTTTTCCATAGTTAATCAATTGCACAAGCTCCTGAGGAAGTGTTACACACACGAAACGCGTAGAGCATTTATGATGCAATTCTGTGGATAATGTATTTATCTTGCCATACAATGTTTCTTGTTCTTACAATCATTTTTTAATATTATTCTGACATGTCAATGTGTATCTCCCAACATGTTTGGGTCATTGAATTATATGTATGATATTCACTGTTTTTACGCTGTTACCATCTATGTATATCAATAAATTCATCCACATGAGAATATATACACACATTATTTTGTCTGCATTTATGGTCATGACCACACGCCTCATTCAAAGTCCCAAATTCCCCCCCACTTTTATGTCCTAATAGGGATGGAGATACAAACAATCCTTGTAACCTCATTTAAAGTCCCGTTTTCCTTTTCCTTGTCTCATCCAATAGGGATGGAGGCGTGTGACCATCATTGACTATACCCTGCTGTTATGCACTGTCTTTTTACAGTCAGGGAGCTGGCCCTATCTACTCAGGGGTCAGCAATACTATACATTTTATTTGATGTCATATAATCTCATTCATTATATACACTATCATGCTTAGACAGTGATTCTGTTGGGAGCAATACACATTGCTGTTATGACCATTTCCTCTGGGTGCTTGCTACATGGTGGACATCCTCTTTCTTCCCTCTGCTCCGGGAGCTGCGATGCGCCCTGGCGGCCCTCCCCCTCCCCCTTCGTCCTTGTGACGCGGAGGTGGGGGCGGGACTGGCCGCGGCGCGTCGGCGCCACGCCCCTTCCGTGTGGTACTAGACGCCAAGTCCTTGGTGTCCTGGCCGACACGTTGACGTACTATCCACGTTCCTGCACGAGGCTGGCTTGGCGCCAACCTCGGCTCGGCAAGCCGCCAGCAGCCGCTGGGGCTTCCCCCTTTTGGATCAGTGAGCGTGACGCTGGGAGCTTTTTCTTATGCACGCTTGGATGGAACGTTCTTATCTTTTTACTTTTTCCTTGGATCATTGCCTTTTTTGCCATTCCTTCCCAATTCTCTCCGGCCCCATTTGACCTTGGAAGTCACTCACCTCTACTTGGTAAACATACTTTGTCTCTGGTACCTTTTCTCTTTCCCATATCCTCAATTTACTTTTGGCTAGAATGGTCTTCTTTACCACATAATCCTACCCCATTTATCTCTTCCTATCTCCTTCGTCTTGACTTTTTCCCTTGTCACTTACTGGTCTGCTCTTACTCTCTCCATGGTCATTTCCACTGGCCAAACTCTCATCACAACTCTACTTGTACTCCCATCAGTATACAGCATGTATCTTTATGGGGCACCTCTTGTCTATATGTTTCATTTGTTTTTTTCTTTTTCTTTCGGCTTTGGGAGATATCCAAACTTTTTTCCACTTCTACTTTTTTCTACCCATTTTTGTAATTATCTCACCATCTTGTCAATATACTCCATTACAACATATCTATTTCCAAATTTACTCTTAGAAACCATACGGAATGGATCAGTGAGATAACGACTTCTCTCCCAGCCAACATGATTCCTTTATTCTACTCTAACGGTTCACCTCCATGCGTGCCTAGCATTGCTCCCTCAGCTCCCGGGGGAGGCGGTACAGGGGTTCGTCCACGGCAAGCTACCAGAGGCAACAGCTTCAAAATTCCATCTCATTGTAAGCCATTTTCCACACTTACTTTTTTGCCCTAGTTAGGCGTTTACCATATACATTGTTACACTCATTATATTTCCTTTTCCATAGTTAATCAATTGCACAAGCTCCTGAGGAAGTGTTACACACACGAAACGCGTAGAGCATTTATGATGCAATTCTGTGGATAATGTATTTATCTTGCCATACAATGTTTCTTGTTCTTACAATCATTTTTTAATATTATTCTGACATGTCAATGTGTATCTCCCAACATGTTTGGGTCATTGAATTATATGTATGATATTTACTGTTTTTACGCTGTTACCATCTATGTATATCAATAAATTCATCCACATGAGAATATATACACACATTATTTTGTCTGCATTTATGGTCATGACCACACGCCTCATTCAAAGTCCCAAATTCCCCCCCACTTTTATGTCCTAATAGGGATGGAGATACAAACAATCCTTGTAACCTCATTTAAAGTCCCGTTTTCCTTTTCCTTGTCTCATCCAATAGGGATGGAGGCGTGTGACCATCATTGACTATACCCTGCTGTTATGCACTGTCTTTTTACAGTCAGGGAGCTGGCCCTATCTACTCAGGGGTCAGCAATACTATACATTTTATTTGATGTCATATAATCTCATTCATTATATACACTATCATGCTTAGACAGTGATTCTGTTGGGAGCAATACACATTGCTGTTATGACCATTTCCTCTGGGTGCTTGCTACATGGTGGACATCCTCTTTCTTCCCTCTGCTCCGGGAGCTGCGATGCGCCCTGGCGGCCCTCCCCCTCCCCCTTCGTCCTTGTGACGCGGAGGTGGGGGCGGGACTGGCCGCGGCGCGTCGGCGCCACGCCCCTTCCGTGTGGTACTAGACGCCAAGTCCTTGGTGTCCTGGCCGACACGTTGACGTACTATCCACGTTCCTGCACGAGGCTGGCTTGGCGCCAACCTCGGCTCGGCAAGCCGCCAGCAGCCGCTGGGGCTTCCCCCTTTTGGATCAGTGAGCGTGACGCTGGGAGCTTTTTCTTATGCACGCTTGGATGGAACGTTCTTATCTTTTTACTTTTTCCTTGGATCATTGCCTTTTTTGCCATTCCTTCCCAATTCTCTCCGGCCCCATTTGACCTTGGAAGTCACTCACCTCTACTTGGTAAACATACTTTGTCTCTGGTACCTTTTCTCTTTCCCATATCCTCAATTTACTTTTGGCTAGAATGGTCTTCTTTACCACATAATCCTACCCCATTTATCTCTTCCTATCTCCTTCGTCTTGACTTTTTCCCTTGTCACTTACTGGTCTGCTCTTACTCTCTCCATGGTCATTTCCACTGGCCAAACTCTCATCACAACTCTACTTGTACTCCCATCAGTATACAGCATGTATCTTTATGGGGCACCTCTTGTCTATATGTTTCATTTGTTTTTTTCTTTTTCTTTCGGCTTTGGGAGATATCCAAACTTTTTTCCACTTCTACTTTTTTCTACCCATTTTTGTAATTATCTCACCATCTTGTCAATATACTCCATTACAACATATCTATTTCCAAATTTACTCTTAGAAACCATACGGAATGGATCAGTGAGATAACGACTTCTCTCCCAGCCAACATGATTCCTTTATTCTACTCTAACGGTTCACCTCCATGCGTGCCTAGCATTGCTCCCTCAGCTCCCGGGGGAGGCGGTACAGGGGTTCGTCCACGGCAAGCTACCAGAGGCAACAGCTTCAAAATTCCATCTCATTGTAAGCCATTTTCCACACTTACTTTTTTGCCCTAGTTAGGCGTTTACCATATACATTGTTACACTCATTATATTTCCTTTTCCATAGTTAATCAATTGCACAAGCTCCTGAGGAAGTGTTACACACACGAAACGCGTAGAGCATTTATGATGCAATTCTGTGGATAATGTATTTATCTTGCCATACAATGTTTCTTGTTCTTACAATCATTTTTTAATATTATTCTGACATGTCAATGTGTATCTCCCAACATGTTTGGGTCATTGAATTATATGTATGATATTTACTGTTTTTACGCTGTTACCATCTATGTATATCAATAAATTCATCCACATGAGAATATATACACACATTATATTGTCTGCATTTATGGTCATGACCACACGCCTCATTCAAAGTCCCAAATTCCCCCCCACTTTTATGTCCTAATAGGGATGGAGATACAAACAATCCTTGTAACCTCATTTAAAGTCCCGTTTTCCTTTTCCTTGTCTCATCCAATAGGGATGGAGGCGTGTGACCATCATTGACTATACCCTGCTGTTATGCACTGTCTTTTTACAGTCAGGGAGCTGGCCCTATCTACTCAGGGGTCAGCAATACTATACATTTTATTTGATGTCATATAATCTCATTCATTATATACACTATCATGCTTAGACAGTGATTCTGTTGGGAGCAATACACATTGCTGTTATGACCATTTCCTCTGGGTGCTTGCTACATGGTGGACATCCTCTTTCTTCCCTCTGCTCCGGGAGCTGCGATGCGCCCTGGCGGCCCTCCCCCTCCCCCTTCGTCCTTGTGACGCGGAGGTGGGGGCGGGACTGGCCGCGGCGCGTCGGCGCCACGCCCCTTCCGTGTGGTACTAGACGCCAAGTCCTTGGTGTCCTGGCCGACACGTTGACGTACTATCCACGTTCCTGCACGAGGCTGGCTTGGCGCCAACCTCGGCTCGGCAAGCCGCCAGCAGCCGCTGGGGCTTCCCCCTTTTGGATCAGTGAGCGTGACGCTGGGAGCTTTTTCTTATGCACGCTTGGATGGAACGTTCTTATCTTTTTACTTTTTCCTTGGATCATTGCCTTTTTTGCCATTCCTTCCCAATTCTCTCCGGCCCCATTTGACCTTGGAAGTCACTCACCTCTACTTGGTAAACATACTTTGTCTCTGGTACCTTTTCTCTTTCCCATATCCTCAATTTACTTTTGGCTAGAATGGTCTTCCTTACCACATAATCCTACCCCATTTATCTCTTCCTATCTCCTTCGTCTTGACTTTTTCCCTTGTCACTTACTGGTCTGCTCTTACTCTCTCCATGGTCATTTCCACTGGCCAAACTCTCATCACAACTCTACTTGTACTCCCATCAGTATACAGCATGTATCTTTATGGGGCACCTCTTGTCTATATGTTTCATTTGTTTTTTTCTTTTTCTTTCGGCTTTGGGAGATATCCAAACTTTTTTCCACTTCTACTTTTTTCTACCCATTTTTGTAATTATCTCACCATCTTGTCAATATACTCCATTACAACATATCTATTTCCAAATTTACTCTTAGAAACCATACGGAATGGATCAGTGAGATAACGACTTCTCTCCCAGCCAACATGATTCCTTTATTCTACTCTAACGGTTCACCTCCATGCGTGCCTAGCATTGCTCCCTCAGCTCCCGGGGGAGGCGGTACAGGGGTTCGTCCACGGCAAGCTACCAGAGGCAACAGCTTCAAAATTCCATCTCATTGTAAGCCATTTTCCACACTTACTTTTTTGCCCTAGTTAGGCGTTTACCATATACATTGTTACACTCATTATATTTCCTTTTCCATAGTTAATCAATTGCACAAGCTCCTGAGGAAGTGTTACACACACGAAACGCGTAGAGCATTTATGATGCAATTCTGTGGATAATGTATTTATCTTGCCATACAATGTTTCTTGTTCTTACAATCATTTTTTAATATTATTCTGACATGTCAATGTGTATCTCCCAACATGTTTGGGTCATTGAATTATATGTATGATATTTACTGTTTTTACGCTGTTACCATCTATGTATATCAATAAATTCATCCACATGAGAATATATACACACATTATTTTGTCTGCATTTATGGTCATGACCACACGCCTCATTCAAAGTCCCAAATTCCCCCCCACTTTTATGTCCTAATAGGGATGGAGATACAAACAATCCTTGTAACCTCATTTAAAGTCCCGTTTTCCTTTTCCTTGTCTCATCCAATAGGGATGGAGGCGTGTGACCATCATTGACTATACCCTGCTGTTATGCACTGTCTTTTTACAGTCAGGGAGCTGGCCCTATCTACTCAGGGGTCAGCAATACTATACATTTTATTTGATGTCATATAATCTCATTCATTATATACACTATCATGCTTAGACAGTGATTCTGTTGGGAGCAATACACATTGCTGTTATGACCATTTCCTCTGGGTGCTTGCTACATGGTGGACATCCTCTTTCTTCCCTCTGCTCCGGGAGCTGCGATGCGCCCTGGCGGCCCTCCCCCTCCCCCTTCGTCCTTGTGACGCGGAGGTGGGGGCGGGACTGGCCGCGGCGCGTCGGCGCCACGCCCCTTCCGTGTGGTACTAGACGCCAAGTCCTTGGTGTCCTGGCCGACACGTTGACGTACTATCCACGTTCCTGCACGAGGCTGGCTTGGCGCCAACCTCGGCTCGGCAAGCCGCCAGCAGCCGCTGGGGCTTCCCCCTTTTGGATCAGTGAGCGTGACGCTGGGAGCTTTTTCTTATGCACGCTTGGATGGAACGTTCTTATCTTTTTACTTTTTCCTTGGATCATTGCCTTTTTTGCCATTCCTTCCCAATTCTCTCCGGCCCCATTTGACCTTGGAAGTCACTCACCTCTACTTGGTAAACATACTTTGTCTCTGGTACCTTTTCTCTTTCCCATATCCTCAATTTACTTTTGGCTAGAATGGTCTTCTTTACCACATAATCCTACCCCATTTATCTCTTCCTATCTCCTTCGTCTTGACTTTTTCCCTTGTCACTTACTGGTCTGCTCTTACTCTCTCCATGGTCATTTCCACTGGCCAAACTCTCATCACAACTCTACTTGTACTCCCATCAGTATACAGCATGTATCTTTATGGGGCACCTCTTGTCTATATGTTTCATTTGTTTTTTTCTTTTTCTTTCGGCTTTGGGAGATATCCAAACTTTTTTCCACTTCTACTTTTTTCTACCCATTTTTGTAATTATCTCACCATCTTGTCAATATACTCCATTACAACATATCTATTTCCAAATTTACTCTTAGAAACCATACGGAATGGATCAGTGAGATAACGACTTCTCTCCCAGCCAACATGATTCCTTTATTCTACTCTAACGGTTCACCTCCATGCGTGCCTAGCATTGCTCCCTCAGCTCCCGGGGGAGGCGGTACAGGGGTTCGTCCACGGCAAGCTACCAGAGGCAACAGCTTCAAAATTCCATCTCATTGTAAGCCATTTTCCACACTTACTTTTTTGCCCTAGTTAGGCGTTTACCATATACATTGTTACACTCATTATATTTCCTTTTCCATAGTTAATCAATTGCACAAGCTCCTGAGGAAGTGTTACACACACGAAACGCGTAGAGCATTTATGATGCAATTCTGTGGATAATGTATTTATCTTGCCATACAATGTTTCTTGTTCTTACAATCATTTTTTAATATTATTCTGACATGTCAATGTGTATCTCCCAACATGTTTGGGTCATTGAATTATATGTATGATATTTACTGTTTTTACGCTGTTACCATCTATGTATATCAATAAATTCATCCACATGAGAATATATACACACATTATTTTGTCTGCATTTATGGTCATGACCACACGCCTCATTCAAAGTCCCAAATTCCCCCCCACTTTTACAGCAAGGAACTTAGGTCCTTACTCCTGACTAGACAGAAAAAAACTGACATCCTGTAGCAGAGAGAGAGAGGATATACCCTCTGGGACTGCCCCTAAGGTGTGGCCAGAACGTTTTCTTCTGCCTAGTGTCCTACTCCTGTAGAGGGCAGTATAACCCAATTTGATATTAATCAAAGAGGACTGCGTCTGTCAATGAAACAGAGAAACATGTTTACCAATTACCAGAATTCGACGATCTAGTGGCCCTTTGGGTCCGCTACATCGATGATGTCCTGGGGGTCTGGAAGGGCCAGGAGCAGGACCTCCATGCGTTCATTCAGAAATTACAACTTAATGAGTTAAACATCAAACTTACATACCAATTTGACTTGAAGGGGATTCCATTCCTGGACCTCCAGATCGTTAAAAACAAAGGCTCTCTCTTGGATAGTTTCCACCCACCCTCCTTAATTAGGGGTATTCCGGTGGGGCAGTTCCTCCGTATCCGGAGGAACTGCTCAAGAAATGATGAGTTTTCTCAGGAGGCCTGTGACATATTCAATAGGTTCAAGGAAAGGGGGTATTCTAACAAAGTTCTGAAAAAAGCCAAGAAAACAGCGTTCCAGAGGGACCGCAGTTCCCTGTTGACTAAGAAAGTCCCTGCCAGTGGAGATGGGTTTGGACGGGGACCAACAAGATTCATCACTCGATTTGGTGCCCAGTGGGGTCAGGTCAGGAGTGTTCTTTCATCCCATTGGCATATTCTCAGACAGTGCCCAGTCTTGAGCAAAATAGTTGGA
Source organism: Pelophylax lessonae (assembly GCF_965119305.1). Taxonomy (NCBI): domain Eukaryota; kingdom Metazoa; phylum Chordata; class Amphibia; order Anura; family Ranidae; genus Pelophylax; species Pelophylax lessonae. Next base: position 83,380,129 of record NC_138778.1, read on the forward strand.
GATTACCCTCAAATGGTTGCTTGACGGGCCCCCAATCTCTCCGATAAATTGACTAGTTCTGAGTTCACCCACTCTTCTGACCCCACTTGGCTCTCGTCCATCCCGAGATCCACTGGCATGTTCGCCTGTGGACATTGTCAGATCTGTTGTCATGTTGAGAGAACGGATAAGTTTATTGATGCTGAAAAGAAAAACTCCTATTCCATTAAATCTCTCATCAATTGCGCTACTGAACGAGTCATTTATAACATCACTTGTCCTTGTGACAAGATTTACATTGGGAAAACCAAGAGACAATTGCGGATTCGTATAGGCGAGCATTTGAGAGACATACAGAAAAAAGAACCAGATAGTCCCCTTGCCCAACATTTTCTCCAATTCCATGATTCCAAAATTAAGGGTTTAAAAGTGAAAGGGATTTTTTCTCTCAAAATTAGCCCTAGGAGAGGTGACTTTGATAGGATTCTACTTAGGAAAGAAAAATTTGGGATTTATAGATTGAGGTCTCTGTGGCCTCTAGGTTTGAATAGGGAAATTAATCTACAAGTCTTCCTAGATTGATAACATTCTGTTAACATAGACATATATACATATTTAATTTATATTTTTATATTTTATTTTATTTATTTTTTTTGTCCAACCAGCTGCTAGCGTAATTTTATTTCATTAGTCTTCTGTTCCTTCATTTTATTCTTCTAATGGGTTAACACACCTTAGTACCCGCCCATGGCTTAATTGCAAATTCAATCACTTGGAATTTTTCAATTGACACTTGTATTTAATCCCTTGGCCTGCTAGGGGGCGCTATGTCCTGATGAAGCTGGGGTTTCCAGCGAAACATGTAGACGGTGTGTAGGTGGACTGCTGCTTTTCACATGAGCTGGGGCTCTGCCTTATGGAGCTGAGTCTCTTCATCCAATGCCTTTGAGGGTTACTGTCAGCTGTGAAGTTACCACGCCGATGAGATGAATGCGATATGAATGCTGCCTGATCTCTCCACCGTGACTGGGTCGGTTCCTGGATGCGGCCACAGCAGGCTTCTGTGAGCAGTTTATGTGCCAAGTGTACACATGAGGCTGTGCTAGCTGAACGCTATTTGTGTGGATGCACAGCGAGACTGCATGTCCGTATGTGTTGGCCGCTTCCAGCTGTAGCTCCCAGCCCTTCACTGCTGTCATCTTTGTTTGGAAGACCGGCTTTCCTTCAGTCGCTTTTGAATCCATGGGATGTGATGTTAATCATACCACGAGGCTATTCCCTTTCTTGCATATTGAACAGATACTTTCAGGATTACCCGTGAGAAGATCCCTCCATATATGGTACTGTTTGTTGCCCTGCTGTTACCCCATGCCACCCGTGTAGGGGGTCCCCATTTTTGATTTTTCATTCGATGATCAATGACTTCATAGCCAACTGCTACATTGTCCCACTCTTTTTGCTTCCACATCTACAGGGGCTCATCTGCTTGATGTACTATCCCCATTACCTTCAATTCTGGGATTCTTATTTTGCCCGCCAGCAGCCTACGATTGACAGTGGCCTCTCATAGTCCCCCCTTTTGTCTTAGTAACTTCTCACCAGCCTCCATTAGCTCCAGCCCCTGTTCCAAATTGCTGTGTATTTTTTGCTTACATTTGCCGATCCTGATTGGTGCAGAGACTCGTTCATTTTATTTTATTTTGTTTATTTTGCATTCTGGCTGCGAGCTGTCACATTGAGATATGATGTTATATTGCTCACCTCCGTGACCTTGCTACCATGTGTGCATACCATACCATTTTATTTATATAGGTGTTACATATGCCTTTTGCACCTCTTTCCCTTCATTGGGATTGACAGGATCCGTGATAGCAGCATTAATGTGTCTGGTGATTGGGTTCAGCCGCTCTGTCTGTTCCATCCAGGTGCATTCATCATCACTTGGCTCATGGGGTGGTTTAGCTCTGATGTTCAGACAGACTGTTCCTTTTTTCCATTCACATTTGCTACAATTGTTTTGTACTGTAGCTGATTCCTGTTCTCCTCAATTTGGGTGCTATCATTTAGGAATGTACTGTTTTGCCATTTTGTTGTTTATTCTTTCAGTGTCATCAGCTCAGCATTTTTGATCCCTATTCACAGAGTGCAGTCTTTCTGAGATGTTAGTTTCAGTGTGACTTCCAGCATTTCTAGTCATTTATTTATTCATTGTCAAATCACTCTAGGCTGGCCTTGATTCCCCTCATGCAGGTCTGATGGTGTGCCTAGTCCCGGTGGCTTTTTTATCCTGAGGCACATCTGGTTTACTTATTGTGCCCTGGTTTGTCATTTATCCATTTCCATTTTTGAATTTGGTTATTTTTGTCATATTGCCTCCATGATTCTGGTCACACCATCCACCTTCGCATGTTTGGTTTAGCTCCTGACCTCTACAGTCCGCAGCCATCCCTGCATCCACTTGGTGGGAGCGGGGTGTCTGCCCCCTGTTGAGTCTCTCTCCAATCTATGGTCATATAGTTTGGCATCCCCTTTATGACACATTGAGTGGTTGATCACTTCATGCGATTGATTCTTGATTCCGCTGCTTCGGACGATCGTGTACCACCTATATGTTGATTTTCCTTTTTTTGGATTGCCACTAGGTGACGTTCCTTCGTCCGAATCCTAGCTTCTGTGGGGTCACCAGTCATTTGGGCTCCCTCCATCAGTGCTTTGTGATTCGGCTACTCACATGTGCATGTAGATTGCTCTTTAGGTGTCAGCAGTCCACCTACAATATCTGTGTTTGTCCTATGTTTTTAATTACCACGTGGTTTATTTTTAGGGGTGAGATGGAAGGTGCTGTATCTTATTTTACAACGTTACCGTGTGTTCTGCTTTTTGTATTCAATAAATTTTTATATTTTTCACTAGCAGTGGTTCAGTTGTTGTGTTTTCCTTGAGACTCTATTTTGTGTAGTTATACCCCTGTTGCTCTACTGTATGGCGCTTTTTTTGGGGTGACACCTCTTTTTCTAGTTATCCCATTCCCTTTTTTTGATACCACTGTATATAGTGTTCACTGTAAGGGGTTTGGGGGTTGATCAGGGGTGATCAAGGTGTTAAATGTGCCTATGTGAGGTAGTGTCAGTGTAGTGTTTGGTGGAACTCACGTTTTTGATGTCTCTCTGTCTTCTGGAACCGAAAGGGCTCCAGAAGGGACAGTTACATCACTTCCCCTGCCTGTGTTTACATTACACAGGCAGGGGATATGTTGCCATTGGCTGGAACCGATCACCAGATCCACACCATAAATCATTGGTCTGTATCTGGTGACTGATCGGTTCTCTGCTGAATCAGACTAGGATCGGCTCGCGGGGCACGCGGGAGCGTTCCCTGCGAGCCGTGATCGCGCCCGACGTAGGTCTACGTCGCTGGACGTTATCGAGCCACTTTGCTGCAGTACCAGCTCAGTGAGCGGTCGGCAAGTGGTTAAGTGGGGTTTCTTCATTTTTAATTGAAATTCTGCATTTAGGGATGTTCTACAGGATTATTGCGGTTCTTTTTAGCAAGCCTTGTTAGTCTTTTTGTTCAAATTTAATGTTCGTATCCAATCCATCTGTTTTTCTTATTTAATCTCTGTTTTCAGGTGTAACTATTTTGTTTCTATAGGTTTTTTTTTAACTAACAGTGTAGGCATGTAGTGTGTAGGCATTTGTGTTAAAGCTGTTTTTATAGGTTTTTGTCCCAATTTTTGTTGAATAACCATAGTTTTTCAACGACAGACTACAGTGTGGAGTGTAACTGATTAATTATTTTATTGGATTCAGTTTTTGGTTAGAATCAGGTTTGTTTACTGCTGAGTAGCGGTTCTTTCTCACAGAGGCAGTGTTTTCGGTACTGCAGGTTGGGTTTTAGGTAGAGAAATTATACTTTCTAGTGTGCGATCAGTAACTGGCGTCTCACTTTATTACTTTTTTTTTATTGTAACATCAAGGAATAGACTGAAGCTTTCTGGGGTTGATTGGCTGCACGGGTTGGGTCGAAATGAACGTGTGCACTTTGGGCCGGTCCACGTAAAATGGGTGAAAGCGACACCCTCGTTTCGGCCTTCAATGTGTGAGGAGTAGATACTGAAACCCGCCCCACGTGTGGCCGTGTACAATATTTAGAGTTGGGGAGCCAGTGGTAGTTACTGGATTCTAGTGGACTGGCAGGGAATCCGTGTAAACTAATCAGAGTCCGGAAGCAAGCCAATACTGTCAAAGGAGGCACCTGGCAGTGCTGGCTCCTAAACTAGATGTGAAGAGCGATCCGAATCGTTATGGGTCGTCCATGCAAGGGAGGGGAATCGAGATCTCCCAAACTAGCCGAACTGCTTTGTGGTACATAAGGTCTGCTTTTGGAGCTCGGGCCATGAGACCCCTCAAAAAGAGGCAAAAGTGGTCCAAGAGAACAAGTTGGCACATCCCTTTGGAAGGTACCTTTGATGTCTGGAGATGGGAGAAGTTCGTTATTGAATTTAACATCTTTGTTGCCTGGAGCCTAGTCCTAAACGTAGCACAACTGTGGCTTCAGAGAGAGCTCTATTATGGTCAATCAGCAAGGTGTACAGAAGGCGGTTTCAGTCCGGAAGAACCCCATTATGTACACTTGGCCTGATGAGATAGCCAAGTCCAGCGATCCAGTGAGGGAAGTGGAGGAAGCTCTTTCTGGGCTAACTTTAGTGAGACGAGCCAGTCCGCTGACACTGAACCTGTCAATGTGTCTCCCAATTCACAGCCTGGTATTGACTCTAATATCTCTGCACCTTCATCTTGGTTTTAATTTAGTATGAGCGGAATGGATTGCGCCCAGATTCTGAGAGCTAAGGTGGGAGATGAGATGACAAATACAATATTATCTTGTTGTCATATTACCACCCAGGAGCAGACATCGGGGATGGGGGGGCGGGGGGGGGGGAAGGAATTGTGTGGCCCTCCTGGGAAAACTTCCAGATCCAACCTCCACCACATGTGATGAAGCAGGGACAAAATTTAGGAGGAATGCGTTTGTTTCTGGCATCGCCTGAAGCAGGCTGCATTGAATGCAGATCTGAAGGTTTGCCCTGACATCCCAGCTGAGGGTGGGAGACTCACGGCCATCTATCTTATGCTAAGAGCCAAGTTTTTAGAGGGGATTCACACCAAAATTCCAGATCGGCTATTATTAGCTAGACCCGAATTTAATGAGATGTCCATGCCTGCCATTGTGTCTACTCTCACTGGTATAGAAAGGGAGATGGATCAGAAGAAGCAGGATAAGACATCCAAGGTTTTTGTCTCCCAGGCCCAGAGCGAATGGTAGAGCTCATCTCAGAGCGCTCACCGGAGCGAATACGCCAAAGGTCCAGAGAACCCCCAATGCAGGAGGGCACATCAGGCGTAATTGTCTGACCAACCCCGCTGGTCTGCAGGGTAAATGGCAATTTATTCCAGACGTTTCGGAAACTTCAATGGTAGATATGGTCAGCAACGACTATGACTCATCATAGGGCGCTGGTAAACTGGTGTCAGCCCACATCAATCTATTCATCGAGGAATCTTCTCCATTGCCTCATTGATACTGGTGCAGTCAAAACAGTTCTAAGATCTCAAGACCTTAGAGGCAAGGTTTCCTCCTTTCACAGAAGACAACTCCCACTGTAGGTCTCACGGGCCAGACAGTGTCTTTGTGCATGACTGAGCCTCTCCATTTCAGGCTAGAACAGCACACAGAAGTTGTTTAGGTCTGTACTGGTATCGAATGATGTTCCGGTTAATCTGTTAGGAGCTGATATTTTATCAGAAATACAGGCGATTATCGAGTACACTCCAACAGGTATTGTGGTAAGGAGCACACTGTCGGATGAACGCTTATGTACAATGGTAGCATTTCCATATCTAACAGAGCCAGGTTGTTTCATTAAGTGTTGGCTGAGGTGGACCCAAAGCTCTGGGTGGTTAATAAGTATGATGTGGGGCTTCTGCCAGTTCCACCAACTACAACCCACATCAAACCGAGGAGCATCTTGCATGACCCTTTGAGTGTGGCTCAGATGGATAGTCTTATAGTCCAGATAGACCGATACCTACAGGTAAAGGTCCTCACGCCGATCAAATTGCTTTGCAATACTCCTTTATTTTCAGTGGCCAAAATGACAGCTTCTGACATCTCCTTTACCATGCCCACACAGCTTCTGACATCTTCTTTACTATGCCCTCACAGCCACTGACATCTCCTGTACCATGCCCTCACCGCCTCTGACATCTCCTGTACCATGACCACACAGCCTCTGACATCTCCTGTACCATGCCCTCACAGCCACTGACATCTCCTGTACCATGCCCGAACAGCCTCTGCATCTCCTGTACCATGCCCGAACAGCCCTCTGCCTCTCCTGTACCATGCCCGAAGCCCCCACATCTCCTGCACCATTTCCGCAGCCCCCATATCTCCTGCACCATTTCCGCAGCCCCTGCATCTCCTGCACCATGCCCACAGCATCTGCATCTCCTGCACAATGTCCGCAGCCTCTGTACCATGCCCACAGCCTCTGCTTCTCCTGCACCATTCCCACAGCCACTGCCTCTACTGCACTATGCCCGCAGCCTCTGCATCTCCTGCACCATGCCTGCAGCCCCTGCATCTCTTGAACCATGCATTCACAGCCTCTGCATCTCCTGTACCATGCCCGCACAGCCTCTGACATCTCCTGTACCATGCCGGCACAGCCTCTGACATCTCCTGTACCATGCCCGCACAGCCTCTGACATCTCCTGTACCATGCCCGCACAGCCTCTGACATCTCCTGTACCATGCCCGCACAGCCTCTGACATCTCCTGTACCATGCCCGCACAGCCACTGACATTTCCTGTACCATGCCCGCACAGCCTCTGACATCTCATGTACCATGCCCACACAGCCTCTGACATCTCCTGTGCCATGCCCACAGCCTCTGAAATCCCCTGTACCATACCCCCAGCCTCTGCATCGCCTGTACCATGTCTGCAGTCCCTGCATCTCCTGAACCATGTCTTCAGGCCCTACATCTCCTGCACCAATTCCACAGCCCCTGCATCTCCTGTACCATGTCCGCAGCCTCTGACATGTCCTCATGTACCATGCTCGCAGCCCCTGCATCTCCAGTACCATGTCCGCAGCCTCTGACATGTCCTCCTGTACCATGTCCACAAAACCTGTGACCACCTCCTGTACCATGTCTGCACGTTTACCACTTTTAAGCAGAATTTGCTTATATATATATATCTATCCCTATATGCTTTCATATACGCGTTTCCTCCAATAGGGCTTCGACTTGAGATGGGAGAGATCAAAGCCCTATTGGAGGAAACGCGTCAGCAGGGAGGCGTGCCGTCATTGCGTCATCGGCGGTCCGTGCTGCAGCCGGACCCGATGCACCTAGAGATCCTCAGCCTGTAACTATATGATAATCTGCTCGGAACCGTTCAACCTAATTGTAAGTGCAAGTCTATATACAAATAAATTGTTTATAAAGGTAATGCACTATCAGTCCCATCTGTTCTTTCATGTGCATTGGAACATCGTGGGGAGTATACTCTACTCACCTTAAAGAATAGGAGACATACGTTGGCTTGTACAGAGGGAAGAAAGTGGGAACGATCCTATCCATTCATTGTGTTAAGGAAGCATCCTCATGTCCATGATATTTAGAGGCTTTATTGTCTCTTACATCTGGTAAGAGGCTTGTATATACTTATCACCCGGGTGACTGTGCACGTGTGCAGATGGAATTAGGACACTGGCTTTACTTACATGAGAATTATTATTATCAGGCACTTACCTTCTTTCCGCCGGGTAAGAAGGCATTTCACCAGGTGGAGGGAACACCTTATCATCACCTTGATTTTTATTTGGATTTTTTTCACCATTTCCCACTACTTTGGATCACATTATTTAATGGACTTTCATTTTAGTGGTTTATTTGTTGGAGTCACATTGAATGTTTTTTAAGACCTTATTTATTGATTTAACACTTCATTCACCCATCACTGTGATATTTGGGTTTTCATTCCTTATTTTTTATATATTGTTTAATATATGATTTTTTCACCAATTTTGAAAAGTGCACCATCACCTTTAAACATTTACACTACATATCATCTGGTTGCAGCCTTTCACTCAATCAGCGCACCCCTTTCTTTCAACACATACACTTTAACCACTTGCCTACAGTGCACTTTCACCCCCTTCCTGCCCAGACCGATTTTCAGCTTTCAGCGCTCTCACACTTTGACTGAGAATTACTCAGTCATGCAACACTGTACCCATACAAAAATTGTGTCCTTTTTTTTCACACAAATAGAGCTTTCTTTTGATGGTATTTGATCAATACTGGGTTTTTTATTTTTTGTGCTATAAATAAAAAAAGACTGAAAATATCGTGAAAAAACGCATTTTTCTTTGTTTCTGTCATAAAATTTTGCAAATTAGTCATTTTTCTCCACAAATTTTGGCCAAAATTTATACTGCTACTTATCTTTGGTAAAAATAACCCAAGTAAGTGTATATTATTTGGTCTTTGTGAAAGTTATAGAGTCCACAAGCTATGGTGCGAATCATTGAAAATTGATCACACTTGATCACACCTGATGTACTGAAGGCCTATCTCATTTCTTGAGACACTAAAAAGTCAGGAAAGTACAAATACCCCCCAAATGACCCCTTTTTGGAAAGTAGACATTCCAAGGTATTTAATAAGGGGCATGGTGAGTTTTTTGAAGTTGTCATTTTTTCCCACAATGCTTTGCAAAATGTAGATTTTATTTATTTTTTTACAAATTGCCGTATTAACAGGTTATTTCTCTCACACAGCACATGTATACTTGCAACTACAACCCAAAACACATTCTACTACTCCTCCTGAGTATGGCGATACCACATGTGTGAGACTTTTTCACAGCCTGGCCACATACAGAGGCCTAACATCCAAGTAGCAGCGTCTGGCATTCTAGGAGCATAAATTACACATATAATTTCCTGACAACCTATTGCATTTTTGAAGGCCCTGGAGCACCAGGACAATGGAAACCCCCATAAAATGACCCCATTTTGGAAAGCAAACACCCCAACGTATAATCTTTGAGGCATAGTGAGTCTTTTGAACATGTCATTTTTTTCCACAAGTTTTTGGAAAATGTGGAAAGAAAATGAAAATGCTTTTTTTTTTTACACAAAGTTGTCAATTTATGCAATATTTCTAACACATAGCATGTACATAGCAAAAATTGCACCCCAAAATACATTCTGCTACTTCTCCTGAGTATGCTGATACCACATGTGTGAGACTTTTTCACAGCCTGGCCACATACAGAGGCCCAACATTCAAGTAGCCCCGTCCGGCATTCTAGAAGCAGAAATTACACATATAATTTCCTGACAACCTAATCGCACTTTTGAAGGCCCTGGAGCACCAGGACAATGGAAACTCCCATAAAATGACACCATTTTGGAAAGCAAACATCCAATGTATAATTTGTGAGGCATAATGAGTCTTTTGAACGTGTCATTTTTTCCACAAGCTGTTGGAAACTGTGGAAAGAAAATTAAAATGAATTTTTTTTTTACACAAAGTTGTCAATTTATCAGATATTTCTAGCACATAGCATGTAGATAGCAAAAATTGCACCCCAAAATACATTCTGCTACTCCTCCTGAGTATCCTGATACCACATTTGTGAGACTTTTTCACAGCCTGGCCACATACAGAGGCCCAACATTCAAGTAGCCCCATCCGGCATTCTAGAAGCAGAAATTACACATATCATTTCCTGACAACCTATCGCACTTTTGAAGGCCCTGGAGCACCAGGACAATGGAAACTCCCATAAAATGACCCCATTTTGGAAAGCAAACACCCCAACGTATAATTTGTGAGGCATAATGAGTCTTTTGAACCTGTCATTTTTTTCCACAAGCTTTTGGAAACTGTGGAAAGAAAATGAAAATGCATTTTTTTTTACACAAAGTTGTCAATTTATGCAATATTTCTAACACATAGCATGTACATAGCAAAAATTGCACCCCAAAATACATTCTGCTACTCCTTCTGAGTATGCTGATACCACATGTGTGAGACTTTTTCACAGCCTGGCCACATACAGAGGCCTAACATCCAAGTAGCTCTTTACACAAAGTTGTCCATTTATCCACTTTAAGACTGGGCCTATTTTTGACACTTGGTGTTTATAAGCTAAAATCATTTTTTTTGCTAGAAAACTACTTAGAACCCCAAACATTATATATTTTTTTTAGCAGAGACCCTAGAGAATAAAATGGAGATCAATGCAATATTTTTTATCACACCATATTTACGCAGCAGTCTTCCAAATGCAATTTTTTTGAAAAAAATTCACTTTTTTGAATAAAAAAATAAGAAACCAGTAAATTTAGCCCAATTTTTTTCCATAATGTGAAAGATAATGTTACGCCGAGTAATTAGATACCCAACATGTCATGCTTCAAAATTGCACACGCTCGCGGAATGGCGCCAAACATTGGTACTTAAATATCCCCATATGCAACATTTTAAAAAATTCTACAGGTTACCAGCTTAGAGTTACAGAGGAGGTCTAGGGCTCAAATTATTGCTCTCGCTCTTGTCAGCACAGCCGCAGCATTTATCCAAATGAATTTTCCAGGCAGAGACATGGTCAGCACAGCCATAATATTGGTCCCGGTACACTGCAGACAATCATTGTACCACTCTCCAGCTAATATCATGCAGCAGGCAGAGGCATGATGGTAGTAAGCTGAGGGCCTTGGTCAGGTGAGACCTGGGGACAGGGGTAGAGGCTTCTCCCACCCAAATCTCTTTGAAGCCTCCAGACTCCAGACCCTAATCCGGAATTTACGGAACCCAGAGAGAACCAAAAAAATTGGTTTTCTCTATCCGGAAAAACAACTCTGGAGCCCCTCACATATGTGAGACCCCTGTGTACTACAGTAGCAGGGGGCGACAGATCAGTTCAAGCGGTAGGCAGAAGAATAGTCGGTAAAACAAGCCAGGGTCAGTTCACGTGCAAGCAATCCAAGCGGCAGGCAGAAGCATCGTTGAAAAAACAGGCCAGGGTCAGTTCACAGGGAAGCAATTCAAACAGTAAGAAGAAGCGTAATCGGTAAAACAAGCCAGGGTCAGTTCACGTGAAAGCAGTCCAAACAGTAGGCAGAGGCATAGTGGAAAAACAGGCCAGGGTCAGATTATGTGGAAGGCAGTGGCATGAGGAAAATTGGTCAGCACAGATGAAAACGGGGAAATGGGCTAGTAATTTATGAATGTATGGTACCGTGTGAAGCATTCTCCAATGCACAGGCCGGGTTGGGAGGGACAGTACCGACAATAGAAGCTGGTGTCTTTACGAAACCCCCTTCTGCTGCACACACGGCATCTTTTTTGGCGTCTTCGGCCTCCTTCAGATGGTGGAAGGTAGTCTGGGAAGTGGCGCTCACTAAGCCAGCTAACAGCCTCAGAGCGAAGGTTTTCTTGGGGGAGTCCTTGTGGGTAGACGAGGGTCGTGATAATTTCTTCAATGTATTTTAGGAAGGGGATGGGGCTTTCAGTGGATTTGGAGTAGATTACATAAGAGTTATAAAAGGCCAATTGAAATAAATAAATTGCAACCTTCTTATACCAGAATCGGGACTTCCTTGTGGCCAAGTAGGGCTGAATCATCTGGTCGTTAAAATCCACCCCCCCATGTAAAGATTGTAATCCTGCACACATGATGGTTTTTGGATGGGACCTCTTCTTCTCCGAACCTCCACTGTGGTGTCGTCATGAATGGTGGACATCATGTACACATTTCGGTTATCCTTCCATCGCAAGGCTAGCACCTCGTTGTTTCTCAGGGCTGCTATTTCCCCCTTCCTCATTCTTTTATTTACTAAGGACTGTGGGAAGCCCTTCCTGTTCTTCCTGGTGGTTCCGCAGGCCAGGGTTTCTTCAAGGTAGAGATGTCTGTAAAGGGGCAGGCTGGTATAATAATTATGAAGGTAAAGGTGGTAGCCTTTCCTCAGCAGTGGGTACACCAGGTCCCCTACAACCTTTCCATTTGTGCCCATGTAGGCCGGGCAGTCAGGGGGATTGAGCTGGGAATCTCTTCCTTCATATATGCGGAACGCATACAGATATCCCGTAGCTCTGTCGCACAGTTTGTATAGTTTGACCCCATATTTGGACCTTTTGCTTGGAATGTATTGCTTTATTCCAAGCCGGCCTGTGAAGTGTAGCAGGGACTCATCTACACAAATGTTTCGATCAGGGATGTAAAGTTCAGCAAAACTTTGGGAAAGAAAATTTATGAGGGGGCGAATTTTATACAGCTTGTCAAAATTTGGATGATTTTGGGGGGGGGGGGGGGGGCACTGGCTGTTGTCACTAAAATGAAGGAAGCGCATGATAATTTCATACCGGGACCTGGACATTAGGGCAGAATATATGGGCATAATGTGTATGGGGTGGGTGGACCAATAGGCATGTCCTTCATTTTTTTTTGTAACCCCCATGTTTATTGTGAGGCCCAAAAACATTTTGAATTCCTCCAAGGTTAAATCTCTCCACTCAAACGGACGGGAATAGGAAGATTGGGGGTTGTTAGCAATAAACTGCTGGGCATACAGATTTGTTTGGTCCACGATGTATTGCAGAAAATCATTGGGCAAAAATAAATGGAGAAAATAAATAAAAGAAAAATTTTCTGTATTGGCCTGCACACCTGGCTGTGCGGTAAAAGGGGGAATATTTGCTGATCCCGAGTTGGAGGGCAGCCATCTTGGGTTGGCAAGAGCATCTGGGAGGTGGATAGTGGCCCTGGCTCTTGGGGGATGTCACACTCCAGTGCTGGTAGAAGGGGGTTTCGAAATTGGGAGTGATGCCGCAGCGCTGGTGCTGGGCCTTGGCATTCGCTCCTGGGGTGTTTCGCTGGGGGCAGAGCGGGTACTGGGCCTGGGCATAGGATCCTGGGGTGTACTGGTGGTAGCAGTGCTGGTGCTGGGCATAGGATCCTGGGATGTATCCCTTGTGGCTGCCTGGTTTCCAGAGCGCCGTGCCCTTTTGGGAGGGACCCAGTCTTTCTCCGAGTCCATCTCCGATCCATTACTGTTAGCAACTTCAAATTCCGAATCGGATTCGGAATTGGATTGGGATACTGATGAGAGCTCCCCGGTGCCCTCATTATCCATAGAGATGATCTCAAACGCCTTCTCGCTGCTGTACAACCTTTTTGACATTTTGGCTGTGCGACGGGTGACTGCGGATGATCACTGATGAGTGGCAGGTGACGGATAGGTGGCAGGCAGGTGACGGATAGGTGGAAGGTGACGGATAGGTGGCAGGTGACAGTCACTGATGGGGTGACAGATGACGATCACTGATGGGGTGACAGGTGACGCTGATTGATGGGGTGACAGATGGCGATCACTGATGGGGTGACAAGTGATGATGACTGATAGGGTGACAGGTGACGGTGATTGATGGGGTGACAGGTGACGGGCGCTGGTCACCGATGGGTGACAGGTGCACCGCTGCAATACTGATTGCAGTCTCTGGTGACAGGTGCACTTCATAGGTAGCGATTTTGTGCACTGATGGGGACAGGTGACTGTTGGGTGAAAGGTGAAATTGGGGGGGGGGGGGGCTGGTGACACTTTTTTTTACACTGAAAGACACAGATCAGTAACTCACTGTTTCTGGCTCAGTTCTCCTCACACTGGAAACGGTGTGTGAGGGAAGATGAGCTAGTAACAGTCAGTTACTGCTCTGTGTTTACATTTGTGATGGGCTGTGAATGGCTTCACAGCCCATCACGTGATAATCAGCCACTGTCATTGGCTGTTTTTTACTGTCGGTGACTAGCTGTGTTCCTAGGGAACACATAGCCACCGACATGACCGCGCTGCGCGCTCCTGAACGCGCATGCGCGGTCTTCTGCCGGCATCTACTGTTGTGATCGGCTATGTCATTGCAACATAGCCGATCACGTAGGAAACAGCCATGCCTATTGGCTGTTTCCCCCCTGCCGGTGACGGGGGGTGTCCCTGGGACACGCCGACACCGGCAGTGCACGGCGGCGCGCCTGCGATCGCGCGCCTGCCCTTCATTTACTGGGTTACGTCATATGACGTCCGCCCAGGATAATAGCCGCACCGTCCCGCCGTCATATGACGGCGGGCGGGCGGTAAGTGGTTAAAGAGCGTATTGCAAGCAAACCAACAACAGGAACCATAATGATAATCTAAATAAAACATGCTGCAAAATGTCCACACTAATCCTTATAAAAATTTCCACAACAGCCTCTTTGCAGAGGCGGCTCTAGGCTTTGTGAGGCCTTAGGCAAATCTTAGACATGAGGCCCCACTCACGCCCAAAATGGGAAAAATAATTCAAGCTATAGAAATTAACTGTATAGATTGCATATATTAAGAGCCTTAAATCCTATGAACTATGAATTTACAATCTCTAGAATTTTCACTAACTGATTACTCTTTAATCAAATATCATTAAACATAGGGTATACAGTATCTCACAAAACTAAGTACACCCCTCACATTTTAGTAAATATTTTATTATACCTTTTCATGTGACAACACTGAAGAAATGACACTTTGCTACAATGTAAAGTAGTGAGTGTACAGCTTGTATAACAGTGTAAATTTGCTGCCCCCTCAAAATAACTCAACACACAGCCATTAATGTCTAAATTGCTGGCAATGGATGTTGATAACAATGGGGTACGGGGGGGGGGTGAAGAAGACAGGGGGTGGGGTGGAAGGAAGCTGGCAGAGGGGTGCAGGGGGGGGGGAAGAAGTTGACAGTGGGGTGGGGTGGGGTGGTAGGAAGCTGGCAGAGGGGTACAGGGGGATGAAGGTGACAGGGGGGGTTGGGTAGTAGGAATCTGACGACAGAGGGCTACAGGGGAGATGAAGATGACAGGGGGTGGGGTGGTAGGAAGCTGGCAGAGGGGTGCAGAGGAAATAAGATGAGAGGAAGGTGGGTGGTAGGAAGCTGGCAGGGGGGATGAAGATGATGGGGTGGGAAGGTAGGAAGCTGGCAGAGGGGTACAGGGGGATGAGGATAACAGAGGGTAGGATGGTAGGAAGCTGGCAGAGGGGTACAGGGGGGATGAAGATGATAGGGGGTGGGGTGGTAGGAAGCTTGCAGAGGGGTACAGGGGGGATGAAAATTACAGGGGATGGGGTGCAAGGAAGCTGGCAGAGGAGTGCAGGGGGTGAATATGACAGAGGATGGGATGGTAGGAAGCTGGCAGAGCGGTACAGAGGGGATGAAGATGACAGGGGGCACAGGGGTGGTAGGAAGCTGGCAGAGGGGTGCATGGGGGATGAAGATGACAGGTGGTGGGATGGTAGGAAGCTGGCAGAGGGGTACATGGGGGATGAAGATGACAGGGGGTGGGGTGGTAGGAAGCTTGCAGAGGGATACATGGGGGATGAAGATGACAGGGGGTACAGGGGTGGAAGGAAGCTGGCAGAGGGGTGCAGGGGGATGAAGATGACAGGTGGTGGGATGGTAGGAAGCTGGCAGAGGGGTACATGGGGGATGAAGATGACAGGGGATGGGGTGCAAGGAAGCTGGCAGAGGGGTGCAGGGGGGGGTGAAGATGACAGAGGGTGGGATGGTAGGAAGCTGGCAGAGCGGTACAGAGGGGATGAAGATGACAGGGGGTACAGGGGTGGAAGGAAGCTGGCAGAGGGGTGCAGGGGAATGAAGATGACAGGTGGTGGGATGGTAGGAAGCTGGCAGAGGGGTACAGGGAGGATGAGAATGACAGGGGGTGGGATGGTAGAAAGCTGGCAGATTGGTACAGGGGGGGTGAAGATGACAGGGGGTACAGGGTGGAAGGAAGCTGGCAGAGGGGTGCAAGGGGATGAAGATGACAGGTGGTGGGATGGTAGGAAGCTGGCAGAGGGGTACAGGGGGGATGAGAATGACAGGGGGTGGGATGGTAGAAAGCTGGCAGATTGGTACGGGGGGGGGGGTGAAAATGACAGTGGAGTGGGGTGGTAGGAAGCTGGCAGTGTGGTGCATGGGGGATGAAGATGACAGGGGGTACAGGGTGGAAGGAAGCTGGCAGAGGGGTGCAAGGGGATGAAGATGACAGGATGAAGATGACAGGGGGTGGGGTGGTAGGAAGCTTGCAGAAGGTATGAAGATGACAGGGGATGGGGTGCAAGGAAGCGGGCAGAGGGGTGCAGGGGGGGTGAAGATGACAGAGGGTGCAATGGTAGGAAGCCGGCAGAGTGGTACAGAGGGGATGAAGATGACAGGGGGTACAGGGGTGGAAGGAAGCTGGCAGAGGGGTGCAGGGGGATGAAGATGACAGGGGGTACAGGGTGGAAGGAAGCTGGCAGAGGGGTGCAAGGGGGATGAAGATGACAGGGGGTACAGGGGTGGAAGGAAGCTGGCAGAGGGGTGCAGGGGGATGAAGATGACAGGGGGTACAGGGTGGAAGGAAGCTGGCAGAGGGGTGCAGGGGGATGAAGATGACAGGGGGTACAGGGGTGGAAGGAAACTGACAGAGGGGTGCAGGGGGGTGAAGATGACAGGGGGTATAGGGGTGGAAGGATGCTGGCAGAGGGGTTCAGGGGGATGAAGATGATAGGGGGTACATGGGTGGAAGGAAGCTGGCAAAGGGGTGCAGGGGGATGAAAATGACAGGGGATGGGCTCTAAGGAAGCTGGCAGAAGGGTACATGGGGGATGAAGATGACAGGGGATGGGATGGAAGGAAGCTGGCAGAGGGGTACAGGGGGGATGAAGATGACAGGGGATGGGATGGAAGGAAGCTGGCAGAGGGGTACAAGGGGGGATGAAGATGACAATGGGGTGGGGTGGTATGAAGCTGGACTGGCAGAGGGGTCCCAGGGGAATGAAGATGACAGGGGGTGGGGTGGTAGGATACCAGGCACAGGGGAAATATGATGAGGATGGAGATGATGATGGCGGGGGGATGTTGGTAGCAGGCTGACTGTGGGATACAGGAGAGGTGATAGGAAATATGATGGTAGGGTGGATGCTAGGAACAGGGAGATGATGATGGGGATAAGGATGGAAGGGGGTCAGTAGGTGGCATCATATGTCAAATGGCATAAATATCATCAAGGCTGTGTGTGTGAGGTCACAGGCGGCTGTCACAGGAAGCTCTCTCTGTCAGTGTCGGGCAGGACAGTCATGCAGTACCTTTAGGCTGCAGCAGACTGGCTTCTCGATGATTGCCAGGGGACGGTGCCAGCTCTGGTGATCAGTCACTCGCTGTCCTTACCTTTTTCTCTCGTCTTCTGCTCTTCTCTTGGTACTGCAGGCGGGAGAATGCAGGGAGGGGCTACGTCGCGTCTTGACGTCATCGCTATCCATTGGCCGAGACGAAGCCGATGTGAGTGCGGGGCCTGCAGTTATGCTGTATACTAGCGCCGGCACCACGCCGGCAATGTTGCGGAGGCGGCCGCCGGAGGCCTAGCAAGTGTGATAAGGCAAGGCTACTAGTATTCTCATAATAAAAAAATTATATTTTTTATTGGGCAGGAAAGAGACTGCGAGGCCCCTTTAAGTGCGAGGCCTTCGGCGGCCGCCTTAATCGCCTAATTAGAGAGCCGCCTCTGCCTCTTTGTCATATGCTCCCATGTGTCCCTTGATGAATCTTGATCTTCTTCCAAACAGACCAACTCTTCTCACACATAAAACAATCCATTTCAAAAAGTTAAAAAGATAACTGAATCAGTGATGAGAAAACTTGACAAGTTCCGAATGTTCAGAATCAAACAGGCCAGGAATAGTCTTCACACATCTCCTATGACAGAATTTCTCAACTCTGGTCCTCAGGGCACACTAATGCCCCATACACACGTGCAGATTATCTGCAGACTTTTGTCTGCAGACTTACCTTTTCTATGTAGTGCAAGGGCCTGCCGGATTGCATACAAATTGAAAGTGTTTAGGTTTGACCTCATATTATATGGTTTTGGTAAGTCTGCAGACAAAAGTCTGCAGATAATCTGCACGTGTGTATGGGGCATAACAGGCCAGGTTTGCAAGAAAACAAATACATCACAGGTGATATCATTTGCTACTCAGTGATTGCAGTATTCTAGTCTGCATCTCCCTAAGGTAATACCTAAAATCTGGCCTGTCAGTGTGAGGACCAGAGTTGAGAAACACTGTCACAAGATATATGCCTGACAAATAATACTATCCCATTTGAAGTAATTCAAACCATATTCTCAGTGTCCATTAAGTAGCGGTCTATCATTTCCTTGGTCACCCTGTGTCTCTAAAAGACACAGGGTGACCTACACATAAGAGGGGCCTAGGGAGCTGAGACAGGGAATTCCCAAACTCTCTAAGGTAAGCTGGGTTCCACAGGCCCCCCAACCAAAGTGGCTCCCGTCACAGTTCCGTTCTTCGAGAGGTGACTCAGGGGGAGGACATGAGGTGATGGGACGCGTTGATCAAAATAGAAAAAAATACTGTGCAGCACTAAAAAATAGACTGTATAATAGTATATATATATATATATATATATATATATATATATATATATATATGAAAAAGCAATAAAGTCCCAAGTGAAATAACACAAATCATCCAAGGTGAAAAGAGTGATCCAAGAAGGACATCTGATCCCAACACCAATAGGAGAGGTAATGGTTAAGTGCTCACCAGAACATGTGGACCCAACTTATATGATAAAAGGGTCAGGAAGGCTCATGTATATCCTGCAATTCTTCAAGCTGTAACACCGGATATTCAAGTTTGTAGTCAGGGGGTCAAATTGAGAAGAGTCTATTCTCTCCAGATCACCTAAAAATGGCAATCCCAGACAAAACAAACACAGTGTAATTCCGCTTTAACCACTTGCCGTAGGTCTACGTCGCTTGCTTGTGAGGGTCTAGGGAGCGAGCGCGCGCCCCCGGAGGCGCGCTCCCGCTCCCGCGTGGTCACGGACCCCCCCGCGCGTGTGACCGGCGGACCCGATGTTCGCCGGCCACTCTGCAATCGGCGGGGGAGAGGGAGAAAGTCAGGCGGCTTGTGTAAACAAGCTGCCTGTCATTCTCCCCTCTGTATGAGAGATGATCATACGGTTCTTCTATGTAGAACCGTTGATCACTCTGCATACAGCTGAAGCCACAGCCAATCACAGTAGAAAGCACGCCCCTAGGGACACACACAGCCCCTCCTTCTCAAATAAAGTTAACCCCTTCACTACCAGTGTATTTTTACAGTAACAGTGCATATATATAGCACTGATTACTGTAGTAATGTCACTGGTAACCCCAAAAGTGTCAAAAATGTCAGTCAAGGGTCCGATCTGTCCGCCGCAATGTCGCAGTACCGCAAAAAAAATCGCAGATCGCCGCGCCGCCATTACGTGTTAAAAAAAAAAACAACAAAAATTACAAAAATCTTTCCCTTTGTTAGTAAACGCGATAACTTTTGCGCAAACCAATCAAAATACGCTTTTTGCAATTTTTTTTACCAAACATATGTAGCATAAAACAAATTGGCCAAAAATGTTAAAAAATTTTGATTTTTACATTTTTTTGGGGGGGAGTTTCATATAAAAAAAAGTGAAAAATATTGCTATTTTTGCAAAATTGACGCTCTTTTTTTGTTTATAGCGCATGATCAAAAAATCGCACAGGTGATCAAATACCACCAAAAGAAAGCTCTGTTTGTGGGAACGCCAAATTCGTTTAGGTACAGCGTCGCACGACCGCGCAATTGTCCGTTAGAGTCCGTTAGTGTAGGATAGGATTTTTTATATTTATCATTTTATTTTAATTTCAAGGAAGGTTATTTACACAGCACACTATCATACACAGAATAAGGTTAACCAAATACAGAGTCATTATCTAATACAACTTTTTCTTATCTCTGAGATCTATTACGATCCTTTCTCGACTCATTTTCATTCTTTTAATAGATATTTGACCGGTGCAAGGTATTGTCAAGAGAGCAAGTCTCCTTCTCTATTCCTACTCATACCGTCCTTACCTCTCTTCCCTCCACTGGACGTAAATCAAATGACCCTCAACTCTTAAGTTATCTTGTTTCCACCTCATCTTTCTGGCCGTTCATCCCCTTCCCTTCCCCCTTTACCTCCTCCACCTTCCCTCCCTCCCCTCCCTCCATTTATACCCCCTACTCATACACTTCCATACATACACCCATACTTCTCAACCAAAGCAAACACGAAAAGAAAAAGAAAAGAGAAAAAAAAAAAAAATTATATAAAAAAAAGAAAGAAGGGGGGGCCCCTTCCTCCTCTCCCCCTCCCTCTCCTCTCTCCATCCACCTCAAACTAATTAGGAATTCCCATCTCCCAGGACTTCCATATTCTAAGATGACGGGCTTAACAATTGTCTCCCCACATCCGAAGCTACAAATAAATTCCACTTTCTCCATATCGATTTATATTGTTCCTGTTTATGTTGTGAGGAAAGCACTAAATCTTCCATTTTATTAATGTGTTCTAGTTTCCTTGCCCATTCCTGCACCAATGGAGCTTGTCTCTTTCTCCAATGTTGGGGTATACATGCTCTTGCAGCATTCAACATGTGAGGCAATACTGATTTTTCATATTGCTGTACTGACAATTCTGATATCTGTAACAGGCAGAAGGCAGCATCTCCCTCAATTTTATGATCTGTTATTTTTTTAACTATATTTCCGATCTCTGACCAGAATTTTTTTATCCCCGGGCAGGTCCAAAAAATGTGGAATAATGTGCCCTCTCCTTCTTCGCATCTCCAACATCTGTCTGATTCTTGCGTATACCACCTATTTAGCTTATCTGGTGTATTGTACCACCTAGTTAAGATCTTATAATTTATTTCTTGAATTTTGGTACATTTTGTTGGTCTAAATATTGCCCTGAATATCCTCTGTTTTTGTGTTTCCGTTATGTTCATATTTAGTTCTTGTTTCCATCTTTCCAGCCATTTTAATCTTGGCTGGCTTAGTGGTGTAATCAATATTTTATATAAGCTAGATAGTGGCCGTTCTACCCCCCCTGCTTTCTCACATAATTTTTCAAAGCATGTCAATGGTTTCTTAAATTTTCCAGGATCAGGTAATGTCTCCAGAAAATGCCGTAGTTGAAGTGCCTCCCACAAACGTAGGCCATACGGTCCCTCCTCTTCTGTTAACCTAGCGATTGTGGGCCACCCCTGTTGATTCACAAAAGACATAATGCTTTCTTGCCCTGTTTCCCTTAATTTTTTGAAATGTTGTCTGTCCAGGCCCGGTGTAAACTCGGGATTCCCTAGGACTGGGTACAGCGGGGACTCTGTTGTAATTAGATTTTGTCTCAGGGACTGCTGATAGCCTATCCTTAATGCATTTCCCATTAAAGGGTGTATCTTTAAAGTTTTAGGGAGCATCTTATAACACCAAATCGCTCTTTTCAGTGATACTGTGGTCTGGGCTTGTTCTATTTGGACCCATCTTTTCACTTCCCCCTGATGCCACCAGTCCAGAACTCGATTCAAATGAATAGCATGATAGTACCTGCGAAGATCAGGAACTGCTAATCCACCCATGTCTTTCGGTAGTGACAAGCTATTACGAGCTATCCGCGGCTTTTTCCCCGCCCATATATATCTACCAAATATCCCGTTTACAATTTTAAAGAAGCTATTCGGTATTTTGATAGGGAGCGCTCTCATTATATACAAGTATTTTGGTAGAATATTCATTTTTATTAAATTTCCTCTGCCAAACCATGACTGGAGACCTCCTCTCCATTGTTCCAGCGTTTTCTTTGTCTCTTCAATCAAGGTGATTAAATTTAACTCATAAACTTGGGTTAGGTTTGCCGTTATATACGTTCC
The DNA here is from genome assembly GCF_965119305.1 of Pelophylax lessonae. Taxonomy (NCBI): domain Eukaryota; kingdom Metazoa; phylum Chordata; class Amphibia; order Anura; family Ranidae; genus Pelophylax; species Pelophylax lessonae. The sequence continues at coordinate 83,401,990 of NC_138778.1, forward strand.
TAAATACTTCACAGCTTTCTCTACCCATACGAATCCGAAATTACTCTTTAGTCTAGCCTTGTTTACCTCTGCTACTCCTACTCCCAGCGCTTCAGATTTCCCGTAATTAATTTTAAAATTAGATAGTTCTCCATACTGTTTAAATTCCTTCAACAGTACTGGGATCGAGATTTCTGGCTCTGTCAATGTAAACAGTAGATCGTCCGCATACGCTGCGATTTTGTATTGTTCTTTCCCTACCGTGACACCTTTTATATCCGGGTTAAGTCGGATTTTATTCAAAAAGGGTTCTAGTGTGAGTGCGAAGAGCAGGGGGGACAATGGGCATCCCTGTCTTGTACCATTTTTTATGCTTAAGGGTTCCGATAATACCCCGTTCACTTTTACCCTTGCTGTTGGATTAGAATAAACCCTAGATATTCTTTCCCGCATCATTTCTCCTACTCCTATGTACTTGAGTACCGACTGCATAAAGGCCCACTCGACTCTGTCGAAGGCCTTTTCTGCGTCGGTGCTCAGTATAACGCTCGGTGTTTCTGTTTTAGTGACTACATGAATCAAATTTAGAACCCTCGTTGTACTATCTTTGGCTTCTCTCGCAGGCATAAAGCCCACCTGATCGAGGCCAATTATTTTCGGGAGTACCTTTGCCATTCTTGCCGCTAGAATTTTTGTGTATATTTTTAAATCTGTATTCAGAAGCGATATGGGCCTATAACTTCCACAGCTCGCTGGGTCTTTACCCTCTTTTAGTATTAATGTTAAATAAGCTGTTAACGTGTCTCTAGACAATGTCCCCCCTGGTCCACATTTGTTGAACAGTCTTTCCATGTATGGTCCCAAAATAGGGGCCAATACATGGAAGTACTGTGGTGTCAATCCGTCTGGGCCTGGTGCCTTACCTTTTTTCATATTTTTTATTGTCTGCTCTATTTCCTCCTGTGAGATATGTCTTTCCAGCTCCTCTCTCTCTTCCTCAGTGATTTTGGATATTCCCGACTTAACTAGATACTCTTCCCTTTCTTTCTGTGTTTTTCCCACTTCCGGTAAATTATAAAGTGATGAGTAGAAGTTCCTAAACTCTTCTGTTATTTGTTCTGGTATTACTTTCTTAATACCTTCTGGTGATACAATCTGTGGTATATATGATCTTGTCTTTTGGCTCTGGATAGATCTTGCTAGGGTCTTTCCGCATTTGTTCCCTGACTCGTATATAATTTTCCTTGATATTTGTGTAGCGGCTTTGGCTCTATACTGCATTAGATCTAGTATCTGCTTTCTTACCACACTCAATTCTCCTAATGCTGTATTTACCTTTTTCTTTTTATGCTCAGTTTCTAGTATTTTCAGTTTATCTAATAATGTCAGTAATTGCCTATTCCTTTCCCTTTTTATTCTTGCGCCATGCTTAATTAATATCCCTCTTATCACTGATTTGTGTGCCTCCCATAGTGTGCCAATGGTGCATCCAGGTTGGTCATTGCGGTCAAAATAATCTTTAAGTTCCTTCTGTACTTCTATTTTTACTTCCTCTATCTGTAACAAGCTTTCATTAAGTTTCCAAAATCTTTGTTTCATAGATTCGACTGTAGAAGCACTGTAGACCATAGAGATCATTGCATGGTCTGACCATGAAATGCAATCTATGCTCGTACTTCTAACCGCCTGAAGATGGGCATGTGGCACCAGAAAAAAGTCTATTCTCGAGTAACTCCCGTGTGGGTATGAGTAAAATGAATATTATTTTTCAGTTGGATGCTGAAGACGTCACACGTCTATTAATTGTTCCTTATGCAGCGTCTTCATCATCCGTCTTCCTACCACTCCAGAGGCCCCGGATTTCGTTCTGGAGGTATCCACCATGGGGAACAATGGTGTATTAAAGTCCCCCCCTAAAATCAGTTGTCCCTGAGAGAAATCTCTGAGTGTATTTAGTGTTTTGGCGACAAACCTATCCTGCTGTTTATTAGGGGCATATAAGGTTGCTAGTGTCATCCGGGTTTCCCCCATTTTTCCTTTTAAAAAGAGAAATCTACCGCTTTCATCCCCTAGTTTCTCCTCTAGCTGCCATGGTGTTTTGCTATCTATTAATATCGATACCCCTCTTGATTTTGACTGTGTGTAGGTTGCATGATAGATGTATGGAAATGCATTATTTTTCAAGTATGGTAATTTATCTGTTTTAAAGTGCGTTTCCTGTATGAACGCTATGTTTGCCTTTACACGTTTAAGTTCTGATAGTAGTATCCGCCTTTTTTCAGGTGTATTTAACCCCTTTACATTAATAGAGACAATCTTTATATTCTCCATTTCGAACTATCCGTTATGAGGCAATCAGTGGATAGAGTAGATAAGAGGTGGAAGATTCCCCACCAAGGGGTCGAGGAGAGGGTGAGAAAAAAAAGAAGAAAGAAAGAAAAAAAAAAAAGGGAAAATTACACACGCACACGCACACCTCTCTTCACAACACTTGTCACCAATCCGCTAGTCACTCACTTCACCTTTTGTACTCACACTCGTCTCTATCTTTTCCCCTCCTACCCTATTCCCTATGGATCCCCCCCTCAGGGGAGATTCAACACTCACCCTGGTCGGGGCCCACAGGTCAGATTTTAAATCCTTCCAACACACGGCATTTTACTGCCACAGGTGTGTTCTTAACTTTCTAGGGGACAATGCCCAAAACGGCCATCCATGCCCTCCCTACTCTACCTATCCCTTTATATATCTTTTATCTCCAGTACCGTCTTCTTTCCTCCTCCCTCTCTCTCTCCTCATTATCTTGCTTCTTCCTAGACCTTCTCCCTTGCCTTCTTTAGCCTCGGTATCCTCTCTATCTTTCTCTTCTATTAAATTTCTTCCTTCTCCTCCTAGTCTATCTTGGAGCCTTAATATCTGACCATACCTTCCCCCGGGGAACACAAAATATAAAAACCCTGATGGGGGTGACAAAAAAAAACCCAATTATATCGTATGGAAAGTACAAGCAAGCGAAGTTCCTCCTCATGTTGAAATATGTTAAAAAAAAAAAAAAAGGAAGGGAGAGGCAAAGAACAAGGGGTGGGAAACCCCTCCCAGTGTATCAGTGTGTGAGAACCCTGATGGGGGTAAAAAGCCCCAGTTATATTGTGGAAAAACAAAAAAACACCCTCCCTGTGTAATATCTGTGAAGAAGGAAACAAAAAAAAAAAAAAAAAAGGGGGGGGAAACCCCTCCCAGTGGTATCAGTATGTGAGAACCCTGATGGGGGTAAAAATAACCCCAATTGTCTCATGTAAAAACTAGTGAAAACCCTCCCCGTGTAAAAATATGTGCAGAAAAAAAAAAAAAAAATAAAGCAAGGGGAGGGGGGTCTTTGCTCCCTTTCCCTTCCTCTCTTCCCTTCCTTACCCCACCCAGTGTGTCAGTGTGTAGCAGACCCCTAATGGGGATAAAAGAGAAACCCCCATTGTCTCATGTAGAGACTGGAAAAAATCCCCGTGTTGGGATATGTGCAAAGGAGAAAAAAAAAATAAAAAAAGGGGGGGGGGAAACCCCTCTCAGTGTATCAGTGTGTAAGAACCCTAATGGGGTTAGAGCCCCAATTGTATCGTGTAAAAACGAGAAAAAACCCTCCCCGTGTGCAAATATGTGCAAAAAAAAAAAAAAAAAAGCCCCTAAGCCCCCTATATTAACAGCATTAAACAAAATTAACATTTATAGAGGAGGAAACATGTATGTCACAAAAAATACGAAATTATACTAGACAGTCCACTTAGATTGATTTTACCTCCCAATTGCCATCTTGTCTATCCCCATGTCCCATACCCACCTGGGTCCCTAATAGCTGTTGATACGGGGACAATTATCTCAACAAGAAGCCGTAGCTCAACACCCACCTTATCCATTGTCCCTGTATCAATTTCAGCCAGCTGCAACTCCAGTCAAGCAGAATCCATAATAGCCCGTCAAGCATCTCACATTCCCTTCAATACTTAAAAACTTATGTGTCTAAACTTCACTAGGGGGTCTCCTTTGGACTCCACCATATACACAAAAAAAAAAAAAAAAAAGAGGGGAAAGGGTATCCCAGACCCCTACATTTCATCATGAAAAAAGGAAAAAAAGAAGGGTAAGGGAGGGGGTAATAAGATCCCCATCAAGCCCACATCCCTATCCACATCGTATCTTGATAATCCAAAATAGATAATAATAGACCTCTATGTTTCACTGTGTAAAAAAAAAAAAAAAAAAAAGAAGAGGGCCCCTCCATTTCATCATAGAACGAGAAAAGGGAAAAAAGGGGGTTAATAAGACCCCCATCAAGCCCAAATCCCTATCCACATTGTGTCTTAATGACCCCAAATGGGTAATATACAAAAAAAAAAAAAAAAAAGAAAAAAGAAAAAAGGGAAAAACTACAGAGAAAAGATTTTTTGCTTTTTCTGTTTATAGATTCCCTATGTGGGTTGCTACTCTATTCCCAGAGTCTACTAATCTTAGGCCCCAACCTCTCTCCTCCCCCTATCTATCGAGGATTTGTATATTCTCTCGGCCTGGTTCCCTCAATCCTTCCCAGCCAGTTTGGGACTTCCACCGCTCTATCCTGAAAGCCACGCAGAGTAAAAAAATCGCCCATCATTATTAAATGTTACTGTGAACGGGAAACCCCATCTGTAAGAACATCCTTTTTTTCTAGCTAGTTCCAAAATAGGTTTCAGTATAGCTCTTCTCTGTAGAGTCCCTTTAGAAATGTCCGAGAAAACCTGGATAGACATCCCCTCCAATTTCCATTCTCTAGTATCTCGCGCCATTTTCAATATCAATTCCTTTTGAGCATAATAGTGTACTTTGCAGATTACGTCCCTTGGTTTTTCCTGGTCTCTTTTCATGAAGCCTGGTACTCTATGTATTCTGTCCAATTCTACCTTGCCAGGGAAACTTGACCCTAGGATGTCTTTAAATAGCCTATTGACTGTTCCTTCCAACTCCGTGGCTTTGATGGACTCCGTTAATCCTCTGATTCTTAAATTGTTACGACGACTACGATTTTCCATATCTTCGATCTGTAACTGTAACTTAGCATCTCTTTCCTCCTGTTGTTCTATCTTTTTCTCCATCATTGTTAGCCGTTCTTTTATTGCCACGATCTCTACACCCTCCTCCCTTTGTCTAATGGATAGTGCCTGTATCTCATTTTTAATAAGTTGAATTTCTTTTTTATGGGTCTCCTCTACTCGACCTACTAGTTGTTCCATGTCGGATTTAGTTGGAAGTGAGCTAATCATGGCTCTAAACTCCGCTATTTGCACTGCCCATTGGTCGTTTGGGAAGGGTGTACTCTTATCTATCTGGTTTTTGGCATTAGATCCCAGCTCTCTTTCCCCTATGGGTGACGCGGCCCCTGAGTCTATGATATCACTAGAGTCCCAGTCCGTTTGTGTGTCCCCCATCTCCGCCATTTTGTTTGCTGTTGTAGATTTTTGGCTTGTAGACAAAAATTTTCTTATCTCTCCTTCTGGTTTCCCTGGATTTTTTACAGCGCTTTTTTTGGCTTTCCGTTTTTTTGTGAGGGTCATATTAATTCTTTACCTTACCACGTGTAAGCCAGAGGTGTCTGACCAGGGGCTCCACCAATCTCTTTCCACTTTCTGGGGTGCTATATCCTCTCCTGTATGTCTCTTTCTTTTCTTAATTTATATGCCTCTCTCCATACGCTCTTCACATCACTTTCAAGCTTCTCTCTGTTTTAATATTCTTGTTACGATATCTCTATCTCCTGCCAGTTCCCTCTTACTCCTTGGATAGTTCCAGAGATTTACTTCTATTTATCAGTCACCACCTCTTCTTAACTTCCTCATGTCCTTCTACAGCTGATATATCAAGGTTTTTTCTATCCACTTTATTCAATGGCATGTTCAATGGCATATAATAGTTTCAGAGACAATATAGCACTCCACTCACAGTTTGCTCGCTTCTCTCCTCCTCGGGGGTCTCTCTATTTGATAGACTATTTGATAGTCATTTCTTTTGCATGTGTGTGCTATTCTTTTTTAATATACATGTTGCTTGGTCCATAGCTGCACCGGCTTTAGATATACATGTTAAGGGTTTGCTCCCCCAATTTTTTGCTTGTTTATTATGTATTCGGTCTGACCAGGCTTCCAAAATGTAGAGTACATGAAGCATCTAAGGATAACGCCAACAACCACGTTATCAGACCAATAACAGATAATTAGAGTTCCATAAAAAATGACACGGTATCAACTGGTGTAACAGTAAATCCCATGATAGCAAACCATGGGGTAAGTGATATGTAAAAGAAAGTGATGCACACGTATGCAACAGGGGTAACCACTTCATAAGTACCAGACAGAGATGATCAGGTAAAGTCCAGATCAGGTAGGGAGGGCGGGTGGGACACGGGGGGGGGAGGCAGGAAGGGGGGGGGCACATGAAGGGATAAGAGATGACAGGGGAGCAGAGGAGAGGACGGAGTAGATAGACTCAGTAGCGGGTGGAGGTGACGAGGAAGCTCGGCCAGTAGGAAACGGTCAGAGTCGTCCCGAGCGGGTGACCACCGCACAGGTCAGTCCGTGGGCGAACCAGCGACCTCACCCAGGGCCATGCCCTCCGCAGACACGACAAAAGAGTTCCAGCATGCCCAGGTTTTGGAGTATTGCTCCTTCCTACCTTGAGCTGTAAGAACCAGGTCCTCTAGCTCATTAAGCCATTTGACTCTACGCAGCCAGAGAGAGACCGTTGGGGGCGACGTGCTCTTCCAACAGAGGGCTATACATGATTTAGCTGCATCCGTCAGGTGCCTAAGCACCGAGCGTTTGTAGCGCTTAGGGGCAATGCCAGTGCAGTGCAGCAAGAAGAAGGCCGGGTCATCCGGGATGACGCGTTCCGTCATCAGCTGGGAGATCCGACGGACCTCCAACCAGAAGCCCCGGATCAGGGGGCAGTTCCAGAAAACGTGGGACAGGGTGCCTCTATCCTGCAGACAACGCCAGCACCGATCAGTCGCCTCCGGGAAGATACGGGTCAGTTTGTCTGGAGTATAGTACCAGTGCATGAGGATTTTGTAATTGCTTTCCTGGATGCGGGTGCAGATTGAAGACTTGAGAGAAAATCTGATAACGTTGCGCCTCTCCGAGTCAGTAAATGTCTTCTGAAGCTCTCTTTCCCATTTGGAAATGCCCGGAAGGACAAAGTCCTCTGGCGGCATGGAGAGGAGTTCGTACATCTGTGAAAGAGCATGGGGCAGAGCTCCCCTCGATACCAGTACTTGCTCCAGAGGGGTATGGTCTCTTCCGAACCGCGTCGGGGGCCCCAGTCCTCTCAGAAAGTGGAGAAGCTGTAATGCCTGCCACCGAGTCAAGCGAAAGCGTCCCGTTATCGACGTCAACTGGGACAGAGACACCCACTTGTGGCCCTCACAGAAGTGTGAGACCTGGAAAGCTCCTTCTGTCAATAGAGCAGCAAATCTATCCCCTGGGCAACCCGGGGGGAACCGTGGGTTCCCCAAAATAGGGAACAGCTGGGAGTGACTATCCGCTAGACCCCTGGAGGCCACCACCACCGCACACGTCCTAAGGGTCGGGCCCAAGGTGGGATGACGTCTAGCTTCGACTGGAAGGTCCTTCAGAATCAGGGGTGCCCTGGGCAGACAGAACGGAAACAAGGAGGCCTCCAGACTCACCCACTGCTTCAGGTCGGCGTGTCTCGCCCAGTCCACCCACCTTGCCAGATGTGCCGCCTGATAGTAGCGGCGGACATCGGGGAGGGCAACACCCCCGTGTCGCTTGGGTAGGACCAGGAGTCTGCGGGCCAGGCGAGGCCTTCTACCGGCCCAGACAAAACGCGTGAAGACAGAGTCGACCTTACCAAAGAAGGACGCCGGGATGTGTACCGGGAGCGTCTGAAATAAATAGAGGAGTTTCGGCAGGACTGACATTTTCAAAATGTTGCATCGGCCAAACCATGAGTGGAAGCCCTTAGACCACTTGTCAAGCAGAGTGCGAATCAGCGAAAGGAGGGGCGGGAAGTTCAATCTGAACAGATCTGCTGGATCCGGGGAAAGCCAGGTGCCCAAGTATCGGAGTCCCTCCGTGGCCCAGCGGAATGGAAAGTCGCTGGCCAACAAATCTCGCAGGTCCGGTGGTAGGGCCACTCCCATGATCTCCGACTTGGAAAAATTAATTTTCAGGTTGGACAGGGCCCCGTACGTCTCAAATTCCTTCAGGAGACAGGGCAACGAGATTAAGGGTTGGGCGAGTGAAAAGAGGAGGTCATCCGCGTAGGCGGACACCTTGCAAGTGGAGGCTCCCACCTGTATCCCGGAGATGTTCGGGTTTGCGCGAACCCTAACCAGAAAGGGTTCAAGGGAGAGGGCAAATAGCAAGGGCGAGAGGGGGCAACCCTGACGGGTTCCATTGAAGATGCGGATCGGGTCCGATAGGACCCCGTTTGCCTTCACCCTAGCCCCCGGGCTGGTATAGACCCCCTGAATCCAGGCCATCATCCTTTGACCAAGGCCGAAGCGGCGCAGGACCTCGAACATGTAGGGCCAACTAACCCTATCGAACGCCTTCTCGGCGTCGGTGCTCAGGAAAATAGAAGGCGTGTGGCCAACACGAGCTCGATGGATCAGGTCAATGACCTTGGTCGTGTTTTCCCTCGCCTCCCGTGTGGGGACAAAGCCCACCTGGTCCCAGTGGATCAGGCTCGGCAAAAAGGACTGGAGGCGGAGGGCAAGAAGTTTCGTAAAAAACTTCAAGTCCGCATTGAGCAGCGAGATCGGGCGGTAACTGCCGCTCGCCGACGGGTCCTTCCCTTCCTTGGGAATGACCAAGATATGAGCACTCAGTGTTTCCTCACGGAACTTGCAGGTGCGGCCCACCGCATTAAAAAGCCGTAACAGAAGGGGCGCCAACACGGTATGAAGTGTCTGGTAATAGGCGACTGTAAAGCCGTCCAGGCCAGGTGCCTTGCCCTTCTTAGCCGAGGATATGACCGCCACCAGCTCCACTTGTGTAAAGGGGGATTCCAGAGCTTCTCTGTCAGACGAAGAGAGTTGCGGCAAGGAGATCTCGTCCAGATAGGATGAGAGCGAGAGCAGGTGGGATGGCCGCTGAGGTAAGCCGTAAAGATTAGCGTAGAAGGTCCCGAAGCACTGGGCTATGTCTTTAGGCAAGTGTACCTTCGAACCATTAGCCTCGATCAGATGGGGAACGTACGAAGCTGCCTGTTGCTCTCGGAGGGACCGAGCCAGTACCCTGCCGCACTTGTCCCCCGATTCATAGCTAATTTTCCCACCTCGTTGGATCGCCGCCTTGGCCCGATAGCGCAAAAGGTCCGCAATCTGATCCCTGAGGCGCGTCAGCTCCGCTCCCACCACAGGATCAAGACCCCTCTTGTGACGGTCCTCCAGACCTGCCACCTTCGCCAACAAGTCGGTCAGTGAGGCTTCCCTCTCCCTCTTGAGGCGCGCCCCCTGTCGGATGAGGACCCCCCGGATCACCGCCTTATGCGCCTCCCAGAGCACACTGGGGTCGCCGTCCGGCTCCACGTTCGTCTGGAAATACAGTTGCAGATGCTGAGTGACGTCAGCGAGCACCTCCGGCACTTGCAGCCTCCAGTGCCAATCCGAGACCCTGTCCGTGCCACTGAGGTTGACCGTCAGGGTCACCGGGGCATGGTCCGACCAGGTAATAGTGCCCAATTCCACCCCCACGACTGACTGGAGTAGCATGTGTGGGAGGAGGAACAGGTCAATGTGCGAGTAGACTTGGTGTGGCGTGGAAAAATATGAGTAATCTCGCTCTCCTGTGTGAAAAATCCGCCACGCGTCTACCAGTTGAAGGTTGTGCAGCAGGGTATGGATCTGTCTGCGCGTACCCCGAGGGACCGACGAGAGGCCCGTTGAGGTGTCCAAGCGAGGATCCAGCGGGATATTGCAATCACCGCCCAGGATCAGTTTGCCCTCCGCAAAGTCCAACAAGGACATCAGCGACTTGCGGAGGAAAACCTCCTGATGTACATTAGGGGCGTAAATCGTGGCGAGCGTGACCTTGACCTCGCCCAGGAGTCACTTCAGGAACAGGAACCTGCCCCGTGGGTCCACCTCGCGGGCCTGCAAGGTCCAAGGGAGCCGGTTAGAGATCATAATGGAGACCCCCCGAGATTTAGCCTCGGCGTTGGGAGCATGATATACGCATGGGTAAAACCTGTTCTGCAGGAGGGGGAATGCTCCCTCTCTAAAGTGCGTCTCCTGTATGAAGGCGACATCTGCGCGTAGTCACTTCAGCTCACCCAGTAGGACACGCCGCTTCTCGGGCACATTAAGCCGTCTGGCATTGAGCGTGGTCACCCGCACAGGATCCATGAGGCCAAGCAAGAAGAGAAAGGACTCAGGAGTAAAGAAGGGGGGGACCAGGATATAAGAGATATAGGGTAGGAGACCCGAGTAGAGACTTGGGACAGGTGGGGGAGGGGGAGGGGGGTACTGGGGGAAGGAGGGAAGGAAACCAGTAGGAGAGGTAGTGGGACAAGAACCGGTAGGTTGAGGTAGAGGGAACAAGGGGAAGAAGAAGACAGACAACAAGGGAGGATACGTAGAAGTGGAAGTGGACAAAAAACAAACTTTAAGACGTCCCGGGACCCCTCCTCTGAGAGGGCCGAGTCACACCTAAGGACGTAGGCCTATTGGGGATGAAGACCTGAGAACTAAAAACGGAAGCGGGAGAGTCGAGCCCATGAGCCAGAACTCCCCCCATCGGTTGGCGCGTATCAGGAAAGGGGACAGACGGGGGAGGAGGACGAAAACCCCCCCCACTCCCCCCGTCCGGCGCCCCGACATAAAAGAGAAAAAGACTGCCAATTAGTAAAGTGCAAAATCAGAGGAACAATAAAAAGGGAAAAAACATTCCAAACTTAACAGTATTGCAACGAGCACAACCCGCGACAGCCACCATCCGCCCCGCATAACCAGGAAAGGGCAACGGCGGCGGCCATCGAATGAACCCGGGGATCAATCACCTGAAACCACACTCTCCAAGCCCCTGGATCCGGGGGGGAAGGCCCCCGCCGGCTATGCCCGTAAAAAGCCTTGCACCAAAGGGTGGGCTGGTAACTTCATCACAGTGGGCTCGGAGGTGCAGGACTGCTGATTGTATGCCCCCCCCCCCCGAGATATAGGACAGACAGTAACCCTGAGATACATGAGCCAACTAGACCCCCCACAATCCCACACCCTCCCCCCCAAATCAGAGCCCCACCCTCCGCCCACAGCAGAAACCCCTCAGGGGCCCCCCCCGGTCTCCCCACCCCGTAGAACCCGCCACCCAACACAGGGAACGAGATCCAGGAGGGCAGGACCACCTCCCCACCATCCCCCCCATCCAGCTCTACCTCCCGGCCCCCTCCCCCCCCCACCCCGACCAAAAGTAACCCGGTACTACCACCAATCACACCAAGTCCGGACCAGGACTAGTACCCCTCCCCCACATCCCACAACCATGTACCGCAATATGTCAAAGTCCTACGGGGGTAAGCAAGGATCATGTGCCCCCCTCACTTCAAGGCACGTATGGCAGAGACACTGGGGACAGAGTTGGCGAGGGGGAGCTGGCAGACATCGGGCCAACACAAAGTCACTAGGGATAGGGTTGGCGAGGGGGAACCAGGAGTCACTGGGGTAGCTTGAAGTTCAGAAGCAGCAGTCTGAGGACCCCAGCCCCCTCGGCAGTGGTCCGGTCCAGCACGGGTAATGACAAGTGGGGTGACCACCGTGTCCAAAAAAGTGCGGGGGGGGGGCAGACAGCCGGGCAGTCTGTTAACGGCGTAGCCGCATGAAAAACAGTCACCGGAGGGGGACATGGGTACATCATGTAGGGGAGCCGGGGAGGGAGTGGGGGCAGTCCCCAATGGTGGAGACAGAAGCGTGGGGCATCAAGGGCACAGGTGGATCAATGTCCACGGGGCATACGTAAAAGGCATCAAGGACTAGCCGCCTTACACATGGCGGCGAAGTAGTCGGGTAGGGGGAAGCGGGGGGGTCCAGCTCAGCGGCTCCGGCAAAGAAGGGGAAAGTCTCACCTCAAGGGAAGGCTCAGCAGTCCAGGATCAAAAAACATCAGTCCTCCGGCTCAGGAATCAGTCTGCGGCGACCCCGCGGTGTACGTGGCGGAAGGCCTCTCTCCCGCCCAGGTGTATAAGGCGCCCTGCGACCCGGAGCCGGGAGGTGTTGCAGCCAGTTGGGGACCTCAAATGGGGGGACCCCCAGGAATGTAAAGAGTGCTTGCAGATCCTCCGGGTGGCGCAGTGTCATCGAAGCTTGGCCCTTCCGAATCGTCAGGGCGAAGGGGAAGCCCCAACGATACGTGCAACCCTGCTGCCGGATACGATCCAGAAGTGGCCTCAGCAGGGCTCTGCGCTGAAGGGTGGCCCGCGACAGGTCCGGCAGGATCTTAATCTTGGCTCCATCGAAGTCGACCTCACCTGCCTCCCAGGCTTGTCTGATGATGGCATCCTTGTGCGTGTAGCGGTGCAGCCGGCAGATGACATTGCGCGGCCGATCAGCATCCGAGGACCGGGGCCCCAAGGCACGGTGCACCCGGTCAAACTCCAGCGATGCGGGAGGGATGTCCGGAACCAGACGGTGACAAATGGCGTGGACCGTGGGTTGCAGCATATCCCGCTCTGTGGCCTCAGGTAACCCACGCAGCCGCAAGTTGTTTCTTCGGCTGCGGTCCTCCATCTCCTCCAATCGTAGCTGCAAGTCGGTGACATGTTGCTCCTGTGCCTCCCGTGCGGTCTCCAGCAGGGCCACCCGCGCTTCCAACGACTGGACCGAAGACTCCCCCTTGATCACCCGGTCAGTAAGGTCCTGAACATCCGAGCGAACCGCCTGGATATCCCTGGCGTGGGCCTCTTTAAGCCTCAGGGCCAAGGCCTCAAAGTCCTTCTTCGTAGGCAAGGCCTGGATCAGTGCCCATAAGTCACCAGCATCCCCTAGCGGCAGTGTAACAGTCATAGGGGGAGCAGCGGGCGGCAGGCGCGGGGACCCCAAGTCCAGCGGCCGGGGTGTAGCCGGGGAAGTCGGAGCCGACGCCATGGAGCCCGGGGGTACCTCACGTGTTTGGGCCTGTCCCGCGCGGGCTGTCGAAGATCGGGTCCCTGGGAAGTATCTGTGCAGCTCCGAACCAGGCGAGGTACGGAGAGGTTTCCTGGGTCCTCTCCTACGGCCGGTGCTCATTCCGGGATGATGGTTGGCAGTCTAAACGTGGTGGACAGGGAGAGACGGCGGGAGCTCCAAAGAAGTGCGACCTCACTCCGCCATGTCCAGGACACGTCCCCGCGCTATTCTTTTTTAATATACATGTTGCTTGGTCCATAGCTGCACTGGCTATAGATATACATGTTCAGGGTTTATTATGTATTCGGTCTGACCAGACTTCTGAGGTTGAGCACCCCCCACACACACCTGTACTCTATCAGAGTCCACTATCAAGTAGATATAGGTGGAGTCGTTTGTAGTGCATTAGCACATCTATCCCAGCAAGGAGTGTTGTCTCCAAGGGTTAGAGAGGCTGGATTCACCCCTTTTTTATGGATAGTGTAGGACCCACTGATAATGGGGTACTTTGACGCAGTGGTGAGCTTGAGCACGATATGGCGATATGGTGGGACTAAATCCCCATTTCTATTTATGGATTGTCTCCATATTTGATAGTCATTTCTTTTGCATGTGTGCGCTATTCTTTTTTAATATACATGTTACTTGGTCCATAGCTGCACTGGCTTTAGATATACATGTTCAGGGTTTGCTCCCCAATTTTTTGCTTGTTTATTATGTATTCGGTCTGACCAGACTTCTGGGGTTGAGCACCCCCCACACACACCTGTACTCTATCAGAGTCCACTATCAAGTAGATATAGGAGGAGTCCTTTGTAGTGCATTAGCACATCTATCCCAGCAAGGAGTGTTGTCTCCAAGGGTTAGAGAGGCTGGATTCACCCCTTTTTTATGGATAGTGTAGGACCCACTGATAATGGGGTACTTTGACGCAGTGGTGGGCTTGAGCACGATATGGCCATATGGTGGGACTAAATCCCCATTTTTATTTATGGATTGTCTCCATATTTGATAGTCATTTCTTTTGCATGTGTGCGCTATTCTTTTTTAATATACATGTTGCTTGGTCCATAGCTGCACCGGCTTTAGATATACATGTTCAGGGTTTGCTCCCCCAATTTTTTGCTTGTTTATTATGTATTCGGTCTGATCAGACTTCTGGGGTTGAGCACCCCCCCCCACACACCTGTACTCTATCAGAGTCCACTATCAAGTAGATATAGGAGGAGTCCTTTGTAGTGCATTAGCACATCTATCCCAGCAAGGAGTGTTGTCTCCAAGGTTTAGAGAGGCTGGATTCACCCCTTTTTATGGATAGCGTAGGACCCACTGATAATGGGGTACTTTGACGCAGTGGTGGGCTTGAGCACGATATGGCCATACGGTGGGACTTAATCCCCATTTTTATTTATGGATTGTCTCCATATTTGATAGTCATTTCTTTTGCATGTGTGCACTATTCTTTTTTAATATACATGTTGCTTGGTCCATAGCTGCACCGGCTTTAGATATACATGTTCAGGGTGTGCTCCCCCAATTTTTTGCTTGTTTAATCTGAAATAGAGTACCCTTGGGGTCTCTGTTATGGTGAATCAAATAATGTTTGGACACATTATGTTTATCCTGATCGTTGATTGTCGATCAGGCTAGGATCCTTGGCATCTGATGTAGGGGTAGGGTTTTGGGGCGTCTCAGCGATAAGGATGTGGTCATCTGCTCAGGCTTGGGTGACTCGGTCGACCAGACAAAGGGATACATTTACCACGACATATAGGAGGAATAGAAACAAGAATATAAGTATATATACGGTACTCCTATTTCCTTTAGCCAGGATACAACAGAAAAATCTTGGAAATCTCCAGAGCCTTAAAAGGATTCCAACCCTCGCTAGCTATAGCTCTGGCTCTGCCTGATCACTGGTGTCTGTTATCCAATGTTATCCATATCTCCTATGAAATCACAAACCCCCCCCCCATCCCCGGAAGCTAAAAGATAATCCAGTGCCATTTTATCCTGCAGTACTAAAGTCTTCATTTGTCTCTGTTCTCGAGTAATTTCCTTTACAGCTTCAACGTGTGTGTGTGTCAGCAGCTGTGAGTAGAGCAGCAGCTGCAAACAGGGGGACAGCTGTGTGACTGTACTCTGTAAGAAATCAATAGCTGTTTGTCTGTACTGCGACTGACTGCTGTGTGACTGTCTCTGCAACTGAGTACCTGGTAAGTATCCTTGCGACTGGTAAGTATCCTTGCGACTGGTAAGTATCCTTGCGACTGGTGAGTATCCTTGCGACTGGTGAGTATCTTTGCGACTGGTGAGTGTCCTTGCAACTGGTGAGTATCTTTGCGACTGGTGAGTGTCCTTGCGACAGGTGAGTATCCTTGCGACAGGTGAGTATCCCTGCGACTGGTGAGTATCTTGCGACTGGTGAGTATCCTTGCGACTGGTGAGTATCTTTGCGACTGGTGAGTGTCCTTGCGACTGGTGAGTATCCTTGCGACTGGTGAGTGTCCTTGCGACTGGTGAGTATCCTTGCGACAGGTGAGTATCCTTGCGACAGGTGAGTATCCCTGCGACTGGTGAGTATCATTGCGACTGGTGAGTAGCTTTGCGACTGGTGAGTATCTTTGCGACTGGTGAGTGTCCTTGCGACTGGTGAGTATCTTTGCGACTGGTGAGTATCTTTGCGACTGGTGAGTATCATTGCGACTGGTGAGTATCTTTGCGACTGGTGAGTATCCTTGCGACTGGTGAGTATCCTTGCGACTGGTGAGTACCTTGTGACGGGTGAGTATCCTTGCAACTGGTGAGTATCCTTGCAACTGGTGAATATCCTTGCGACTGGTGAGTATCCTTGCGACTGGTGAAGTAACTTGCGACTGGTGAGTATCCTTGCGACTGGAAGTATCTTTGCGACTGGTGAGTGTCCTTGCGACTGGTGAGTATCTTTGCGACTGGTGAGTATCCTTGCGACTGGTGAGTATCCTTGCGACTGGTGAGTATCTTGCGACGGGTGAGTATCCTTGCAACTGGTGAGTATCCTTGCACTGGTGAGTACCCTTGCGACTGGTGAAGTAGCTTGCGACTGGTGAGTATCTTTGCGACTGGTGAGTATCCTTGCGACTGGTGAGTATCTTTGCGACTGGTGAGTATCTTTGTGACTGGTGAGTATCCTTGCGACTGGTGAGTATCCTTGCGACTGGTGAGTATCTTGCGACTGGTGAGGATCCTTGCGACTGGAAGTATCTTTGCGACTGGTGAGTGTCCTTGCGACTGGTGAGTATCTTTGCGACTGGTGAGTATCCTTGCGACTGGTGAGTATCCTTGCGACTGGTGAGTATCTTGCGACGGGTGAGTATCCTTGCGACTGGTGAGTATCCTTGCACTGGTGAGTACCCTTGCGACTGGTGAAGTAGCTTGCGACTGGTGAGTATCTTTGCGACTGGTGAGTATCCTTGCGACTGGTGAGTATCTTTGCGACTGGTGAGTATCCTTGCGACTGGTGAGTATCCTTGCGACTGGTGAGTATCCTTGCGACTGGTGAGTATCTTGCGACTGGTGAGGATCCTTGCGACTGGTGAGGATCTAGTGACTGGTGAGGGTATTAGCGACTGGTGGGTACCCCAGGTTTTGTACCAGGGAAGTTAGAGGTAGTGTAGATAAGGAAGAGCAGGTCGTTAATATTATCCCCATAGAGTAGTGGGTAATAATGTCCGACAGGATTGGGGATGCCACTCAGTGCACTTCTTGCGGCATGTATGCGTTCCTTGATGAAACAATCGAGGACGAATACTGCTGTGCAAGATGTGAGCGACTTGTTGCTCTGGAAGCCCACATCGTGGATCTAGAGAACACAGTGACAAGACTGCGTGGCATCTACAACCTGAAAAGGAGCTTGGACATTACCCATCAGGCGCTGGCAGGGGTCAGCATAGAGGAGGGAGGAATAGAGGAGACGCAAGCAGCAGAGGTACGCAGCTGGGTGACTGTTAGGAATGTTAGGGGGAGGAGAGTCAGGGAGGCCAGTCCTGAGTTGGTAGACCCTAACATGTTTGCCGAGTTGCAGGTTGAGGGGGATATCAACTCAGGGGTGGCAGTGCTGGAGCATGCGCCCTCCCCCAGCTGCCAGGGGGGGGACGGCTCCAGGAAGAAGGGGGGCCGTAACGCAGGAAAGGTTAGACAGGTTGTGGTAGTTGGGGACTCAATTATCAAGAGGACAGAGAGGGAAATCTGTAAAAAAGATCTCGTGAACCGAACAGTTTGTTGTTTACCGGGCGCCCGAGTTCGGCACATCGCAGATCTGGCAGACAGATTGTTGGGCGGGGCTGGGGATGACCCAGCGGTCATGGTGCATGTGGGCACTAATGACAAAGTTAAAGGTAGGTGGAGGATCCTTAAGAACGATTTCAGGGACTTAGGTAATAGAATGAGGAAAAGGACCTCCAAGGTGGTTTTCTCTGAAATACTGCCTGTACCTCGAGCCACACAGGAGAGGCAGAAGGAGCTTAGGGAAGTTAACAAGTGGCTGAGGAATTGGTGTAGGAAGGAGGGGTTTGGGTTCCTGGAGAACTGGGCTGACTTCTCAGTCGGCTACCGGCTCTTTAGTAAGGATGGGCTGCACCTTAATGGGGACGGTACAGCTCTTTTGGGGAGAAAGATGGCCACCGAGTTGGAGGGGCTTTTAAACTAGGAGACGGGGGGGAGGGCTCAGAAGTAGAATCAGTCAGGAGGGAGCAGAGGACTGAAGGCAGTTGTAGGGTCAACAGCGACAGTAGGTCAACAACATCAATTGGCGGGTCTGTGCGGGAGAACAGCAGACCAAACAGAAATAAACAAAACCGCCAATCACGTTTAACTTCCGTAAAACTAAGAGGGGTATATGCTAATGCCAGGAGCCTAGCTAATAAGATGGATGAGTTGGAAATGTTAGTACATGAGGAAGACATAGACCTTGTGGGAATAACGGAGACTTGGTTCGACCCCTCACATGACTGGCTGGCCAATATCCAAGGGTATTCGGTGTACCGGAAGGACAGGGTTGGTAAAAGAGGGGGAGGGGTATGTCTCTATGTCAAGAACAATATAAAGGTGCTAGAAAGGAGTGACATTACGGATGGGATGAGCATGGATTTAGAATCTGTGTGGGTTGAACTCGATAGGGAAGAAGATAAGGGAAAAGTAGTTGTGGGGGTTTGCTATAGGCCACCTAACCAAGGGGAGGAGGTAGAGCTGGAATTTTTAGCACTAATAGGTAAAGCGGCAAAACTAGGATCAGTCATCATATTGGGGGACTTCAATTATCCCGACATTGACTGGGAAGAGGGGACTGCACACTCGCATAAGGCCCGGCTATTCACGGAAACCTTACAGGATAACTACATGTCGCAGTTGGTGGATTCCCCTACTAGAGAGAATGCTATCCTGGATCTATTGATCACTAATGACCCAGACATAATCTCGGAGGTAGGAGTCCAGGACAACCTGGGCTCTAGCGATCACAGGATGATCACATTTAGTATAAATAACAATATAAAAAGGCAAGTGGGGAACATAAGAACCCTAAACTTCAGAAGGGCAGACTTTCCAAAATTGTACTCATTGATGGAAAGGGTAAACTGGGACCAAACCCTGGGATCACTGACCACAGAGGAAAAATGGGAATGCTTTAGAACAATACTAAGCAAAGGCATCTTGCAGTGCATTCCTATGGGGAATAAATTTAGAAGAGACAAAGCCAAACCTGGCTGGCTAAACCGTAGCGTTAAAAAACTTATTAGGGGAAAAAAATTGGCCTTCAAGAAATATAAATCAGAGGGCACAGTATCGGCCTTCCAGCAATACAAGGAGGAAAATAAGAAGTGTAAACACGAAATCAAGATGGCTAAAATCAACTTTGAGAGACAAATAGCGGAGGATAGTAAAAAAAACCAAAAGAAATTCTTTAAATATATCAACAGCAAAAAAACTAGGGCAGAGCATATTGCACACATAATTAACGATGATGGGAGGGTGGTTACAGAGGACACTGAAAAAGCAACCGTGCTGAATTCTTTTTTCTCGTCAGTCTTTACGCAGGAAAAGGAAGGGTACACTGACCATGACTGTATGGTTAGTAGTAATACACAGGACTTGCCACTATGGCTAACAGAGGGGGAAATCAGGGAAAGACTGGATAAACTTAACACAAACAAATCACCAGGCCCGGATGGCGTACATCCGAGAGTGCTCAAGGAACTCAGTATGGTTATATCTAGACCACTGTTCCTGATCTTTGCTGACAGTATTAGGACAGGAGATGTACCAGGGGATTGGAGGAAGGCTAACGTGATTCCGATATTCAAAAAGGGCCAGAGACATATCCCGGGAAATTATAGGCCTGTCAGTCTGACATCAATAATATGTAAACTTTTGGAGGGGATGATAAGGGACTATATCGTAGAGTATGCTAAAGACAACAACATCATCAGTAGTAACCAGCATGGGTTTACAAATGGGCGTTCTTGTCAAACCAATCTCTTAGCATTCTACGAGGAAGTGAGCTGTGAGCTAGATAGGGGGAGACCAGTGGATGTGGTGTACTTGGATTTCGCTAAGGCGTTTGATACAGTTCCCCACAAGCGCTTAATTTATAAAATAAGGTCTGCAGGTATCGACAGCAGGGTTTGCTCTTGGATACGGAATTGGCTAAAAGGCCGTGTCCAAAGGGTAGTAATAAACAGCGCATACTCAGACTGGTCTGAGGTAGTAAGCGGGGTGCCCCAGGGCTCAGTCCTGGGACCAACCTTGTTCAATTTATTCATAAACAGCATTGAGGAAGGGATCAGTAGTTCGTTATCAGTTTTTGCAGATGACACAAAATTGGCCAGGGCAATAACTGCACAGCATGAAGCAGATATCCTACAGAATGACCTGGACAAAATTACGGAGTGGGCAACGACATGGCAAATGAGGTTTAATGTGGAGAAGTGTAAGGTTTTGCACTTGGGGACCAAAAACATAAAAACACAATACACGTTAGGAGGGGAACCCTTGGGGGAATCAAAAATGGAGAAAGATCTGGGAGTCTTAGTTGATGATAGATTAGGCAACAGCATGCAATGCCAAGCGGCAGCTTCCAAAGCCAACAGAATATTAGCATGCATAAAGAAAGGGATGTATTCCAGAGATAAGACTATAATCCTTCCACTTTATAAAACTCTGGTCCGACCGCATCTGGAGTATTCTGTCCAGTTCTGGTCGCCAGTCCTCAGGAGGGATGTGTTGGAGCTGGAGAAAGTCCAGAGAAGGGCAACTAAACTGATTAGGGGGTTGGAGGACCTTACCTATGAAGAGCGGCTGCAATCGCTCGATTTATTTTCCCTGGAGAAAAGACGTCTGAGAGGGGACATGATAGCAATTTATAAATATCTTAATGGGGATCTCAGCTTAGAAGAAAAGCTGTTCATTCGAAGGAATTGCATGAAGACTCGAGGACATACAATGCGATTAGAGGAGAAGCGTTTTAACCTCAGGCAACGTGGGGGGTTCTTTACTGTTAGGGCTACAAGATTGTGGAATTGTCTACCACAAGAGGTGGTTTCTGCGGGTAGTATGGTGACTTTCAAAAGACTCTTAGACTTACATCTCAAGGATCAGGAGATTGAGGGCTATGTTAGATGATTACAGTCACACACACCTACACAGGTTGAACTGGATGGACTATTGTCTTTATTCAACCTCACCTACTATGTAACTATGTAACTATGTAACGGTTAAACATCTTATCCACAATGGACGAGAAAGTATTCAACAGTTTCATCAGCAAAATCCCCCACCCAGTCCAAGCCGGGAACCATGACCATGCTTGATCGTGAAAGGAAAAGAGTTCTCTACGAATCCTGTCTTGCACCCTTGCCCTTCTTAATAGCAGATTCTCACAATCAGGGACAATGTATGATGCAGGTACGAGCTTCACTAAAGCACACAAACCTTTTGCATTTGGGGGCATTACCTTATAAGCGGCAGAACCACATAAAAAGTAATTGGGATCTGTCAACAACATACTTGAAGAATATGGTTGGGGAGATTGACTGTTCTACCTGTCTCACAGGTTGTAGATCCTACAAATCTAGTTCCGGTGCCAAAACTAAAGTCTGAGCACATCTGTGGATTACCGAATTGTCCCGATACCCAAGTTGGATTGGCCAGCAAAGAGCAAGAGTCAGGGCTAACATTAAAGCTATAACTGATATCACCCTCTAGGAATGTGTCACTAAATTCTATAGACAAGTGTCTCCTTGCTATCTTCATTTCAATACGAATACAAAGCATGCTCTGCTACCATTGCTGGGGTGTAATGGCTAGGTGCGGGGTTTTGGAGCACACCCAGCAATTATTCCTGTTTGCTGCCTAAGCCAGCTGAAGGTGCACTTTAAACAATAGGTTGGGATGCTGTTCATCATTACCCTTGCTAAAATACACTAAGCTAAGTAAATAAATAAAAACGATACTCCTCACTATCATTCTTGATTGTAGTTGAGCAGCTTTTTGCAGTGGTTGATGTGGATCCAGTTAAGCTTTAAAGGAGTTGGCAGTGTCAGCTGAACTTGGAATGGCTCAGAATACCTCGGCTCCAGTCCCGTCCTTTGATATTTCCTCACAATGACCCAATCACCTGGTTGAGCAGATATTATCGTGTCAGGTTTGGGGAGAGACTCCCGAACCCTATGATGGACCTTTTGGAGCTCCCTTTGACAGAACTGTACCTGTCAGCTGAGAATGTAGAGATGACAGCTGATGAGGAAAGTACAATCCAATATTTGGTTGACTCTCAAACAAAACCTTGTAGGGTGATAACCCACGGGGCTGTCTAGGGGCATTCCTGATGGGGTAAAGAGCAACAGGGAGACATTTGTGTGATGCCTTTATAGTATCAGCCATGATTTTTGAGATCTTATTTTAAAAGTTCTGTTTAGCCATTCAACCTTACCGCTACATTGAAGATGAATCCCTGGTTGATGTGAAGCACCTTACATACCTCTGAAACTTTTGAGTCGGATCGAGGACCAGGCTTCACCGGACAGATCTTTGCAGAAAGCCCCTAGTGACAAACTATCTCAGACAGGATCTTTTTTGTGGTGGTGGTGCATTAGCACTGAACAGGCCAAGCCTCTGGCCACCCGGAAAACCTATCCACTCAGACCAAGACAGGCTCGTACACTCCGCTTTTTAGCAAAGTGATATAGACTATCTGAATGCGCTGAAAGGGATATTCTGGTTTGAGCAAAAACCTTTTCGATACTGTTACTGTCTTACTAAATAGGTAGCGGTAAAGTTAGCTGATGCCAAGGGTAATGAGCCGAGTGTGTCATCATTAGAAAAAGTGATCTGGGTGATCACCACTTACCATCAAGACCCCAGATGTCGTCTGGACCCTGTGTAGCCCCAAGCCATCCACCTCCTCTTTTTCTGCATTTCCGCTTGGGACTGCAGATTCTTAAATTCCTCTTGCGACAGGTCAGAGGGGATGGCTAGCATCAGGGTCTCTGCCACAGGGCTCAGAGCACCTTCCTTAGAAGCTCTATCTGCCAAGGCATTTCCATTGGCTTCCATAGTCATATCAGCCATTCTTAAGGTAAAGGCTCATACTACTATCTCGTGTGGCAAGCAGAAGGCAATGAACAGTGTCCATTAACTCTGCACCCGCTTCCCCGAACTAGTCAAGAACCCTCTTGCCTTCCAGATAGGACCACAATTATGTGCCACCCAAAAAGTGTATCTCAAATCTGTATAGATATTGATCCCCTGATCTTATCTCACAGGCTCTTGCTAGTGCCCACAACTCAGCTTCCTGTGCGGACATATGAGAACCGAACCCTTCTCCACAATTTCACTGGTCATAGTCACTGCATAACCCATGTGTGGTTTACCATCGGGGTGTAGTACCTGAAACCATCAACAAAAAGGTTCTTAGTGTCTGGAATGGGGGGGGGCTCCTTCACGGGACTGACAGCTGTTGATTTCCACTACATCAAAGAAAGGCAATTGTGTTGTTCATCGTGTCCTACTGAAATTGGAAATTTATCAGAGACAGAGAGATTAGTATTGTTAGTAAAGTTTTTTTAATTATTTTCCGCACCATCTTCTCCCCCCTTTACTTCCTGCTTAACAGGAAGAAAAGACGCAGGTTTCCAAAATAGTGCATCTTTTAAGAGTGAGGTTAGTAGGTGTTAGGAGGGCCACTTCGTACTTAGTCAATCTAGCAGCAGAGAGGTGTCTTGTTTGGACCCAATTTAAAATCTCCAGCACTGAATGGGGAGCATAGAGTGTCAACAGGGAGTCCCAAACAATGTCACCTACCTTCTGTAACAATACAGTGCAGGCGGCCACAGCTCATACACATCCCGATGAGCCTCGGGTGACTGGGTCTAAAGCGGTTGATAGGTACATGATGGGTCTGTACCTGGGACCATGTAGTTGGGTCAATAATCCTGTTGCATGGCCCTTGCTTTAATGAAATAAAAAAGGTAAAAAGGGGAGGTCATAGTTGGGCAGACCTACAAAAAGGCTTGGGAGGCTAATCTAAATCTATGCTCAAGAAATAGGATGGACCTCCCTACGGAGGAATACCGTGAACAGTTGATACAGAATGATAAAAATATTGATAGAACCTATCTAGAGTTGGTTCAATTCAAATTGCACCTTTTGTACAATGATTTGAATATAAAACTGAAAAAACATCTGGAACATTACAACAGAGAGAGAGATTCTGTCTAAGAAAGAACACAAATTTCTTAGGGACAGACAGGCCTTCTTGGAAGGCAAAGCATATAAGTGGCAACAGGGATTGCAAACATATTGGAATCCACAATACTCTGGACAGAATAATAAGAGAAAAACTCATTCATATGCCTCGGATAATTCTGTCTCCGCTAACTCTTCTAATTCTATTTTTAAACAGACTAAAACGGACACGACAACCAAAACAATGACGCCATGGGGAGGGGTCTCCCAGTAACATTCCGAAGGTCAGGGTCACCAAACCTCCCAAATCTCTTCCATCGTCGGTAACCAGGTCAGGTGATGTAAATTTTACACAGGATGACATCCCCCACACACATATGAATGATACACCTGGTGAGGGATAGATCACATCAGAACATACCTCTACCCCAAAAATTTCACTAACTTTTTTAAGGAAAAAAAATAGGGACTCAAGTCCCACTGACCTGACGGGAACTAAAACACAGGGATCTGATCATTCCACTCACCTAAATATGATAAATCTTTCCTAACACTCTCTCTCCTCAGATGAAACTGAGGTTTTATCAAAAGGTCTCACATTTTGTCCTACCCACACCATTAATAAGTTTGACACTGTCAAGGATTTACACCTCTATATACGGAAGCTTCTCCTTAAAAGCACTTTTTCGAAAGACACCCAAAAAGATGTACACACTCTGGGGGAATGGTAGGCACTTGAGAATTTAATTGCCCTGTTAGAAGAAAGCGAATCCACAAACCTCATCGATGAACTCGATATAGAGGCACTACTTGATTTGGATACACCATCCCCCACTTCTACACCCACACCCCCGCTTACCAAATTTAAAAAAACATCCAGTTTGCATTCTTCTCCTAGCTCCAATCAGGCAGTGGCCACCTTTCTGAAATGAGTATGCAGAGACATTAGAACATTAAAAACCAATTATGATACCAACAGTAACCTTACTCCATGACAGAAAAAAGCATTACAATCATTTGCACAAAATCACTCACAATTAAGTTGGCAGACAAAGGAGGAAACACTGTCCTCATGGACAATGACCAATATGTTGGTATGTGTCTGAAATTACTCCAAAATTTGGAATGGTATAAATGTATTGACCAGTCCTACATTAACAAATCGTATCTTGAATTTTATACCTTGGTTGACTCGGCATACTACAAGAATATCATCTCCAAACAGCTTTGGGAGTTTGTACGTACAACCTACCCAAAAATGCCCACTTTCTATGTACTTCCAAAAGTGCATAAAAACCTTCAAAACCCACCAGGCAGGCCCATCGTTTCTGGGAACGGATCCATATCGGAAAATTTAAGTCGAGTTATTGACGAACATTTAAGACCATTTATCACTAACCTACCCTCATATGTACGAGATACGGTTCATTTCTTACAAATGCTAGATGAAATACATGTCACACCCAACACCATACTTACCACCATTGACGTTGAGGCGTTATACAGTTCGATACCTCATGACTTAGGTGTAGCTACCATCAAACGCATACTTTAACAAACCAATAAACATGAAAAATCATTCAAAGAATTTATCATGGGCTCGTTGGAATATGTGCTTCGGCATAATATGTTTTCCTTTGCTGGTTCCCACTACCTCCAGGTACAGGGCATGACAATGGGCACTTGTTGTGCCCCGGCCTATGTCAACCTGTACCTGTGGGAGTGGGAACGTACCCTATTTGGGGATGAAGACTTCTCTATGTTCTCGGACCATGTACTTGCATGGTACCGGTACATAGATGATATTTTTGTACTGTGGGATGGTACGGAAGCCCTATTACAACGCTGCTTACAGACAAATTCCCTATGGAATATGATAACCACACAATTACGTTCCTTGATATATAAATATCCAAAATGGATAACCTGAGTCTTTCATGTGTACTAGATCGAAAACCCACGGCAGGCAACAACATCTTGCATGCCCAGAGTTCTCATCCTTCCACACTCATTACCTCAATTCCATACAGCTAGTATCTTAGGGCCAAACTGATCTGCACCTCCCCCGAATCCTTCACTCTGGAAGCTAATATCCTAAGAGAAAGATTCCTTGAAAGGGGATACAGTCATAAATCTTTAAAAATGGCCTACAATCGGGTCCAAAAATTGCATAGACACAACTTACTTTTTCCCCAAACTGAAACCAAAAAAAGACAGTATTACAAGATTCAAATAAAGTGCATATCACCTCAACAGTTGTCAAGAACCATATACACAAGCAGCGCTTAAACACATGACATATTCATTATCATGGCAAGCAAGTCCAGATAAAGTTCATAGGGAAAGTGGTAGAAAAGTCTCTATGGAATCCACAAGGGAATCAGTCACCAGTGCTGGAGCCGGAACAAAATGTTCAATCTCTTCACCTCACCGTGTGCATCACTCCCTAAGGAAACACACTTACCAGATACTGGCAAGACTATAGCCCAAAATCCACTGATGTATCCAGACCGGAATCTCTCAAGGATCCACTTGTAGAAAGATATACCACTGATCACCTAGATGTGCAGCGCTCCAGCATAGTGCATAGGAGAAAATACAAGGGGCACATAGAGCAGTATAGCCAGTAAAGGTTTTTTTTCAAATATAAATTTTATTCAGGAATTTCAATAATACATACATTAATATTCTGAGTGAAATTTACATCTCTAATTTAATAGATAATCTGGCATTCATCTTATATTTCATACATCCTATATTCCTTTTTTTCCCCCTTCCCCCCCCCCCCTTTCCAAACCTTTCCCTCCCTCCCTCCCACCATCAATAACGACAGCAAAAAAATAAAAAAGGAAAAAATTGCATGCTTATCCACGGCCAGTACTCAAAGATATTCATGATCTCTTCGAGACTACTTTTATCCTATTGTAAGTTGTTTCCCTTCCTCAGAGACTACAAACTGATTCCATGCGTCCCATACCTTCTTATACTTTTCCTGTCTATTCTGTGAAGTTGCAATTAACTCTTCCATTCTCCTTATTTCCTCTACTCTATTTATCCATTCCATAATTAAAGGAGGTTGTATTTTTTTCCAATTACTCGGGATGCATGCCTTGGCTGCATTCACCAGGTGTGGGATAATAGAGTTTTCATATCTCCTTATCGGGATGTCTGACAGATGCAGCAAGAAGAAAGCCGGCTTTTCCTATATTCTATATTCGGTAAATTTCTGGTAATATATCCTTTACTCTCTCCCAGAATGGTTTTACTTCTGAACAGGTCCAGAGGACATGAATCAACGTGCCTACTTCTTTTTTACATCTCCAGCAACTATTGGTTTCTCTTGGGTACCAATTATGTAGTTTCTTAGGTGTGATGTACCATCTCGTTATAAACTTATAGTTCATCTCCTGAGTTTTGGTACATCTAGATGGTTTAAAGGCAAGTCTTACTATCCTCTGTACCTGTTCGTCTGTCAGATCACACTCCAGGTCCCTTCCCCATTTTCCCACCCATGGGAGTTTAGGTTGCTCCTCCGAGTTTATCAATAAATCATAAGAAATCGATAGTATGTGTGATAAATTTCCTGGTTCCACACAGTATTTTTCAAATCTTGTTAAAGCTCTGCTATACCAATCTGGATTCTGTATTGAAGCCAGGAAGTGATGTAATTGAGCTGCTTGCCAAAAAGGCAGGCCATATGGTCCATTTCTATCCAGCAATTGACTAACTGAGGGCCAATTATTTTGTATCAGGAGTGACGAGGCTTGTTCCTGTTTCTTTTCCCTTAAGATTATGAATTGTCTAGTATCTAAACCCGGGGTAAACTGAGGATTCCCCAGTATTGGGAACAAGGGGGACTCTTTCCTTGTTAATTTACAATATATATTTGGGTGTGTGCATATACGTAGTGTGTTCCCTATTATTGGGTGGTGTTTCAGCTCTTTGGGCAGTGTTTGAAAGCACCATATCGCCCTCTTTAAATCTATCTCCGTTTGTGCCTGTTCGATTTGTATCCACAGTTTATTTTCCGAGTGGTGCCACCAGTCTAAGATCCTACTCACATGGGCTGCATGATAGTAAGCTCGGATATCCGGCAATGCTAACCCTCCTTTTTTTTTATAGAGTTAAAGTTCTACGTGCTATTCGTGATCTTTTGTGGGCCCCTATATATTTCACAAAGAGGGAATGTATTGCCTTAAAAAAAACGCTCGGTATCTTAACCGGGAGTGCTCGAAACAAATACAAAAAGTTTGGTAACACTATCATCTTCAGTAAATTACATTTGCCGAACCAAGAATGCATCCCGCCATGCCATTGTTTAAGTAGCCTCCTAGTCATTGCCAGTAGGGGATGGAAATTCAGATCATAAACCTGTATTAACTTCGCTGGTATATAAGTCCCCAGGTATTTTACTGCATCATCCTTCCATCTGAAGCCAAAACTGGCTTTCAGTAAGTTCACTTGGGCCATGGGCATCCCCACGCCCATTGCCTCTGATTTTCCATAGTTAATTTTTAAATAGGACATAGCATTAAATTTTTTGAACTCCTGTAACAGATTCGGCAGTGAGATACCCGGGTTGGTCAAAGAAAATAACAAATCATCTGCGTAAGCAGCTACTTTATATTGATTCTCCTTTACCTTTATACCTTCAATGTCTTGGTTTAATCGGATTCTGCACAGAAAAGGTTCCACTGTCAAGGCAAACAAGAGGGGTGACAATGGGCACCCCTGTCTTGTGCCATTTCTTATTGGGAATGCTTCAGATAATAAACCATTGGCCTTCACCCTAGCTATCGGCTCTGTATATACTCTAGTTATCTTTTCTATCATAGCTTCTCCCATTCCAATGTGTCTGAGTACGGAGAACAGAAATGGCCACCCCATCCTATCAAATGCCTTCTCTGCATCCGTACTCAGCACTACATTTTTCTTTTGCTGTTTGCATCAAATTGAGAATTCTTGTAGTATTATCTTTTGCCTCTCTAGATGACATAAAACCTACTTGGTCTAAATGTATTAGGCTTGGGTGAAATTCTGCCAGTCTATTTGCTAGGATTTTAGTCAATACTTTTAAGTCCACATTCAATAGAGATATTGGTCTATAGCTGCTACATGAAGCTGGATCTTTACCCTCCTTTAATATTAGTGAGATATGAGCTGTAAGTGTATCTCTCGTTAATTTCCCATCTAAGCCTGTTGCATTATACAATTTTACCATATACGGGCCCAAGATATGGATCAGTAACTGGTAATATTGTATCGTTAGGCCATCCGGGCCAGGTGCTTTCCCGGGTTTCATTGATTTAACTGCCTGTTTTATCTCCTCTACAGTGATCTCAGCCTCTAGATATTCTCGATCTTCCTCCGATAATTTAGGTAGCTGTGATTGAGCTAAATATTGATCCATATCTTGCTGCTGACCCCAGTGGTGGTGTTTCTTTTAAATTATATAATGAAGTATAATATTTCTCAAATTCTCCCAGTATTTGTGTAGGTAAAGTTTTCTTAACTCCCTCTGTTGAGATAATATGTGGTATACACGATCTCGTCCTCTGCTCTTGTACGGTTCTAGCTAATATTTTCCCACACTTGTTACCCGCCTCATAGTTTAACTTACGGCATCTTTGTAAGGCAGCCTTCGCCTTGTATTGCAACAGGTCCGTTATCTGTTTCCTAACCAACTTCAGCTCAATCAAAGTTGTATCTACCGGGCTTTGCTTATGTTCCGTCTCTAAAATTCTAAGTCTTTCTAGAAGTTGTAACAGCTGTTCATTCCTTTCTCTTTTAATACGTGCTCCATGTTTTATGAGGACTCCTCTCACCACTGCCTTGTGGGCCTCCCATAATATTCCCATCTTGCAACCAGGCTGGTCATTTATTTCGAAATAGACTTTCATCTCTTTCTCAACTTCCCTTAGTATCTCCTCCCTTTGTAGCAAACTCTCATTTAACCTCCAAGAACTCCTTCTCTGTGCAGAATTTGCTGCTAAACTATATAATAATAGTATGGGTGCATGATCTGACCATGTAATGCTGTCTATACTTGTATTTTGCACCGACTGTAATTGGGCATGAGGTATAGCAAAAAAATCAATTCTGGAATAGGTCTTGTGTGGAGTGGAATAGAATGTATATTCTTTTTCAGAAGGATGTTGTAACCGCCACACGTCTATCAACTGGGCTTTATATAGGGTCTTTAAGATCCTTTTATTCATTCCGGCTGTAAGTGTCGAGGTCCCTATTGAGGTGTCCATTGCTGGTGTTAGCGGGGTATTAAAGTCTCCACCCATAATTAACTGTCCCTCTGAGAAGCGCATAAGCTCATCCACTGTCCTGGAGATAAACCCATCTTGCCGTTTATTAGGTGCATATACTGTTGCTAGTGTTACTTGTATTTCCCCTATTAGTCCCTTAACAAATAGACATCTTCCTTCTGGATCCTGTATATTGTCTTGAAAGGTCCATGGGACAGAATTTGCTATAAGTATAGAGACTCCTCTTGCCTTTGCTTGTGTATATGTGGAATGGTATACATATGGAAAATTTCTATTTTTAAGGAAGGGCAATTTATCTGTCCTAAAATGCATTTCTTGTATCAGTGCTATACTAGTATGTAACCGCTTCAGGTCAGATAACAACATGTGTCTCTTTTCTGGCACATTTAGTCCTTTAACATTATAGGAGACTATTTTTACATCTTCCATGCCTTGCACGTGGAGAAGCAAAAAAAAAAAAAAAAAAAGAGACCCCCCCCCCCTATTAGTGCGAACGATCGGTTTCTATAAGAAATTGACCTTCGCTCCTGTATCTTCGAATAAGATAAAACTTATCCTTATTTCACACGGCACTTTTTGGTGCCACTTGTGTGACTTTTTTAGTAGGGCTATGCCCCAAAGTGGTTCTCTGTGGACTCTCCCACACCTCCTCCCGCTCCCTCCTATTAACATAATTCAATGATGACATATTCTGAGACTCGATGAATTTACTCTATTTCCCTAAATGGGCTTCAGCTTCCTCCAACATACAAAGGTATTCATATTTCACCATTCCCGGGACCACAAGAAAACATCAAAAAGAAAACATAAAAAAAACAGAGACTATAAGGGGGGTCGGGGGAGGGAGGAGATAGAGAGAGGGGATCATCCCCAGCCTCCCTCCATTCCTCCACTCCCTCCCCCTCCTCCCCTCCATCAATTCTAGCACAAAAGAGAGAGACACCTCCCACTTTTTCATTCCACTTAAATGCAATGTACATACAGAAAACCCCATACTTATCCATTCACTCTTTCCTTTGATCCCCCTCCCAATCTCCCCCTCTCCCCGCCCCCCTCTTTTAATAGAGGGGGGAGGGATTGGGCATGAGGACGTGGGAGATGGGGGTCCTGGCCTGCAGACCCCTTCCCCCAAACTTATTGTGCAAAATATATTTATTTATAAATTAAACTTATATACTTCGTAAAAAAAAAACCCACCCCACATGTTTAGAGTTGAAGGGAAATAACTTCCATAGTGAATTTTTAATAGTGTAAACCCCCCCCTCTCCCCCCCTCCCAACACCCCCCCCCCCTCCTCCATGTGTTTAAGATTGAATGGAAATTGCTTCCATAGTGAACTTTTAAACGTGTAAATTTAGGGGAAATAACTTAGTGATTTTTTAACGGTACACAAAAAAAAAAAAAAAAAAAAACCCCCGAGGGGTAGAAAATAGAGGGAAAATATGTCAAGCCAGTCCAGATTAGTAAAGGTAATCCATGGTCTTCATAGGAAGACCTCTCTAAAGTCTCTTAGTAATTAGTCCTCTTTATCCCGTCTCTTCCCTCGGTAATGTGTCTGATCTTTTCTCCTGTTGTTGGGAATATGCAGTCAATTTTTCATTAGGCAGTCGGCTCAGCCAATTTACCACTTGAATAGGGTCCGTCTCTATAAACAAGAAAAATGCCATTCTATCTTGGTATGTCCTAAGGTTAAAGTATCGGCCATTCCTGCGGAATGTTACAGAGAAGGGGAACCCCCATCTGTATGTACACCCCGCCTTTCTAGCCAGATCTAATAATGGCTTCAGAAGGGCTCTTCTCTTCAGTGTTCCTCTAGCAATATCTGCATATATCTTAACTGGTGCTCCTTCCACTTTTATATCCTGAGCTTCCCACGCCAACCTTAGAATGGCTTCTTTGTGTATATAGTGAAATAGCCTACAAATCACATCTCTAGGTCTTCTCTCGTCTTTACTTCTGGGACCAAGGGTTCTATGTATCCTTTCTATTTCTAGGTGATCCGGGTATTTATCCTTCAAGACCTGCTTGAAGATCTCCTCTGCCACCTCTGTCAACTTTTCATTCCCTATAGATTCGGGTATACCACGTATGCGTAGGTTATTACGTCTGTTCCTATTTTCTATTTCCTCTATCTGTAGTTGTGTCATCTCATCTATCTCTCTTTGTATGTCCCTCGTTGATTCTAGGGATGCTACTCTCTCCTCCATGCTTTTTCTGGCTACCGACTCTTCTGCTAGGCGGGTTGTGATATTTTGTATGTCTTTCTTTACTCCTTGCATCTCTTTTTGGTGTGCCTCTTCTATTTTGCTGATCATCTGTTCTATATCCAGTTTAGTTGGAAGAGCCTGAAGCATGGCTTTAAGTTCAGCATTGTGAGTGAGGTTCTGTGCATGTATACAGGATATATCATTTTCTCTCTGTCCAGCCTCTGAACTTTCAAGGTAATTTTCTGATGTAGGGGAGGTAGTCAATGAGCTAGGCACATCTCCTGACTCTGGGCTTGTTAATGCATTACTCCCACACCTTGCCATTTTTGCTTCTATTGGTGTTTTATGGCTACTAGAAAAGTATCTGTCTATTTCTCCTTCTGGTCTGCTTGCCTTAGTTTTTACTGTATTCTTCTTTCCTTTTCGTTTTTAGATAACGTCATCCTCCTCTATCTTTCACCACGTTTTTTATTTTTTTGATACTTATGTCCACTATTCAATAATTTTTTAGACCTTTCACACCCTTCACAGATCACAATTCTTTAAAGCCTGTAGATCTTTTCCTTTTAGCTCAATGACAAGCTTCCACCAAATTTTTAGTTACTCCTATAGTGAATTCTTACAGGGTAAACCAAAATACAGTCCTTTTTCTCTTATGTATATTAATTACAAATATCACTTTCTCTACTGCTTACTTAGCAATTATTGGTGTAGCAGCCAGCAAAAACGGGACATATAATGGAGATAGGCACAAATAGAAAGAGCAATGTGTCATCTCACCCACACTCATGTCTGTCTTCTTCCAATATGGTTATCGCCCTCCATATTTATTAGGATGGGGCTCCTCCATAAAAATTGCTGGTATAGAGGGGAGACTGGTGAGTAAGGCAGCAAAATCTCTCCTATGAGTCACCTCATACGCCTCCCGTGGGCAGCCGGTATGTCTCCAGTGTCCCGCCACCTCCAGGTGTCTCACCTCCGCTGAAAGTACAGGGCGCCTAGTCAAGCTTCACTTTCCAGCCCCGGCATTCAACCTCCGCCTCCTCTAACCTTGGTCTCCGCTTACTCCAGCCGGCAATTTAGTCCGCTCACTCCTGCAGTCTTTTTCCCATCTGGGTTCCAGCTACATCGGGACCGCAAAGCGGGGTAAGCCGTCCTCCGGGATATTCTGCTCCCCCTATTCGTTTAGCCCTTTCTGCTAGCCTCTAGCATCCAGCCGCTTCCCCCCCTTCGCCCGTAGCGCGGGCTCTCGGAAGGTTGGTGGCTGTGTCCCGGCTTGCTAGCCCCGCCATCTTACAGCGTCATCCTCGGCGTCTCTGAGAGCTCAGGCGGGAGAGGTGTTCGCCGCAGCGGGGAGTCTCGCAGACCTCACTCACATGACCACTTCCGGGCACCAGCCAGTAAAGGTTTATTAATGCCCAACCCCCCCCCCTCCACAAATGCACCTACAAACACATTAGGTAAAAACAGCGTAAAATGTCATAAAAGCAGGGCAGCATAGGACACCTTTGGGAGCCTACTGGGGTTCCGTGTTGCTCGTCAGTGCTCAGGAAGTCTGCAAGTACTATCGAGTCCCCGCCTGGCGTCCTGCTGCTATGGTAACCACATTCCTCACACCCTGACCGGTTTCGTCATTCCAAGACTTCTGCGGAGGGTGTGAGCACACGGCTGCGTTACCTCTACTTATCAAAGACCTCAGCCGATTAGTAATTAACCTCTTGCTGCAATTTCTGCAACTGAAGGAGAACGGCTTCATAGGTATTCATTGATGTCAGATCTTTTAACCTAGATCCATAATCGATCACCCCTCCAGGCAATCTGCATAATCAACTTGTCATTACAAATGATTAAAACCATCACATTTCTCATTGTTAAAATGCATAAGCAAAAGAACACAAATCCATATAAGAATGTGGGTATATAAATAGCAATGGTTACCTGATATAATAAAGGCTAATCCTCTAATATTATATTGTATATAACATGCATCCAAATGATGGAACGGCAGGACCATAACAATATATATTTTGATTATTAGATACCCAGTGCCGCATATACAGTATCATCCGAGTATATAAAAAATTGGTGGATCCCACACAGCACCCATTCCGATGCATGTACATAATACACATAAGGCACCCATATCCATAAAAGATCAGATAAAATTACATCAGATATAATTATAAAACTGATTAAAAATCAATTAAAAAAACAGAAAAGGAAGGAAGAGACTTCCCAATCTGATGGTAAAGTCAACTAAATAGCAGCAGTATTCTCCCATTGCAACCAAGGGGACTGCACCAATTGAGAAAAAAAAAATAATGAAAGAAAAAAACAATCTGTTGAACTAGTCAGGATCACTTAACTCTAATTGGTCAGGGGTCCCCTTATCAATATGTCTCATTCCTCCAGCACATCAATATAGGTAAGGAATAGGGATGATCGAACTTTTGAAAAGTTCGGTTCGACCAGAACACCCGAACTTCACGAAAGTTCGGTTCGGATTTCAGAACCCCATTGAAATCAATGGGACCCGAACTTCTGTAATCAAAAAACACCATTTTTAAGCCCTAAAACCCAATAAATGCCCCTAAAAAGTGCCTAGGGTTCTGGGTCATGCCCCAGGGACTATTAATCACACAAAAAAAAGTTCTTAAAAATTGTCGTTTTTGATAGATAGCCAATTATTGAAAAAATTAAAAAAAAAAAAAAAAAAGGAGATTTCTTTGGATTTAGTGTCTGGGGGTTCTAAAAGGTGTACCTGTGAAGTTTCAGCTCTGTAGCATGTCCAGAACCAGAATTACAGCATACCAAACCTTCAAAAATGACTTTTTTGCTTAACCGCACCTTTCTTTTGCTCCTAATCAACGGCTCAGCCAATGTGTATGATGGGGACATAATGCAGTGCACTGGGAACAAGATTAGAGGTTTTTTTGGAAAAAGGTGCTGTCTCTTTAAATGTGCATATAATTAACGGGTGTATTTCCACAATGGGGCTTTTATTACCAAATGTTTCAAGAAGTCCAAAGATGTATGTAATTGCACTTTATTTCATGTAAAATGGTGTTTGGTGCACTTTAACTTGAAATCTCACAAGAAACAGACATATATGCACGGATACATTGAGGGTTAGGGGTAGGGGCCACAATGTAGTGCAGAGTGAACAAGATTAGAGATGTTTTGGATGAATACTGTTGTCTCTTGACTTTGAATAGAAGTAAAGGATGCTTAAAAATTGGGCATTTGGTGGTGCGGACGATGCCTTGACACCATATCCCTATGAAAGTGCTGGTAATGAAAGCAATAATTGCCTTTGTAAGGAAAAAAATTACAATGATATGCATCTGTGTGACAGGTGCGCAAAAATTGTTGCTTGGGTGTTGGCGGAGCCATACCACTGTAAGCCCAAAGAGCTGGTGTTGAAGAAGGCGTAAAAATTATGAAGGTGTGCACATGTGGAACAGGTGCGCAAACATGGTAGTTTTGGTGTTGGCGGAGCCTCCCCACCATAACCCCAAAGAGCTGGCTTTGAAGGAGGCCCAAAAATTGTAAAGGTGTGCACCTGTGGAACAGGTTCGCAAACATGGTAGTTTTTGTTTAGCATAGCCTCCCCACCTTAACCCCAAAGAGCTGGTGTTGAAGGAGGCCCAAAAATTGTAAAGGTGTGCACCTGTGGAACAGGTGCGCAAACATTGCAGTTTTTGTTTTAGCGTAGCCTCCCCACCTTAACCCCAAAGAGCTGGCGTTGAAGGAGGCCCAAAAATTGTAAAGGTGTGCACCTGTGGAACAGGTGCGCAAACATTGTAGTTTTTGTTTTAGCATAGCCTCCCCACCTTAACCCCAAAGAGCTGGTGTTGAAGGAGGCCCAAAAATTGTAAAGGTGTGCACCTGTGGAACAGGTGCGCAAACATTGTAGTTTTTGTTTTAGCATAGCCTCCCCACCTTAACCCCAAAGAGCTGGCGTTGAAGGAGGCCCAAAAATTGTAAAGGTGTGCACCTGTGGAACAGGTGCGCAAACATTGTAGTTTTTGTTTTAGCATAGCCTCCCCACCTTAACCCCAAAGAGCTGGTGTTGAAGGAGGCCCAAAAATTGTAAAGGTGTGCACCTGTGGAACAGGTGCGCAAACATTGTCGTTTTTGTTTTAGCATAGCCTCCCCACCTTAACCCCAAAGAGCTGGCGTTGAAGGAGGCCCAAAAATTGTAAAGGTGTGCACCTGTGGAACAGGTGCGCAAACATTGTAGTTTTTGTTTTAGCATAGCCTCCCCACCTTAACCCCAAAGAGCTGGTGTTGAAGGAGGCCCAAAAATTGTAAAGGTGTGCCCCTGTGGAA
This sequence comes from Pelophylax lessonae, assembly GCF_965119305.1. NCBI lineage: Eukaryota > Metazoa > Chordata > Amphibia > Anura > Ranidae > Pelophylax > Pelophylax lessonae. The sequence goes on from NC_138778.1 coordinate 83,438,646, forward strand.
CAGGTGCGCAAACATTGTAGTTTTTGTTTTAGCATAGCCTCCCCACCTTAACCCCAAAGAGCTGGCGTTGAAGGAGGCCCAAAAATTGTAAAGGTGTGCACCTGTGGAACAGGTGCGCAAACATTGTCGTTTTTGTTTTAGCATAGCCTCCCCACCTTAACCCCAAAGAGCTGGCGTTGAAGGAGGCCCAAAAATTGTAAAGGTGTGCACCTGTGGAACAGGTGCGCAAACATTGTAGTTTTTGTTTTAGCATAGCCTCCCCACCTTAACCCCAAAGAGCTGGTGTTGAAGGAGGCCCAAAAATTGTAAAGGTGTGCACCTGTGGAACAGGTGCGCAAACATTGTAGTTTTTGTTTTAGCATAGCCTCCCCACCTTAACCCCAAAGAGCTGGTGTTGAAGGAGGCCCAAAAATTGTAAAGGTGTGCCCCTGTGGAACAGGTGCGCAAACATTGTAGTTTTTGTTTTAGCATAGCCTCCCCACCTTAACCCCAAAGAGCTGGCGTTGAAGGAGGCCCAAAAATTGTAAAGGTGTGCACCTGTGGAACAGGTGCGCAAACATTGTAGTTTTTGTTTTAACATAGCCTCCCCACCTTAACCCCAAAGAGCTGGTGTTGAAGGAGGCCCAAAAATTGTAAAGGTGTGCACCTGTGGAACAGGTGCGCAAACATTGTCGTTTTTGTCATAACCAAAATGAGGTTCTGTGAACGTAAAGAGAATGAGAGGAGGGTTTGAGGGTGGCACCATGGTCCAGGCTTAAACTGAGGCTCAACTGCCACATCACAACGATAGCCTAGTCTACAAGGTCTGCATCAGGTGCATCAAAGCTTGATATCCACGACTGATTCATCTTAATGAATGTCAAACGGTCGACTGAGTCGGTGGAGAGTCTAGTTCGATGGTCTGTGACGAATCCTCCTGCTGCGCTGAATGCCCGTTCCGATAGGACACTGGAAGCAGGGCAGGCCAACAACTCCATGGCATACTGGGCCAGTTCTGGCCAGTGGTCTAATCTTAAGACCCAGTATGCCAGTGGATCGGATTCGTCACATGAAAAGCCCTCTGTGTCACTTTGTGCCCTCACGTAATCGTCCACCATGTGATGCAGACGGTGTCGATGCGATGTGGCAGCTGAGAGGCCTGGGCGGTGAGGACTAAAAAAAGACCGAAAGGCATCCGTCAACCGCACACCTTCTCCAACGCTCCTCTCGTGACCACCAGTAGAATCCATGGTAGGTTGTCCCCGCCCCTGCACCCTACGGGAGTCGGGGAACATGTTCACCAGATTCCTCTTGAGACTGTCCTCAAGGGATTTGATCCTGTGGACTCTCTGGGTGGATGGGAAAAGCTCCGAGACTTTACACTTGTACCGGGGGTCAAGTAGGGTGGCCAACCAATAGTGGTTAGTCTCTTTAATGGCCTTGATTCTGGGGGCCTTTCGCAGGCTCTGGAGCATGATGTTTCCCATGCGTCGCAAATTAGCGAAGGCCTGAGAAGCTGACTCCTCAGGGTCACTCATAACGACATTATCTTCAACGGGCTCCTCCTCCTCCCAGCCACGTACTACTCCAAAGTGTCCCGAGGGAGTCAAACTAGGCCTTGCAGATTGCCGCATGTCTTCCTCCTCCTCCTCCTCAAACCCTGCAAAAGTTCCTGCAGAATCGTCCTCCTCCTCCTCTTCCACCCCTGGATCCTGCTCGGGCCTCTGGGAGCTAGGCATAATGGGGTCAGGATTCTCAGGATAAAGGGGGCCTTGAGAGGCAAGGAAGTCCTCCTCTTCCTCCTGCTGCTCTGCCTCCAGTGCCCTGTCCATAATGCCACGCAGAGTGTGCTCCAACAAAAACAGTACCGGTAGGGTGTCACTGATGCATGCGCTGTCCCGGCTGACCATCCTTGTGGCCTCCTCAAATGGCGAGAGGACAGCGCATGCATCCTTAATCAAAAGCCACTGCCGTGGTGAAAAGAAGCCCAGGCGCGCAGAGCCAGTGCTGGTGCCGTACTCGCATAGGTATTCATTGAGGGCCCTCTGCTGCGTGTACAGGCGCTGCAGCATAGCCAAGGTGGAGTTCCAGCGGGTGGGCATGTCACAGATGAGGCGGTGTACCGGCAGGTGAAACTCGCGCTGCACTTCGGCCAAACGTGCAGTGGCACTGTACGACCGCCTGAAGTGACTGCACACCCTTCTTGCCATCCTTAGCACATCCTGCATTCCCGGGTACGAGTTCAAAAACCGCTGTACCACGAGATTCAGGACATGCGCCAGGCATGGCACATGGGTTAACTTTCCCTGACGAAGGGCGGCCAGGAGGTTTGACCCATTATCAGTAACCACCATCCCTGGCTGCAGCTGGCGTGGTGTCAACCACCTCTGGGCCTGTGCCTGCAGAGCCCCAAGAATCTGAGGGGCAGTGTGCTGCCTGTCCCCTAGACACACAAGCTGCAGCACTGCGTGACACCTTTTGGCCTGAGACATAGAATAGCCCTTTGAACGTTTACGTGGTACCTCATCATATTCAAAGGACCATTCTGCAGAGGAGGGCATGGAGGAGGTAGAGGAGGAGGAGCAGGAGGGGGTAGAAGTGATCGATCTACCCGGATCAGCGACACCACCAGCTGTTTGCAGACGTGGGGGCAACACTGGCTGCAGCACCGAGCCCTGGCTACAATCCCTTCCACTGGCAAGCAGTGTCACCCAGTGAGCAGTGACAGAAATGTACCGTCCCTGCCCATGTTTGCTTGACCAAGTGTCAGCCGTCAAGTGTATCTTACGGCTGACTGACTTGGCCAGGGACGACACTACATTGCCTTCCACATGTTGGTATAGGGATGGCAGGGCCTTACGGGAAAAGTAATGCCGACTTGGCACCTGCCACTGTGGAACTGCACATTTTGCGAAGTCACGGAAGGGAGCAGACTCTACCAGGTTAAATGGTAATAGTTGCAGAGCCAGTAGTTTAGCCAAACTACTGTTTAGACGCTGGGCATGTGGGTGGCGGGGAGTATACATTTTTTTTCGTTCCAGCATGTGTGGAATCGAAATTTGGCGTCTAGATGTTACAGCTGGTGGTGTGCTGGAGGTAGATGCGACACTGCCTGCTATATCATCATCCCTGCCAGTGGAGGCTGCCAACAGGTGACGAGTGACTATAGCAGGGCCAGGAACAGACTGATGTGCAGGTGGAGCAGGTGGAGCAGATGGAGCATGAGGAGGAGCGCGAGGAGAACTAGGAGGCCGACTGACCGATCTTTGGCCCTTTTGTGGGTTCTTTAAATGCTCCTGCCAACGGGCCGAGTGGTGGGTTGTCAAATGCCTGTTTAGGCAGCTTGTACCCAGGTGGTTGACATTTTTGCCACGTTTTATACCCTTCTTACAAATCTTGCAGATCGCAACTGTTTTATCTGCATGGGATGTCTCAAAAAAGGCCCAGCAAGATGAGGTGTGTATAGTGGCCCGGGAGACAACAGGTGCGGCCTTAGATGGAGTAGGCCGTCTGCTCTCCCCTCTTGCTTGCTCTGCCTCCTCCTCAACCTCAGACCCAACATCTGACTCCATCAAAGACTGAGCATCAGGCCTGGCCTGGGAGACAACAGGTGCGGCCTTAGATGGAGCGGGCCGTCTGCTCTCCCCTCTTGTTTGCTCTGCCTCCTCCTCAACCTCAGACCCAACATCTGATTCTATCAAAGACTGAGCATCAGGCCTGGCCTGGGAGACAACAGGTGCGGCCTTAGATGGAGCGGGCCGTCTGCTCTCCCCTCTTGTTTGCTCTGCCTCCTCCTCAAACTCAGACCCAACATCAGACTCCATAAAGGACTGAGCATCAGGCTGGAGTAGATGGCCGACACTGTGGTCAAACAGCTCAGCTGACTCCTCTGCCATGTCTGAAATTGGGTCTAAGGGAGGACATGAGGTGGACATGGACTCATCTGTATTTGTTCTGACAACTGCAGAAGACTGACCACTTTTCTCTGCCTGGGTCACTGTAGTTGCAGATGATGCCGATGATGAGGGTTTGTTCATATAGTCCACCACCTCCTGTACATACTGTGGACGTATAGCTTGGCCACTGCCGGAGAACAATCCAAATGGTGGCCTGGCTGAGGACTGACCACCACGTCCACCCCTGCCTCTAGACACCCTAGAAGCTGTGCCCCTTTCCGCAGCAGGGCCACGTATGCCTTTTCTTGGTCTACCAGGCATATTTCTCACTGATGCGTTGGCAACTGTGTGCGGTGAAAAACGCACACTGCTATGCGACCCACAGTTGTCGCTGGATACAGCACAGCAGATGTGTCACGCACAGTAGCAAAGCCTTTTGCACAGTGGACCTAACGATTTGAACAACAGGCGTTAGGTTGTCACTGATGCGTTGGCAACTGTGTGCGGTGAAAAACGCACACTGCTATGCGACCCACAGTTGTCGCTGGATACAGCACAGCAGATGTGTCACGCACAGTAGCAAAGCCTTTTGCACAGTGGACCTAACGCTTTGAACAACAGGCGTTAGGTTGTCACTGATGCATTGGCAACTGTGTGCGGTGAAAAACGCACACTGCTATGCGACCCACAGTTGTCGCTGGATACAGCACAGCAGATGTGTCACGCACAGTAGCAAAGCCTTTTGCACAGTGGACCTAACGCTTTGAACAACAGGCGTTAGGTTGTCACTGATGCGTTGGCAACTGTGTGCGGTGAAAAACGCACACTGCTATGCGACCCACAGTTGTCGCTGGATACAGCACAGCAGTTGCGTGTCACGCACAGTTGCAAAGGCTTTTGTACAGTGCACCTAACGCTTTGAACAACAGGCGTTAAGTTGTCACTGATGCGTTGGCAACTGTGTGCGGTGAAAAACGCACACTGCTATGCGACCCACAGTTGTCGCTGGATACAGCACAGCAGATGTGTCACGCACAGTAGCAAAGCCTTTTGCACAGTGGACCTAACGCTTTGAACAACAGGCGTTAGGTTGTCACTGATGCGTTGGCAACTGTGTGCGGTGAAAAACGCACACTGCTATGCGACCCACAGTTGTCGCTGGATACAGCACAGCAGTTGCGTGTCACGCACAGTTGCAAAGGCTTTTGTACAGTGCACCTAACGCTTTGAACAACAGGCGTTAAGTTGTCACTGTATTTTGCTGCCTAGCAAGCACGTATACCTGCTGTGATAGAGCAGCACTGTGCCACGTGCTCACTAAACAGAACCCTCACACTTTCCCTACAGAAACTAAATTTTCAAATCTAACTAATGTAGTACAAAGTTCCCTAACTACACTAGATATCCCTTTCCACTAAATAGAAAGCTCCATACAGCAGAAGACTGACACTGTCCCTTAAGTTTTTTTTTTTTTTGTAACTCTAAGAACCAGCACAATCGCTGTATCTAACTACACTGGCTGTAAGCTAAATACAATTCTGCTATATGGAGCTTTAGAACCACTCGATATATAGGAAATGTAGTGTAGCAAGCAGGAGTCAGACAGAACTGCTTCAACTCTCTTCAACAGGCTCTGGATAACTGTGCTAGGGGTTAGGCGGGGCCATCTTATATAGTGTGGGGCGTATTCACTCCTGATTGGCCTCTGGTCCCCGTAGTCACTCCAATCACGTTCCTAGGAGACTCCTGCCCCCTCATTGGCTTTTGCAGACGTTTCTGGGCCAATCACGGGCTTTTAAAGCCCAGTTCCTGTCCCAGTGCATTTTGGGCGGTTCTGGTGGCCGAATACCGAACTTTTGCCGCAAAAAGTTTGGTATTCGGCCGAATATCGAACATCCAATGTTCGGTTCAAACCGATGGTCGACCCGAACCGTTCAATCATCCCTAGTAAGGAAAAGGACACCCCTTAACAACCAGAAATATAGCTTAGAGGTACCTGACCACTATGATATTCTGGGGTCCTACAAGGTCTGACTCCCCTTTTTTATATATTTATGACTATGCTGGGTCAGGACTCGCTATGCCATATGTGTCAGATTATTAATCACTAAGAAAGCAGTTGACATCAAGTTCTATGTTTAAGCCCTTAGGATGTAGGGCACTGGTCAAGTATATCCAGTGGGTCTCTCTTTGCGAGAGCTCCCTCACTATATTAGATCCTCGCCACTGTGGATATACTTTCTCAATCCCCCAGAACTTGAGTCCAGGTGGATCACGGTAATGGACCTTTTTAAAATGAAGGGACACACTGATCTTTGTAGCCCTTAATTATATTGGAGATATGCTCCAAGACCCGTTTTGTGAGCGTTATTTTTGTGTGTCCAATATAAATGAGGCCACAGGGGCACTCCAGACCATATACCACGTGCGTGGTGCTGCATGAAATGAAATCATTAATCTCAAACAGCTTACCATTGGCACTGGATGTGAAAACGGTCTTACCCCTCGGATGTTCTCTAACTTGCCTGCAGGATTTACACCTGCGGCATGCATAGAATCCTGCCATCTCCCAAAACATCTTGGGTCTAGCGGGTCCAAAACTTTGTGCACCACTTTATCTCCAAAAGAGGGCCCTTTTTTATAGATAAATACAGGATCACTGGGAATAACTTTACCCAAGATCTTATCCATGCATAGCACGCCCCAATGCCTCCTAAAGACCTCTTCGATTTCCTTATATTGTTCATTAAAGCTGGTGATAAATCCCCATTCGTGTTTATTATTTACATTTCCTGCTTCAGTTTTATCCTCCAAGCATTTGTTCTGTGTCAAAGTTTTTACTTCTTGGATACTTCTCTCTAAGGTAAAGGAATTGTACCCTTTTTCCACAAAATGTTTTTTTATAACCTCTGCCTGTTTGAGGAAATCAGATTCCTTAGTACAGTTTCTCCTAATCCGGAGAAACTGACTCTTGGGGATGTTTTTTAGCCATCGTGGGTGGTGCCCACTATGGATCGGAAGGTAACCATTCCAATCCGTCGGTTTGAAGAAGGCCTTAGTGCAGACATTACCACCTTCCAGAAAGATCTCCACATCAAGGTAGTGTATATTTTCCCTACTAAAGCTGAAGTCCAGCTTGATGTTATTGTTGTTGGAATTAAGATGGTGCATGTAGGATTGTAAGGTCATTTTAAAACGGTCCATAACCGTGATCCATCTGGACTCAAGTTCTGGGGGATTGAGAAAGTATATCCACAGTGGCGAGGATCTAATATAGTGAGGGAGCTCTCGCAAAGAGAGACCCACTGGATATACTTGACCAGTGCCCTAAATCCTAAGGGCTTAAACGTAGAACTTGATGTCAACTGCTTTCTTAGTGATTATTAATCGGACACATATGGCATAGCGAGTCCTGACCCAGCATAGTCATAAATATATAAAAAAAAGGGGAGTCAAACATGTGCAGATCGCTTGTTTACTTAAACGTTGAAGTTTTCGAGAGTTGTATGTATACTGTTCAGTATGGCTCAATATGTCAAATATTTGCTTTTTTTGCATGGTCTATAATGCTTGTAAAGTATCTGTTCCTTTATGTTACAAATAGAAATCTTTTGAAAGCAAAAAAGGGGAGTCAGACCTTGTAGGACCCCGGAATATCATATTGGTCAGGTACCTCTAAGCTATATTTCTGGTTGTTAAGGGGTGTCCTTTTCCTTACCTATATTGATGTGCCGGAGGAATGAGACATATTGATAAAGGGACCCCTGACCAATTAGAGTTAAGTGATCCTGACTAGTTCAACAGATTATGTTTTTTTCTTTCATGAATTCTTTTTTTTTTTCCTCAATTGGTGCAGTCCCCTTGGTTGCAATGGGAGAATACTGCTGCTATTTAGTTGACTTTGACTTTACCATCAGATTGGGAAGTCTCTTCCTTCCTTTTCTGTTTTTTAATTGATTTTTAATCAGTTTTTTTAATTAGATCTGATGTAGTATTATCTGATCTTTTAGGGATATGGGTGCCTTATGTGTATTATGTACATGCATCGGAGTGGGTGCTGTGTGGGATCCACCAATTTTTTATATACTCGGATGATACCGCATATGCGGCACTGGGTATCTAATAATAATAATATATATTGTTATGGTCCTGCTGTCCCATCACTTGGATGCATGTTATATACAATATATTAGAGGATTAGCCTTTATTATATCAGGTAACCATTGTTATTCATACAACTACATTCTTATATGGATTTGTGTTCTTTTGCTTATGCATTTTAACAATGAGAAATGTGATGGTTTTAATCATTTGTCAATGACAAGTTGATTATGCAGATTGCCTGGAGGGGTGATCGATTATGGATCTAGGTTAAAAGATCTGACATCAATGATTACCTATGAAGCCGTTCTCCTTCAGTTGCAGAAATTGCAGCAAGAGGTTAATTACTAATCGGCTGAGGTCTTTGATAAGTAGAGGTAACGCAGCCGCGTGCTCACGCCCTCCGCAGAAGTCTTGGAATGACGAAACCGGTCAGGGTGTGAGGAATGTGGTTACCATAGCAGCAGGACTCCAGGCGGGGACTCGATAGTACTTGCAGACTTCCTGAGCACTGACGAGCAACACGGAAGCCCAGTAGGCTCCCAAAGGTGTCCTATGCTGCCCTGCTTTTATGACATTTTACGCTGTTTTTACCTAATGTGTTTGTAGGTGCATTTGTGGAGGGGGGGGGGGTTTGGGCATTAATAAACCTTTACTGGCTATACTGCTCTATGTGCCCCTTGTATTTTCTCCTATGCACTATGCTGGAGCACTGCACATCTAGGTGATCAGTGGTATACCTTTCTACAAGTGGATCCTTGAGAGATTCCGGTCTGGATACATCAGTGGATTTTGGGCTATAGTCTTGCCAGTATCTGGTAAGTGTGTTTCTATAGGGAGTGATGCACACGGTGAGGTGAAGGGATTGAACATTTTGTTCCGGCTCCAGCACTGGTGACTGATCCCCTTGTGGATTCCATAGACTTTTCTACCACTTTCCCTATGAACTTTATCTGGACTTGCATGCCATGATAATGAATATGTCGTGTTTAAGCGTTGCTTGTGTATATGGTTCTTGACAACTGTTGAGGTGATATGCACTTTATTTGAAATCATGTTTTATGTTTAGGCAGCAGCTCTTCTATATCAACAATATAACAATTTGTTGTTATATATGTATATTGCACAACAAGATCATTTAAGCGCTGGGTGATTGAGATAGGTGATTTGTAAACTTGTAGCTCAGTCCATTTTCTAGTATTACAAGATTACCACTTTTTCTAAGGAACATAAGAAAGTTAGATCCATCCTCAAAAAATACTGGCACCTTCTTACATCCGACCCTAATATTGGCTCTTTGGTCCCAGAAACACCGCCTATTACATTCAGAAGAGCTCCTTCCTTGAAAGATAGGATTACCCACAGTGAATTTTTAGGGCAAATGCAGGATGACCCCTGTAAGACCAAGGTAACCTTCCCATGTGGATCCTGCAACTATTGTCGGTACATTGATCGAAGATACCAAATTCAATTACCTAATGGAAACACCTTTACAGCTAAGCATTTTGCGAATTGCCAGACCACCATGGTGGTCTATCTTATGCAATGCAAATGCGGGTGCTTTTACATAGGGAAAACTATGCAGAAACGATGGCAACATATTATATTGTCACGTGCTGTGTATGAGACAAAAAAAAAACCCTGAGCTCCCTTTGGGGCACCATGTCCTACAGGTACATGAGGGTTCACTCCCACATTTCTCTTTTACGGTATTGGATCGGATCCACCCAAGTTCACGAGCTGGAGACTTTAACAAGGCTCTACAACGTGAGCTGCAGTGGATCTCGAACTTAGAGGAGACATCTCCCCCGGGCTTGAACAAGGCTTGCAACTTCAAGCCCTTTCATCATGGCTTCACGTCAGGAGGATTTAATAGAGACCTCTAACCACTAACTTTGATCACATATAGGTCCTTCCTTACCGTTTCTTGACACACACTTTAGGATATAATGGTTACCTTTACCCATTCAAACATTCTCTCCCTGGCACACACAGACCGCTCCGTGATCTTTGCAGAGTGGCCTGTGTTGTATATGGACTCCACCACCTCCTCGGCTGGAAGGGACACATTCCATCCATCACTTCCGGTTTGCGTTCCACACCACACAATCCGGGACAGGACGGGGCTCCATTTCCTGTGTTGGTGGTTCAGTTGCGCCTGATGTCACCGCATACGCACATGCACGGTGGCGCCAGACACGGCTGAACTGGGGGATCACTTGGGGGACAGCTGTGCTCCCGAGAGGAACTGATTGGGGGTAAATACCCGCCATCCGGGGCCCAGGATATTCACTGCGGAGATGTTTTTGTGATGTGGAATTCTTATATATTACCAGGATAAATGGCTGCCACATTTCTGTCATATTGGATCCATATGATATACTGCTGCTATTACATAGTTACATAGTAGGTGAGGTTGAATAAAGACAATAGTCCATCCAGTTCAACCTGTGTATGTGTGTGTTGCTGTAATCATCTCACATAGCCCTGAATATTCTGATCCTTGAGATGTACGTCTAAGAATCTTTTGAAAGCCACCATACTACCCGCAGAAACCACCTCTTGTGGTAGAGAATTCCACAATCTTGTAGCCCTATGTAATGTTCCGGTACCTTTGGTACCCTAAATTACACTTTCCACAAGTGTATGCGCCCCACCATTTACTTTTGGAAAGGTGCGCATACACCTTTAAGACTGGAGCTGTCATCACTCAGCGCCGGACTAGATGGCTATTTAAGGCGTCGGTTCTCACTCACATGTGTTCGTTCAAACACCCTTACCTGGATGCTAACCTTGCTTGAAGCTTCCATGCTTTCAAGCTTACTTCGCTGACGGAACCTCGCTGCGCTGATCCCTGTATCCCGCTACTGGATCATCCGCCTCTCCTGAACCACCCTTCGGCTGTATCGCTAATAGTGCTAAGTACCCCGCAGGGGAATTCTCTATAAACTTATACTAAGCTTACACTATCTAGCTCTGCATAGTAAAGACTGTTTATCACATCTGCATAACTAGATTGCTAGCTCTTGAGACTACTGCTACTTTTCTGCACTGGGTTGATCTCTTTTGTATGTCCACCTGCTATTCTATCATCTGCTATCATACAACATTGCTAAACCTTCCTGCATCCATCTGCTACTGTCTCACCTTCAAGTGTCTAACACCTACCACCTCCACTCAACCTATCCCTCAACCTTCATCATTGTGTTACCACATACATAAAGTCACTCTAGGAACCAGCTTGCTAATTGTGTGTATTTACTGGCTGAAATAAGACCTTCCACACATGATGAGTCATTGAGGTTGGGAATGGTATCTCAGCATATCTCTTACATGACTACTGACGTGGAACTATTTCTGCAGCTGAAAATCCACACCATATAAGAAACGCAGAAGCGTTACACCCTAACAGTAAAGAACCCCCCACGTTGCCTGAGGTTAAAACACTTCTCCTCTAATCGTATTGTATGCCCTCGAGTACTCATGCAATCCCTTCGACTGAACAGCTTTTTTTCTAAGCTGAGATCCCCATTGAGATATTTAAAAATTGCTATCATGTCCCCCCTCAGGCGTCTCTTCTCCAGGGAGAATAAATCAAGCGATTGCAGACGCTCTTCATAATTAAGGTCCTCCAATCCCCTAATTAGTTTAGTTGCCCTTCTCTGGACTCTCTCCAGCTCCAACACATCCCTCCTGAGGACTGGCGACCAGAACTGGACAGAATACTCCAGATGCGGTCAGACCAGAGTTTTATAAAGTGGAAGGATTATAGACTTATCTCTGGAATACATACCTTTCTTTATGCATGCTAATATTCTGCCGGCTTTGGCAGCTGCCGAGGGTTCCCCTCCTAATGTGTATTGTGCTTTTATGTTTCCAGTCCCCAAGTGCAAAACCTTACACTTCTCCACGTTAAACCTCATTTGCCAAGTCGTTGCCCATTCCGTTATTTTGTCCAGGTCATCCTGTAGGATATCTGCTTCATGCTGTGCAGTTATTGCCCTGCCCAATTTTGTGTCATCTGCAAAAACTGATATCGAACTACTGATCCCCTCCTCAATGCTGTTTATGAATAAATTGAACAAGGTTGGTCCCAGAACTGAGCCTTGGGGCACCCCGCTCGCCACCTCAGACCAGTCTGAGTATGCGCTGTTTATTACCACCCTTTGGACACGCCCTTTTAGCCAGTTCCCTATCCAAGAGCAAACCCTGCTGTCGATACCTGCAGACCTTATTTTATAAATTAAGCGCTTGTGGGAAACTGTATCAAACGCCTTAGCGAAATCTAAGTACACCACATCCACTGGTCTGCCCCTATCTAGCTCACCTCCTCGTAGAATGTTAGGATATTGGTTTGACAAGAACGCCCATTTGTAAACCCGTGCTGATTACTGCTGATGATGTTGTTGTTGTCTTTAGCAAACTCTACGATATAGTCCCTTATCATCCCCTCCAGAAGTTTACACACTATTGATGTCAAACTGACAGGCCTATAATTTCCCGGTATATACCTCTGACCCTTTTTGAATATCAGAATCACGTTTGCTTTCCTCCACTTCCCTGGTACATCTCCTGTCCTAATACTGTCAGCAAAGATCAGGAACAATGGTCTAGATATAACCATACTGAGTTCCTTGAGTACTCTCGGATGTACGCCATCCGGGCCTGGTGATTTGTTTGTGTTAAGTTTATCCAGCCTTTCCCTGATTTCACCCTCTGTTAGCCATAGCGGAAAGTCCTGTGTATTACTACTAACCATACAGTCATGGGCAATGTACCCCTCCGTTTCCTGTGTAAATACTGACGAGAAAAAAGCATTCAGCACGGTTGCTGTTTCAGTGTCCTCTGTAACCATCCTCCCATCAACGTTGATTATGTGTGCAATATGCTCTGCCCTAGTTTTTTTGCTGTTGATATATTTAAAGAATTTCTTTGTTTTTTTTTTTACTATCCTCCGCTATTTGTCTCTCAAAGTTTATTTTGGCCATCTTGATTTCATGTTTACTTTTCTTATTTGCCTCCTTGCATTGGTTGAAAGCCGATACTGTGCCCTCTGATTTATAATTCCTGAAGGCCAATTTTTTTTCCCCCCAATAAGTAATGCTACGGTTTAGCCAGCCAGGTTTGGCTTGATCTCTTCTAAATTTATTTTCCATAGGAATGCACTGCAAGATGCATGTGCTTAATATGTTCCTAAAGCATTCCCATTTTTCCTCTGTGGTCAGGGATTCCAGGGTTTGGTCCCAGTTTACCCTTTCCATCAAGGAGTATAATTTTGGAAAGTTTGCCCTTCTGAAGTTTAGGGTTCTTATGTTCCCCACTTGCCGTGTTATATTGTTATTTACACTAAATGTGATCATCCTGTGATCGCTAAAGCCCAGGTTGTCCTGGACTCCTACCTCCGAGATTAGGCCTGGGTCATTAGTGATCAATAGATCCAGGACTGCGTTTTCTATAGTTGGAGAATCCACCAACTGGGACATGTAATTATCCTGTAAGGTTTCCAAGAATATACGGGCCTTCTGTGAGTGTGTAGTCCCCTCTACCCAGTCAATGTCTGACTTCAATGGATAATTGAAGTCCCCCAATATGATGACTGATCCTAGTTTTGCCACTTTACCCAATACTGCTAAAAGTTCCAGCTCTACCTCCTCCCCTTGTTTGGGTGGCCTATAGCAAACCCCCACAATTACTTTTCCCTTTTCTCCTTCCCTATGGAGTTCTACCCACACGGATTCTAACTCCATACTCATCCCTTCCGTAATGTCACTCCTCTCTATCACCCTTACATTGTTCTTGACGTAGAGACATACCCCTCCCCCTCTTTTTCCTACCCTGTCCTTCCGGTACACCGAATCCCCTTGGATATTGGCCAGCCAGTCATGTGAGGGGTCGAACCAAGTCTCCGTTATTCCCACAAGGTCTATGTCCTCCTCATGTACTAACATTTCCAACTCATCCATTTTATTAGCTAGGCTCCTGGCATTAGCATATACCCCTCTTAGTTTTACAGAAGTTAAACATGATTGGTGGTTATGTTTATTCCTGTTTGGTCTGAGGTTTTCCTGCACAGACCTGCCAATTGATGTTGTGGACCTACTGTCGCTGCTGACCCTACAACTGCCTTCAGTCCTTTGCTCCCTCCTGACTGACTCTACTTCTGAGCCCTCCCCCCCGTCTCCTAGTTTAAAAGCCCCTCCAACTTGGTGGCCATCTTTCTCCCCAAAAGAGCTGTACCGTCCCCATTAAGGTGCAGCCCATCCTTACTAAAGAGCCGGTAGCCGACTGAGAAGTCAGCCCAGTTCTCCAGGAACCCAAACCCCTCCTTCCTACACCAATTCCTCAGCCACTTGTTAAGTTCCCTAATCTCCTTCTGCCTCTCTTGTGTGGCTCGAGGTACAGGCAGTATTTCAGAGAAAACCACCTTGGAGGTCCTATTCCTCAATCTATTACCCAAGTCCCTGAAATCGTTCTTTAGGATCCTCCAACTTCCTTTTACTTTGTCATTAGTGCCCACATGCACCATGACCGCTGGGTCATCCCCAGGCCCGCACAATAATCTGTCTGCGAGATCTGCGATGTGCTGTACTCGGGCGCCCGGTAAACAACATACTGTTCGGCTACCAAGATCTTTTTTACAGATTGCCCTCTCTGTCCTCTTCATAATTGAGTCCCCAACTACCACAACCTGTCTAACCTTTCCTGAATCTCGGCCCCCCCTTCTTCCTGGAGCCGCCCCTCCCCTGATAGCCGGGGAAGGGCGCCTGCTCCAGTACTGCCACCCCTGAGCTGATATCCCGCTCAACCTGCAACTCGGCAAATTTGTTAGGGTGTACCAACTCAGGGCTGGCCTCCCTGACGCTCTTCCCACTACCCTTCCTAACGGTCACCCAGCTGCGTACCTCTGCTGCTTGCGTCTCCTCTACTCCATCCTCCTCTATGCTGGCCCCTGCCAGCGCCTGATGGGTAATGTCCAAGCTCCTTTCCAGGTTGTTGATGCAACGCAGTCTTGCCACTGTGTTCTCTAGATCCAGGATCTGGTCTTCCAGAGCAATAAGTCGCTCACATGTTGCACAGCAGTATTCGCCCTCGATTTTTTCATCAAGGAACGCATACATGCAGCAAGAAGTGCACTGAGTGGCATCCGCAATCCTGTCAGACATTATTACCCACTACTCTATGTGGATAATGTTAACGACCTGCTCTTCCTTACCTACACTACCTCTAACTCCCCTGGTACTAAACCTGGGGTACTAACCAGTCGCAAAAATCCTCACCAGTCGCAAAGATACTCACCAGTCGCAAAGATACTTACCAGTTGCCTGGATACTTACCAGTCGCAAAGATGCTCACCAGTCGCAAAGATGCTCACCAGTCGCAAAGATACTCACCAGTCGCAAGATACTTACCAGTTGCCTGGATACTTACCAGTCGCAAAGATGCTCACCAGTCGCAAAGATACTCACCCACCAGACGCAAAGATACTCACCAGTCTCAAAGATACTCACCAGTCTCAAAGATACTTACCAGTCGCAAGATACTTACCAGTCGCAAAGATGCTCACCAGTCGCAAAGATGCTCACCAGTCGCAAAGATACTCACCAGTCGCAAAGATACTCACCAGTCGCAAAGATACTCACCAGACGCAAAGATCCTTACCAGTCACAAGATACTCACCAGTCGCCTGCATACTTACCAGTCGCAAAGATACTCACCCACCAGTCGTAAAGATACTCAACAACCAGTCGCAAAGATACTCAACAGTCGCAAAGATCCTTACCAGTCTCAAAGATACTCACCAGTCTCAAAGATACTCACCAGTCGCAAGATACTCACCAGTCGCAAGATACTCACCAGTCGCAAAGATGCTCACCAGTCGCAAAGATACTCACCCACCAGTTGCAAAGATACTCAACAGTCGCAAAGATACTCACCAGTCGCAAGATACTCAGCACTGTCGGTCAGTAGCAGAGCACAGTCGGTCAGTCGCAGAGCAGTCGGTCAGTTGCAAAGCAGTCGCAGAGTAGTTTTAGAGTGAGCAGAGCAGATAGATCAGCTCAGGGCAGATCGTTCCACAGCTACCCCTCTTAGTCTATAGTAGCCCCTTAGTAACCTGTATTGCTTGTAGTTTTTGTACTTGTACGTAGTTTGTACTTTTAGTCCCCCACCAGCCCACCCCCTACCAACAGATCAGTTGCTTTCTACTTACGTCCCTCGGTCTCGGTCAGGTCCTTGTCTCTGCCGCTGCTGCTCTGTCCCCGCACTGTCTCCCTGGTCCGAGGCTCCTGCACCCGGCCCCGGCTTCCTAGTGCGGCTTCCCCCGCACGTGCGGCTCCTCCTCCACACACACACACAGCTCCCCTCACTGTGTGTGTGCTGTGGATCACTCGCAGCTTCCGGCTAATCATGAAAATTTATATTTATGAAAACAAGTACCCTTTTCCGAAAAAAAAAGGTGTACTCCCCGTGCCTAGGAGTTTATTTTTATTGGATATAAATATATAAATTACCTATAAATTAGTGAAAAATGTGTAAAATTATAAGATATAGCAGCAGCAGTAGTATAAAATGGTAAGAATGAAAGAAATAGTCCTAAAAATAGGGCTATCTACAGCGCTTGCTAAAATATAGAACATCAATCTGTACAATAGTAATACATAAATTTGTAAATTCACAAATAAAAATGCAAGTGTGCAAACTACTTGTGCCAATCAAGCGTCCAATATCAACAATTCATGTGTAAATTAATTAATAAAAAAATATATATAAAAGTCCATCTTGTGTATAAATATATAATAGATAATCAAAATGTAAATATATGAAAAATTGATAAGTAAAATACCCGTGAAATTTCCTTTTCTTAGAAGATGTGCAAGTGCTCTTTTAAAAATACAAATAGTGACTGGTAAAGTGCAGGTGCTTGAAGCCTTCTTCCCGTGCAGTAATTTATAAGATGGGTAACTTACCAAATGTAGTGGGTCTCATATATCTTATAATATTGAGACCAATCACGCTTAATGGCAAGTTCCTTTGAGATCCTCCTATGCCGCTGGCGTTTTTTTCCTCCTCACCGTTCCATAAAGCAGCTCAGATTGTTATAAATGGAAAGCAGATAAAACTCCTGATAGTGTGATATTGTAAATTCAAGGTTTATTCCGGAAATAGCAAGGTTTAACAACGATTCAGCAAGTTCCAGCAAGGATCTATTATGCTGATTGTGACGAGACCCTTGCTCGCTCGCTTCCGCTCTCCCGACACTCCTCTCTTTCTAGTGAGTCAGCTTGCAGATCGCAACGTCTGATGGTTCGGTCAACCAAGGATCCGGGATCCGAACTACAGCTATGTGCCATCCGGAATCCATTAGAACACACACCAGGCAGGCTGTATGTAAGTTCAAACAGGAAGACCATTTATTGGAAGAACACAGCACACTTTTATACAGAATTTGGAACATCCTGCCCCCAACAGCCGCTTTCCTATTGGTCAATTGTAAAGTACCTGCAGTTCCCCTTCTGGTCCTCCTTAGCCATGCAAATGAGGAATTGAAAATGAGTCAGCAGTGATTGGTCAGATAGCTTGACCAGAAGGACTGCCATGTGCAAGGAGACAGAAGACCCAGGGGGCAATCAATGTACACAATAGCCAGACACAGAACAATGGTTCCCTAACGAGCCCTCAACACACCTTACTCTGAGTGTCAATACATCCCCTAGCAGACAACAGGTGAGGTCATTAGCACACCTGACAATAGGTGAATGGAAAGCCACCTCAGACAAAAGCAACATTGTTAGCCAGCCCGTCTCCTCATTGAACTTCCTGGTATGACCATATTAGGAGTGGTACTTCCTGGTCAGAGACCTCATACTGTACAGGGAATAAAATCGTCATTTTACAAGGGAGACATTATTCCTGAATATGACTGTCTCATTTGTAGTAGTCCAAACAATATTTTCAGTGTTCACCACCCTCCTGGTCACCCTGCATCCATAACAGATGCAGGGTGACAAACATAAGAGAGCCCCATAAGGCTGGGCATAGTGCCCGCTGACCTCTCTAAAGGAATTTGGGGTCCACAACCCCCATGCCCAAAGTGACTCCCGTCACACTGATGTCCGTGACATTCAGTACAACCATGCAGAGTGGCGAGCGGAGGTAAATCCGGCTTGCGTTCCAATGGTGAGTCACGTTGTGCGGTCCACGTACTGACGCATTTCGTCACATCCGGTGACGTTCTCAAAGGCTGTGGACGCACTTCCTCTCTAGTCTTATTTATACAGCAAATTCATTTGAAACCGCGCCTATTCGTCAGCGGGATTTTACATGGGTGTGCATGTCTCCTCCTCCCCACCAGTAAATACCGGAAGGAGGCATCTATGTCCCCGTACTAGATATTTCTGTGGGGCATCTCCAACTAGAAGAACTTTGATATTTTTTAGTAGTTTTTATTACTTTTGCCATAGAAAACTCCACTTGTCACTCCATCCACATAATAGATTATATACAATACATGTTATTTACATACTTTATTTGCTAAAAATAAAAATAAAATAATTATATGAATTTTAAAAAACTGTATTTCTCTTAATACAATCAAACACTTTATGTTAAATTAAAGTGATGGTTGTCCCTTGAAATTGATTATGGATGTGTTATAATTAATATATTAGAAATATAAAGAAGGGATTTAAATATCACAGCGTATCAAACCACTTCCGTTTAAAACACAATAAAAACCCCAACCTTTTATCATTCTGTGGTATTGAGATTATTGAGCCACACTGGAGAGGCAAGAACATGCGTATCTCAGTATCTAGGAACGAGTCAAGATGGATTTAGGGGTTATGCACTTTACAGACAAAAGGGTTAAACATAGATATGGACATAAATTGTTTTATATCTAATCCATAAATCGCACCTAAAATATAGAGGTCCCATATTTCTCTCTTTTTTACTCTTACTAAATAATTTTATGCCTGCTTTAAATAAATAGTTTTAAATTTTAAATCATTTTATAATAAAAATATATTTTTAATATATTGAATATTTCTAATATATTAATTATAACACATCCATAATCAATTTCAAGGGACAACCATCACTTTAATTTAACATAAAGTGTTTGATTGTATTAAAAGAAATACCGTTTTTTAAAATTCATATAATTATTTTATTTTTAGCAAATAAAGTATGTAAATAACATGTATTGTATATAATCTATTATGTGGATGGAGTGACAAGCGGAGTTTTCTATGGCAAAAGTAATAAAAACTACTAAAAAACATCAAAGTTCTTCTGTGGAGATCCCCCACAGAAATATCTAGTACGGGGACATAGATGCCTCCTTCCGGTATTTACTGGTGGGGAGGAGGAGACATGAACGCCCATGTAAAATCCCGCCGACGAATAGGCGCGGTTTCAAATGAATTTGCTGTATAAATAAGACTAGAGAGGAAGTGCGTCCACAGCCTTTGAGAATGTCACCGGATGTGACGAAACGCGTCAGTACGTGGACCGCACAACGTGACTCACCATTGGAAAGCAAACCAGATTTACCTCCGCTGGCCACTCTGCATGGTTGTACTGAATGTCACGGACATCAGCATAATAGATCCTTGCTGGAACTTGCTGTATCGTTGTTAAACCTTGCTATTTCGGGAATAAACCTTGAATTTACAATATCACACTATCTGGAGTTTTATCTTCTTTCCATTTATAACAACCTGAGCTGCTTTATGGAACGGTGAGGAGGAAAAAACCGCCAGCGGCATAGGAGGATCACAAAGGGAACTTGCCATTAAGCGTGATTGGTCTCAATATTATAAGATATACGAGACCCACTACATTTGGTAATTTACCCATCTTATAAATTACTGCACGGGAAGAAGGCTTCAAGCACCTGCACTTTACCAGTCACTATTTGTATTTTTAAAAGAGCACCTGCACATCTTCTAAGAAAAGGAATTTTCACTGATATTTTACTTATCAATTTTTCAAATATTTACATTTTGATTATCCATTATATATTTATACACAAGATGGACTTTTATATATATATTTTTTAATAATTAATTTACACATAAATTGTTGATATCGGACGATTGATTGGCACAAGTAGTTTGTACACTTGCATTTTTATTTGTGAATTTACAAATTTATGTTATATATTTTAGCAAGCGCTGTAGATAGCCCTATTTTTAGGACTATTTCTTTCAGTGCTGTATATTGTCTTATACAGATATAATAAAGTCCCATTTACTGGAACAATAGCATGATCATTATCAAATATGGTTTATATGAACCATATTTGATAGGATCCACTAACAGGATATGATGAGCCCATGCTTGTGAATTAAAGCGGCCAGGTCCATGTGATGGCAGCCATGTTGCTGTAAGAGACGCTCAGTGCGCATGCCCAGGCACACGGGAAGGAATGTGCGAATGCGTGAACGTGCGTACGCACGCAATTGGCGCCAAACGGCCAATTTTACCAAGCGGTGACAGGAGCACATTGCTGAGTGGTCTTTCAGCTTGTGCTCCTGTCTACCTGTGCCCTGACCTGCTTGTGGATTTCCCGTTATACTGACCCGGCTTGCCTTTGACTCTCTTTGGATTCCTGCCTGCCTACCTGTGACCTCAGCTTGTGTTTGACCCTGCCTTGCCTTATGCCTTTGTACCTTGCTGCCAGACTGTGTACCGACTTCGGCCTGTATCCTGACTCCGCTTTAGTCTCACGTTCCTGTACCCGTGCTGTCCGGCTGTTGACAACTCCTTGGCTTGTGTTCCGACTTCGCTCCTGCCTTCTCATCCAGCATCATCGAGTTCCAGGTGTTCATCCGGTGATCCACAGCCATCAGTCTTCTGCCAAGACATCACCCGCTATACCGACCCTCGTGCCACTCTGTGTCCTACACCGCCTGTCATCTCTATCAGGGGTGTTGGACAGGAGGTGCAAGAGAAGCCCCCTCTACAGCTTGGTCTCCACCAGGTACGTGATAGTTGCTTTGTTCACCTGGCAGTTCGTCTCTGCACATGGCCATATTTCTACATAAACATTGACTTTTCTTTTCTATTGTAATTTTGAATGTATACCTGTCTGTGATTGGTGGTCTTGCAGGCACCCAATTTCCTTTTGTTCTCTTGCTGTAAAATAAACCTAGCCCTGCTCTGGGACACAGAGAGACTTTTCACACACTCACACAGACAGACTCTCAGACACACACACACTCTCACGCACACAAACGCACAGAGGGACCTGACAGATGGCATCAATATGACCCAGCGTGTCTGTTCCTTTCTTGTCGACGAGTGCGATGGCCTTACTTTATACAAAAGAGCTGTACATTGTACTTTTCAGTACAAGGGATTAATGGCATTTGGTGCGTATTAATATCCACAAGTGCCCTTTTCAGCCCAGCGAGTTTCTTTGCTCCAAGCTGCAATAATTTCCACAACAGGAGGCCCCTCCTTATCTGAAGGTTTGCATTTAACCTAATTAGAATTCTGAATGAAGACCAGGGTGGACACAGGTGAGTTTGCTTACCACCATTATAAATGTAGTGGCCCTGACTCTCTCTCCCTACCTGGCTACCATTTGGCCCTTTAGGATTGAGAGATAAGGTCATCCACTGAACACTGCCTGGCCTTCCCCATATGGAATAGATGAGTCTGGACAGCTACCCTGCCCTGTTTACTTCAGAATGGAGCTTATACTCCTTACAATATTCTTATACTTACAATATACTATATATACTTCTTACTTTGCCCCTGTGCTTATTTTTCAGTTCCCTTGGGGACCTTTGATCTCCTTTTCCTTTGTGGATGATCCTTGTGAGAATTGCGGGCATGAGGCGGCACTCTTGGCACCCTACCTGGTATTAATATTGATACCTTTTTCCACTGAATCACGACTAAATTTTGGGATTTGACCTCCTATAGTCTGGGCCTTTGACTACAAGTTATATAAGGGAAATCCTTCCCATACATGTTGTGAATCATTATCTCCCCCTAGGGGAATTTTTGACCTTATGGGGATCCCCATATGGCCAATAGGACATTTTGATGCCTGATTTTCAATCGATACCTACACATCTACTTATGGTAAGCACCACCATTATATAATACCATGTTGAATGCATTTACATTTGGCTAACCCATGTTTGGTTGCAAACTTGCACTATAATATATACCACTGTATATTTATTGGATATATACTTGTTCTGCCCATATTGGTCATAGTAAATGTGGGGGCAAGTGTTGTTACAGATTATACTGCAATGTTGTTTGATATTGCTGCCATCTAGTGGTCAGAGTTAATTATTTGAGCTTGACAGGAAGCAGTATTCTCCTTAGAATGAGAGGCAGTAACCATTAACCTGGAACTGTATTTCCTCTTTCATAACTGCTCCTGGATGCATGAAGAGGAACTCTTGATCTATTCCTGGAATAATGACGGAATTGTCTGCAAGTAATTTCACTGATGGAGTGAGGCTGCTGTATAATGTTTAACCACTTGCCGACCGCTCACATTGGTGCTACTGCGGCAAAGTGTCTCGATTCCATCCAGCGACGTAGACCTACGTCACTGGACTCCTCCCTTTGTGGGCGGCAAGCGCGCCGCCGGATGCTCGCTCCCGCTGTATTCAGTTACAGCGGGAGTCGGGCCAGGGGAGGAGCGGCGGTGATCACCGCTGCTCTCCCGTGATAGTCGGGGATCGAGTGTGGAGATCCGCCCGCTTGTGTAAACAAAGCGGGCAGATCTCCTAAGTGACAGGCAGGGTCAGATTGCAGGATTCAGCATAGCTGAACCTGCGATCTGTCCCTGTGTCACACAGTCCCCTCCCCCCACACACGTCAGTAAGCACCAGGCATACATTAACCCCTTGATCACCAATAAAAATTAACCCCTTCCTTGCCAGTGTCATTTTTACAGTAACAGTGCATATTTATAGCACTGATTACTGTAGTAATGTCACTGGTACCCCCAAAAGTGTCAAAAATGTCAGTCAAGGGTCCGATCTGTCCACTGCAATGTCGCAGTCAAGCAAAAAAAAAAAAAAAAAAAAAAACTCGCAGATCGCCGCCATTACTAGTTATAAAAAATATAAATAAAAATGACATAAATTTCCCGTAGTTAGTAGCTGCGATAAATTTTGCGTAAACCAATCAAAATACGCTTATTGCGTTTTTTTTTTTTAAACCAAAAATATGTAGCAGAAAACAAATTGGCAAAACAAAGTTAAAAAATTTTGATTTTTAAATTTTTTTGGGGGAATTTCATATAAAAAAAATTTGAAAAATAGTTATTTTTTCAAAATTGTCGCTCTTTTTTTGTATATAGCACAAAAAGTAAAAATCGAACAGGTGATAAAATACCACTAAAAGAAAACTCTATTTGTGGGGAAAAAAAGGACATATATTTAATTTTTTACAGCATCGCACGACCGCGCAATTGTCCGGTAAAGTAACCCAGTGCCGAATCGCAAAATATGGCCTGGTCAGGAAGGCGGTAAAATCTTCCGGTCTTAAAGCGTTTAAAAATACGCTCATTGACAATTTTTTGGTCAAAGACATGTAGCTAAATACATTTTGGCCTAAATATATGACAAAAATTGAATATATTGGATATTTTTTAACTGTCAAAGTAGAAAAATATTGTTATTTTTTCAAAATGCTTGCATTTTTTTATTAATATTGCAAAAAATAAAAAGCGCAGATGTGATCAAATACCACCAAAAGAAAGCTCTGTTTGTGGAAAAAAAGGATGTAAATTAAGTTTGGGTACGGCGTTGCATGACCGCGCAATTGTCAGTTAAAGTCGCACAGTGCCGAATCGCAAAAAGTGGCCTGGACGTAAGACAGCAAAATCCTCCGGTGGTAAAGTGGTTAATGTACTGACACATATGTTTTGCTTTTCCTTATGTTGTAGTTTTACAAAGTTATTCAGAAAAAAAGAATACATACAGATCTGATGTCTCACATTTCTTGACTTCTGAATTACTGTTAAGATGTCTGACTAGTGTTATACAACAGTTCAATAACGCGAAGCAGAACAGTAAAAAGACAACCACGTGGCGGTCGGGAATAAACCGAGACGCCATTACTGCAGCATGAGTCTAAGATCAGGAACAAAGTACCAGGCCGATGTCACGCTACCGCCGACACAGCAAGGCAGGGAGAACATTCCCGACGCCCAGCAAGACGATGCACAATCATATGTATCCAGATCTTCACGGGCAAGCAAGATGTCCACAGCAAGTTCCTCAGCAGCTAGAGCTCGTGCCAAGGCAGAAGCTGCCCGCGTCCAGCTACAGTACGCAGAAAAAGAAGCCATGATGATGCATGAGTGATAAAATGGCTTGGTACCGAGTCAGTAGAGCATGCTAAGAGGATGAGAAGAGCAAACCTGTTCGATCCTGCAGCAGGACTCAACATGACCTGGAAAAGACTAGAAGAAATGGATAGATCCCCAGAGGAAATAGAAGGAGCACTGTTGAAAAAACTTGAAGTCTTTCCCAAGGTGGGCTACAGAGACAACGTGCGGCTACAAGAACTAAGTGATCTTCTACTAGAGATAGAATTTGCCAAAGAGGATAACTACTTGCCAGGACTTTCATATCTAAAATCTGTTTAGTGACTGTGTATCCCACTGGCAAGAGATAAAGGGCAGTGAAAATGTATGCAGTGCTAGATGAACAGAGCAACAGATCCCTTGCAAAGTCAGATTTCTTTGATATCTTCAACTTTAAGGCAAGTGCAGTTCCATACACTCTTAAGGACATGTGCGGGGACAATTGAAACCACAGGGAGAAGAGCTACTGACTTTACCATTGAATCCTTCAATAAGAAAGTGCAGTTCCCACTTCATACCCTAATAGAATGTGGCATGATACCTGACGACAAAACTGAGATACCCTCTCCAGAAGTAGCCCATCACCACCGCTCAATTGCTCACCTTATCCCAGCTGTTGAGCCAGATGTTTCTATCCTTCTACTTCTTAGGAGAGACATCCTTCAGGTACACAAGGTGCGCCAGCAAATCAATGGACCTTATAATGCCCCCTATGTACAGAGACTGGATCTGGGGTGGGTCATTGTAGGAGAAGTTTGCCTGGGGACAGTGCACCAGCCTGACAACATTAGCGCTCTGAAGACGTCTGTGTTAACAAATGGACGCACATCCCTTCTCAGTTCCTGTCACAACAGCTTCGTTGTCAAGGAAAGCTTTGGCGGGTCAACACAACACTGACTCTTCTACACTATATGGTAAAGAAGTCAATTACAACATTGAAACAGACAATCTAGGGATTAGTGTTCCAAAAAATGAAAGATGATGACAAACAGGCCCTCTTTATAGAGGATCAGACCTTCTTGCAGATTATGGACAGAGAGGCTTACCAAGATGACAATCACAATTGGGTGGCCCCTCTCCCCTTTCGCACACCCAGACGTGTTTTGCCTAGTAACAGGGAGCAAGCCATTAAGCATTTGCATTCACTCAGCAAAACACTGCAGAGAAAGCCTTTAGAAGTGAAAAGAGATTTCATTGAATTCATTAAAGGGATGACAACGATCACGCTGAAGATGCAGAACCACTTGAGACAGACAGGGAACACTGGTATCTACCAATGTTTGGTGTCTACCATCCACACAAACCTAACCAAATCAGAATAGTTTTCGATTCCAGCGCAGAGTATAAAGGAATCTCTTTAAATGAGGTACTGTTGAGTGGCCGTGACCTTAACGATACTTTGCTAGGTGTCCTCATGCGCTTCAGGAAAGAGCCCGTTGCTTTCACAGATGTGCGACAAATGTTTTATTGTTTTCTTGTCAGAGAAGATCACAGAGACTTTCTACATTTTCTCTGGTACAAAGACAATGATATAGACAAAGAAATTGTCGAGTACAGACTGAAAGTGCACATATTTGGCAATAGCCCCTCTCTTGCTGTTGCTATATACTGCATGCAAAAAGCTGCCCAGAAAGATGCAGAGCGCTATGGACAAGAAGCCAAACACTTTGTATTGAGACATTTCTATGTAGATGATGGACTCGCTTCTTCTATCACACCTGAAGATGCAATTTCCATCCTCAGCAAAGCAAAGCAAAGCAAATGCTGGCAGAATCCAACCTGCGTCTTCATAAAATCGCTTCCAACAGCCAAAAAGTAATGGAAGCCTTCCCTATAGCAGACAGAGCTAAAGACCTTAAAGATCTTTGCCTAGGTACAGGCACCCTTCCCCTGCAGAAAAGCCTAGGCCTAAGCTGGGATCTAGAAACAGATAGTTTTGTTTTTTAGAGTTTCCTCAGAGGAAAGGCCTGTTACACGTAGGGGCATTCTATCTACCGTAAATAGCCTCTATGATCCCTTAGGGTTTTGTATCACCTGTGACAATAAGAGGTAAGGTCCTAGTTCGGGAACTGTCATCTAGGAAATGTGAATGGGATGCATTGCTTCCACAGGAGAGACTAAGTGAGTGGGTTTAATGGACAGAATCCTTGCAAGCGTTAGAGCACCTAAAGATAGACAGATGCTATGTGCCAGTATCTCCATCATCAGCTTGCAGGAAGGAAGTGTGCATCTTTTCAGACACATCCACCACAGCTATAGGTGCAGTAGCTTACTTGAAAGTAATTGATGCAGAAAAAGTGTGTCATGTTGGATTTGTCATGGGAAAGTGCAAATTAAGCCCTAAACTAGCCCACACTATTCCTCGTTTAGAGTTGTGTGCTGCTGTACTCGCAGTCTAAATGTCTGAGCTAATCACAGATGAACTAGACACTGACTTTGATGCTGTGAAATTCTTCACCAATAGCAAGAATGTCCTAGGGTACATTTGCAACACCACTAGGAGGTTCTATCTGTATGTCTCCAACAGAGTGCATAGAATCAGGCAATCTACACACTCAGATCAGTGGTTCTATTTATCTACAGAGCAAAACCCTGCAGATTATGCCACTAGCACTCAAGCAACATGCCTTCAGAACTCTACATGGTTCTCAGGCCCATCCTTTCTGTACCAACCACACTGTGAGCAGATAGACACTGCTAATGTTTATCCACTCATAGAGCCCAAAGCGGACCCTGAAATCCAGATTGGAAATTACGAGTTTCAGTACCAAAGCTTCTGAAACCACACTTCAATCACAATTGCAAGACTTTCTCCAAGACAGAGGGTGTACATGGGTCTTTAATCCTCCACACACTACTCACACATGGGTGGTGTCTGGGAGAGACTTATAGGTATTGCCAGGCGAATCCTGGACGCCATGTTGCTACAAACCAAACCTGCTCACTTGACCCATGAGACTTTAAGCACCTTTATGGCAGAGGTTACAGCCATTATGAATGCCAGGCCTATAGTTCCTGTGTCCCTGGACCCAGATACACCCATGGTCCTTACCCCAGCAATGTTGTTAACTCAAAAGGTGAACTCTTTGTCTGCTCCATCTGGAACCATAAGTACAACCCAAGTTCATGCAAAACAATGGAAGCAAGTACAATGCTTGGCAGACACCTTTTGGAAAAGATTGAAGAGAGAGTATCTGTCAAACCTGCAACGCCGTAGGAAATGAACTTAGGATCGTCCACATGTAAAAGCGGGTGATGTTGTTCTGTTGAAGGACAGCCAAGAGAGTAGGAACGAGTGGCCCGTAGGACTGGTTATTGTTCTACCAAGCAGGGATGGCAAGGTTAGAAAGGTAGAGGTCAAGATTGTAAAAAATGAGACCGCCAGAATTTATCTCAGACCTATAACTGACATTATAGTTTTGATCTCAGACTAGCTAGGATTCCATTTTCCTGTTAATATGTTTTTTCTGCATAGCAGTACTTGTTTAGGTAGTGACATTATAAATTATGCCAGACAGGGAGTGTTCTGCCCATATTGGTCATAGTGAAAGTGGGGGCAAGTGTTGTTACAGATTATACTGCAATGTTGTTTGACACTGCTACCATCTAGTGGTCAGAGTTAATTATTTGCCAGAGCTTGACAGGAAGCAGTATTCTCCTCAGAATGAGGCAGTAACCTTTAACCTGGAACTGTATTTCCTCCATTTCATAACTGCTCCTGGATGCATGAAGAGGAACTCTTGATCTATTCCTGGAGTAATGATGGAATTGTCTGAGTACTTTCACTGATGGAGTGAGGCTGCTGTATAATGTTTAATGTACTGACACATACGTTTTGTTTTTCCTTATGTTGTAGTTTTACAAAGTTATTCAGAAAAAAAGAATACATACAGATCTGATGTCCCACGTTTGACTTCTGAATTATTGTTAAGCTGTCTGACTAGAATTATTGTTAAGCTGTCTGACTTGTGTTATATAACAGTTCAATAACGCGAAGCAGAACAATACTTGTTTATGTATTGATTTGATTTATTGATATCATATTATTTCCCATAAATAGACAACTCTAGGCTACCCTTTCTCCCGATAAAGAAATCATCTTAGGATTTCGAAACATGTTGGGACTACTTGGTTCGAATCACTATTTAATAGGTTACTCCCGTGCCGTTTAGTTGAATTGGTAACCGTGTTGCACAGACATCTGTACTTTGTTGTAATTTTATGAAGTTTTGAGTATTGTTTGATTCACTCAGCCTCCTTTCTTTCCTTTTTTAAGTGTTTAATAAATATTTACAATTTTTATATGAATATCCTTTGTCTGTTACTCTCATATATGTAAATGCCTCGCTAAAACCCCACTGGGACCATTTTCTCCTTTTTGTACATGTGTTGAACAATTGGCTCAGTTTCTTTATAGGGCAACAAAAGAACAAAGACAGGAAGTGATGGCTACACCACATCAGCCAATCAGTTCCAGATGTACAGTCACATGACATAAGTTACTCACATAGAATCAGCCAATGACACACTTGTAAACATTCAAATATATAACAGGAAGAGGATATACACAGATGTGAACAGAACAGTTTGCACGGCTTATTGCCTAACCCTACACAATGAAACCAGCATGTAGAACCGTGAACGCTGCTCCAATCAAACCCATGCATGGACTTCCTCCATTGCTACTGGTGTGAATCCCATTTAGCAAAGCTTCACAGAACAATGCCTTGATGGATTATACTACTGTTCCCATAGATGTTAGGCTATCTGCAGGGAAAGAGCTATGTTGTTTCCACTATGGTGATCAAGCATAGTAGAAAGACATGAGCGTGTATCCCTTCATAAAGACAGATACATATCGAAACAATATTGACTCCACACGGCAATACACATAGATCTCTACCGGCAAACAGATCTGCGCATGGAGTGTTCTCCGACGGAGATGTCTATGTAGAGCGAACGAGCCTAGACATCTAAGGGAAGGTATTCACTGCCAATAGTCTTTCCTTAATGCCAGTTCGCCCGAATACGCTTTAAAGAGCATATTGCAGGCAAACCGACAACAGGAGCCATAATGACAATCTAAATAAAACACACTAAGCCTAAACAACATTTCCATAACACCTGACATCTAACCACTCAGAGAATACAGACATTGAAGGACCTCCAGAGACCTTGTAACATCCGACAACTGAGAGCCATTCTCAGACTTGTCAATTACTGCAGAGATTAGATCCCCAACGTTTCATCCAAACTGGGGCCTCTTTAAGAGTTAACCTCACAAACACCGCTCCAATTGGCTGATAACGACTGGGCTAATCCTACAAGATCTGACCCAGGAACTCTCCAAAGCACCTGCTTTAGGTCTGCCCAACTATGACCTCCCCTTTTACCTTTTCGGTCATGAAAGCAAGGGCCATGCAACAGGAGTATTGACCCAACTACACAGTCCCAGGTACCAATCCATCATATACAGTACAGACCAAAAGTTTGGACACACCTTCTCATTCAAAGAGTTTTCTTTTTTTCCAGGACTATGAAAATTGTAGAGTCACACTTCAAGAGGTAGTCACCTGAAATGGTTTTTACTTCACAGGTGTGCCCTGTCAGGTTTAAGAAGTGTGATTTCTTGCCTTATAAATGGGGTTGGGACCATCAGTTGTGTTGTGCAGAAGTCAGGTGGATACACAGCTGATAGTCCTACTGAATAGACTGTTAGAATTTGTATTATGGCAAGAAAAAAGCAGCTATGTACAGGAAAATGAGTCGCCATCATTACATTAAGAAATTAAGGTCAGTCAGTCCAAAAAATTGGGAAAACTTTGAAAGTGTCCCCAAATGCAGTCACAAAAACCATCAAGCACTACAAAGAAACTGGCTCACATGCGGACCGCCCCAGGAAAGGAAGACCTCTGCTGCGGAGGATAAGTTCATCCGAGTCACCAGCCTCAGAAATCCCAGGTTAACAGCAGCTCAGATTAGAGACCAGGTTAATGGCACACGGAGTTCTAGCAGCAGACACATCTCTAGAACTGTTAAGAGGAGACTGTGTGAATCAGGCCTTCATGGTAGAATATCTGCTAGGAAACCACTGCAAAAGAAAGGCAACAAGCAGAAGAGACTTGTTTGGGCTAAAGAACACAAGGAATGGACATTAGACCAGTGGAAATCTGTGCTTTGGTCTGATGAGTGGAGGAGGAGGAGGTGTGGGAATGCTTTGCTGGTGACACTGTTGGGGATTTATTCAAAATTGAAGGCATACTGAACCTGCATGGCAGCGGCATGCTATTCCATCAGGTTTGCGTTTAGTTGGACTATCATTTATTTTTCAACAGGACAATGACCCCAAACACATCTCCAGGCTGTGTAAGGGCTATTTGACCAAGAAGGAGAGTGATGGGGTGCTGCGCCAGATGACCTGGCCTCCACAGTCACCGGACCTGAACCCAATCAAGATGGTTTGGGGTGAGCTGGACCGCAGAGTGAAGGCAAAAGGGCCAACAAGTGCTAAGCATCTCTGGGAACTCCTTCAAGACTGTTGGAAGACCATTTCAGGTGACTACCTCTTAAAGTTACATAGTTACATAGTAGGTGAGGTTGAATAAAGACAATAGTCCATCCAGTTCAACCTGTGTAGGCATGTGTGGCTGTAATCATCTCCCATACCCCTGAATGTTCTGATCCTTGAGATGTAAGTCTAAGAGTCTTTTGAAAGCCACCATACTACCCGCAGAAACCACCTCTTGTGGTAGAGAATTCCACAATCTTGTTGCCCTAACAGTAAAGAACCCCCCGCGTTGCCTGAGGTTAAAACGCTTCTCCTCTAATCGCATTGTATGCCCTCGAGTCCTCATGCAATCCCTTCGAATGAACAGCTTTTTTTCTAAGCTGGGATCCCCATTAAGATATTTATAAATTGCTATCATGTCCCCCCTCAGACGTCTCTTCTCCAGGGAGAATAAATCGAGCGATTGTAGACGCTCTTCATAGTCAAGGTCCTCCAATCCCCTAATTAGTTTAGTTGCCCTTCTCTGGACTCTCTCCAGCTCCAACACATCCCTCCTGAGGACTGGCGACCAGAACTGGACGGAATACTCCAGATGCGGTCGGACCAGAGTTTTATAAAGTGGAAGGATTATAGTCTTATCTCTGGAATGCATCCCTTTCTTTATGCATGCTAATATTCTGTTGGCTTTGGAAGCTGCCGCTTGACATTGCATGCTGTTTCCTAATCTATCATCAACCAATACTCCCAGATCCTTCTCCATTCATAGTCATGAAAATAAAGAAAACTCTTTGAATGAGGTGTGTCCAAACTTTTGGTCTGTACTGTACCTATCAACTGCTTTAGACCCAGTTATCTGAGGCTCACCGGGATGTGTACAAGCTGTGGCCGCCTGTGCTGTATTGTTACAGAAGGTAGGTGACAGTTTTGGACTCCCCGTTGCCACTCTACACTACCCATTTGGTGCTGGGAATTTAAAATGAGGTCCAAACAAGACACCTTTCTACTGCTAGATTTACTAGGTACGAAGTGGCCCTCCTAACACCTACTAACCTCACTCTTAAACAATGCACTATGTTGACCCTGCATCTCTTCTTCCTGTTGAGGAGGAAGAGAAGGGGGAAAAAGTGGTAGGGAAAATGCCAATTTTCAAAACTTTACGAACAATACTAATCTCTCTGTCTTTCATCAATTTCCCACTTTAGTAGGACACAAGGAACAACAGGATTGTCTTTCTTTGATGGAGTGGGAATCAACAGCTGTCAGTCTGGTAAAAGGGGACCCCCATTCCAGACGTTAGGAACCTTTTTGTCGATGGTTCCAGGTACTACATCCCAGGATGGTAAGCCACACACGGGTTATGCGGTGACGACCAGTGAAATTGTGGAGAAGGGTTCCTTAGGTTCCCATATGTCCGCACAGGAAGCTGAGTTGTGGGCACGAGCAAGAGCCTGTGAGGTCCATAAAGATCAGAGGATCAATATCTATACAGATTCGAGATACGCTTTTGGGGTGGCACATGATTTTGGTCCCATCTGAAAGGCAAGAGGGTTCCTGACTAGTTCGGGTAAGTCGAAGAAGCATGCAGAGTTAATAGACAGACTGTTCCTTGCATTCTGCTTGCCATTCTCAAAAGGTAAAGGCTCATACTACTGAGATGACTATGGATGCCAATGGAAATGCCTTGGCAGATAGAGCTGCTAAGGAAGGTGCTCTGAGCCCTGTGGCAGAGACCCTGATGCTAGCCATTCCCTCTGACTTGTCAATAGAGGAATTTAAGAAACTGCAGTCCCAAGCAGAAATGCAGGAAGAGAGGAAATGGACGGCTTTGGGGGCTACAGAGGATCCAGACGACATCTTGACGTCTTGATGGTAAATGGTGTTTACCCAGATCACTTTTTCCAATGACGGCCCACTCGACTCGTTACCATGGGCATCAGTCAAAGATGGTTATGTGTGCACACGTGGAGGAGCATTAGATTGCCCCTGGCATCACTACCATAGCTGCTAACTTTACTGCTATCTGCTTAGTTTGCACACAGTACAATGTAGGTAGAATGGTAACGGTACCATGAAAGCACTCGACCAAACCGGAATATCCCTTTCAGCGCATTCAGATAACTATATCACTTTGCCAAAGAGCGGAACATACGTGCATGTCTTGGTCTGTGTGGATAGGTTTTTTGGGTGGCCAAAGTTGTGGCCTGTTCACAGTGCCAATGGCACTACCATCGCAAAAAACATCCTGCCTGAGATAGTTTGTAGCTGGGGGAGTTCTTTAAACGATTTGAGTCGGATCGCGGATCACACTTCACCCGTCAGATCTTTGCAGAGGTATGTAAGGCGCTTCACATCAACCAGGGATTACATACTCCTTATCTTCAAGGTAGCGGTAAGGTTGAACGGCTGAATGGAATTCTTCAAAATAGGATCTTAAAATTAATGGCTGATACTAAAAAGCCATGGCCTGAATGTCTTCCCGTTGCTCTTTATTCCATCAGGAATGCCCCTAGACGACCTCATGGATTATCCCTTTATGAGGTGTTTGGGAGCCACCCAAAAACTGGACTGTACTCCCCTCAGCAGCTGTCATCCTTACATTCCCAACTAATGGGATATGTGCATTCCCTGCAAAGGGAGCCTGTAGAAGGTCCATCACAGGGTTCTGGAGTCTCTACCGGACCCCGACACAATAACCGGGGTCCATTCTATTCAACCAGGTGATTGGGTCATCATCAAAAAACACCAAAAGATGGGCTTGGAGCCAGCCACTGCAAAAAGCTACTCCACTACATCCAAGAATGATAATGAGGAGTATCATTTTTACTTACTTAGCTTAGTGTATTTTCACAACGGTAATGATGAACAGCATCCCGACCTATTGTTTAAAATGCATCTTCAGCTGGCTAAGATGGCAAACAGGACTAATTGCTGGGTATGCTCTAAATCCCCACCTAGCCATTACACCCCGGCAATGGGAGTAGTGCATGCTATATGCAACGTTCGTATTGGCATGAAGAAATCTGAGAAGCTTGCGAAGACAACCAGAAGACATTTGTCTGTAGACTTTAATGAGACATTCCTAGAGGGTAACATCAGCAATGGCAGCAGTGCATGCTATATATTCTTACTGGCATGAAGACAGCAAGAAGACACTGGTGATATCAGTTCTAGTTCTAATGTTAGTCCTGACTCTTGTTCCTGGAGGGTAAAATCAGTTATTGTTTTAATGTTAGCCCTGGCTTCTGTTCTTTGCTGGCCAATCCAATTTGGGCATCGAGACAATTAGGTAGTCCACAGATGTGCTTTAACTTTAGTTTTGGCACCGGAACTAGATTTGTAGAATATTCAGCCTGTGAGACAGGTATAACAGTCAGTTGCAGAATACATCTGCCTCCTGCAGACCTGTATGCTCTGGCTGCCAACTGCGGCCTTTCTCTCTCTCAGGGAAGGTGGGAGCCCTCCTGACTTCCATACACAGACCTCGTGTCTGTCAGTTGGAGTCCTCCTGACTCCTTGGGTGCAGCTGTCTCACACTGGGAGCGCTAACCCTGGGAATGATATGAACCCAGCCCACAGGTGTGCAATCAGCAGGCCTGTCTTAATCAAAACCTGGCGTAGATTGCTAGCACACACAGTGACCCGGGGTCGCCTCTCTACAGTGTTTTATTTAAATTGCCATGATGTCTCCCAGTGTCGGTTTACCGGTAATCTCTATGTACAGCAAATACGGCTTTAACCGGCATTGAGGAAAGACCGTTCGTTGTGGAAGCCTTTCATTAAATGTAGACTGCATACCACTCGCCTTATCATCCCAGCTGGCAAATGTTCTGAGCTGCTACCACTGGAGCGAACGCGGATCTGGATTTATGGAAGTGTGATGCAAGGTCCGCCACGCAAATGTTTATCAGTCAGTTGGGGCCCTAGTATTCACTGGCAGAGATAGGTTTGTGCTGTGGAATTGTTATCTTTTGGATAAGTATCTGTTCTTTAGCTGGAATAATGGCTGGTAGCTTTCGGTTATGCTAAATCTGCATGATTGAAATACTGCTGCTATTTCCTTTGCAGATATAGTCTAATTTACTGGAACAGTAGCATAATCAGTATTATATATGTTTTTTATGAACTAGATTATATAGGATTCACTCTAACAAGTTATGACAGGAGTGCATGCGCATGAATTAGCGGGGCAGCGTTCATGAGTTTGCGCTAGTTTCATTGTATAGGGTTTGGCAGGCATTTTTACTCCATGTGGGTCTCATTGTTCGCTATAGTGCACATTTCCTCATGCACCCAATGGCGCGGACTCATGCATGCTGCTCAGGTCCTTCATGAACATACATTCCCCCTTCTATTGAACTTTGAATGTATACATCTGTGTGTGACTGGTTGTTACTTTGTATAGCGCTATTGTACACCAGAGGCTGATTGGTTATGTTGTAATAGCCATCTCCCACTGTAAACTGTTTTCTGGACATAAATAAACAAGAGCCCTGTGGTGGAGCAGGACTCTGTTGGCAATGACCGTGACACAGCTTGTGCCTATTTTACTCTTTGCCGCCAAGC
The DNA here is from genome assembly GCF_965119305.1 of Pelophylax lessonae. Classification (NCBI taxonomy): domain Eukaryota; kingdom Metazoa; phylum Chordata; class Amphibia; order Anura; family Ranidae; genus Pelophylax; species Pelophylax lessonae. The sequence continues at coordinate 83,474,041 of NC_138778.1, forward strand.
GCGCTGGAATTTCTTTATACAAAAGAGCTGTACATTGTACTTTCAGTACAAGGGATTAATGGCATTTGATGCGTATTAATATCCTCAATTGCGCTTTTCAGCTCAGCAAAGTTGTCCGCGCACTGCAGTTTTATTAGGAGCGAATTTCTATGCGCCAAGCCCCATTCATTTCCACCACAGCCCCTGCAAATTTTAACACTTCAACAATTATGTTGGACCAGTTTGTTGTTGATGATGATGATAAGATGATATTCTCACCTTTTCTGAGAACCTGGAGGAGCATCGCAAGCATTACTGGGGAGATTAAATAAAAGAAAAAGGGAATTATAAAAAGCCATGTATATTCAGTTCTATATAGAGATTCTGAACAGCACAGCATCCATCTTGTATAGGGTCATTGATAGTTCATGTTCTTTTGAGCAAAATGTCTATTACAAACAGTTCTTTTAATTTCAGCAGATATTTCTGTTTTTCTTTACATCGTAAATAATGAGGCCCTTTTTACATCTCATCAGATAAAAGTCAATTAGCCAGACACTGATGGCCAGTCCAGCTTATATCTTATCTGTGTATAACAATGAACAATAGTCTATTGTATTCTATTAGATTCATTCAAACTAAGTTTTAAAGATACATTATATCATGTGTGAGAAAATATTAGCAATAATTATATGTGTGTGTAGCATATACATCGTTCTAGGAGTGTATTATATACCATATTTTGGTTTTATATTCTTGCTAAAGTGATAATCTTACTTAGATGAAGCCAAGTACTAATTCCATTTAAATTTCTTCACTTATAGGGAGTGTTTATATAAGATTTGTGTTACGTCTTGGCTAGGTCATATAAATCCTACAAGCCAGGCACTTTTCTTGGCAGCATATGACATGGCCAAGTGATTTCATTTCTTTTACCCAGCCAGGTCAAAAGGTGATCTGATCTGTTAAAAAAAAAAATGCAATTGTATTCTATATACTGAATCTAATAGTAATACAACACTGCCCCCTCTGGTGACTGCTACTAAATGTAAATATATATAGTCTCTGGGTAAATCAGTCATTTCCAAACAATATATATCGTATTAATAATATATCCTTATTAAACGGCGTTACCAGGTCCAATCCTTACCTAGATACAGGATGGAGATATTAGATGGACATGTATATACCATGAGAGTATGGATAGATTCTTATATTGTTTTTTATGATTATTCTTAAATGAAGAACTTATCATATAATTCGAATATCCAATATACTGGATGACTAGTAGAGGTGTCGCCCAATGACCTCACCAGTTAATGGATAAGTAATTCCAACCAATGGGGATAAAGTTCCTCCTTCTGGGTTAGGCTTATGGTAATTTTACTGCCCTTTTGTTCAACACAATATAAAAAGGGAACCCCAGATGTGAGAGGACACACACATTGCAACAACATTCATTACACTTCAACACACACACTACTTACATCCAATTATATACTCATCTATACATACTCCATCTTGCTCCATCCCTTATCTGAAACTTTGAAGGACGCCAGACGAAACTCCTCCCTAACCGGCCACCATTTTGGTAAGGCAGCCATCTTAAGGACTCTGGTAACGACAATTTTAATCTAGCAGCCATTTTAAGTGTGGTAAATATACCTTGCGGTTTATCGGATTATTATTTACTATCGTTTATTTCCTTCCTTACATGTTTTAAATTTCATGTTAAAGGGTAACGAGATTACAGTCCCAGCCGTATGAACCATATTCGATTTTTCTCTAAAAACTGATTTTGTTTTTATACATTTTTATTAATATCAATTTTAGCGCAATATTAGCGATTTAGTCTCCCGTTTTGCATAGCCTATTCTCATTCCAACTGCAGAGGAGTGACTGTTGGCTGCGCAATTCACAGACAATTGTGGTCTGATTATACAGAACACTTATCTATGGTTTCAACTGTACCTGGGGAGAATGTAATCTTGCTTTCTTTTGATTTTATCATCGAGCTACAAAGCACATTGCATTTATCGTTTTAAAGTTTGTATTTTATGTAAAAGTTATCTTTGTGTCACCTCAAGTCTAACCATTTATTGTGAATAAAAATACTTATATATTCCCTACTGTATACCGTATTCACTAAGATTGGTATATGCTGTTAAAAAGTAATTAATTGATTAAAAAGAACTTGTTACATATTGATTTATGGAAATAAGTGGAGATTCTTCTAACTTACAGATCTTTGCTTATTTACATAAATAGACACTGTTATATCAGAGCAGTATAAATATTCTGACAGTAATCTGTTTGTTTACTTATGCAGCTAGTCTACTGCTATAGCACTGGTCTATGAGCCTGACCCCGGACTGCGGCAACAAACATGAATCACGTCCTTTCCCCACAGCATAACTGGCTGCAATCCCCAGGTAACTACAAAGTGATCATTTATACAACCACAGTTCAAATCAGCCGCACAGAAATTAGCAATTTTAAAAAAGGGTTTATGTAGGGGGTAAATGCCTGCATATGTAAAAGTGAATCACTGGTAATGTTCTCAAAACCACGATCTACCATTTATACACAGACTATGGAATAGTGGGGACATTTATCAATAAATCACAACTGTTGCATCTGTTATTGTACTGAAGTTTGTTAAATGGTCATAGAAGCACAACATATTTTTTCAAAATGTAAGGGATAGTGAGGTAATTGGCGCTGCCTGTAGGTATATGTGATATATAAAGTGTGACTATCACAATCTGTTGCCGTAATTCATATTCAGAAATACAAATCATATATGGCTGATGTAGATAGGAACCCCATGGATAAATGGAATATTTAAAGCACACTCAATATCAATAAAACATATATGGAGATATAAAAACAGGTAAGAATCACAATAAAGATATAAATATCGATAAAAATATAAAGTGCAGTGGTATGAATAATGCAAGAATAAATACATTTATAAATATAAAGTGCAGTGGTGTAAAAATAGATGGTCTCAAAGAGGTATATGTATATAAAGTGCTCCGTAGTGAGAGTGACCAATAAATGGCCTATAAACTATATATTGTAGACCAAAGAAAAAAATGATATATAAATAGTTACGTGTATCAGCCTAGGCTGTTAAAAAGGTCTAAAAGATGAAAGTGATTCCAATAAAAATAAAAGAATAGGTGATGCCGGTAAGAAATGAAATAATCTCCACAAGAAAGTGATACAGTGCAGGAGGTCCTAGATTGGACCAGTGAAATAAATGGTGATCACAATATTATTGGTGGTGGTAAAGTAATCTCAGCCAAAAAGTGCTGAAGGTCCAGACTAACAATGGTCAGTCATCAGGACCTGTGAGCCGTATAAACCAAAAATGTATGTGGCCCAAAAAAAGAAGTTCTAAACAATCAGATTCTTCAAAAAATTAAAAGTAAAAAACATAAAGTTCACAAAAAAGTGAAAGTGCAAAGTTCAATAAGTGGTTCTTGTCCACTTCTTATCCAGGTGTCTCCGTGCTGCGTGAGGAAAAATGTGCTCCCCCTTTTCCTATCTCTCCCGCACTCACCGGAAATCGGCACCCCTGCAGGGGTAACCCGCGTGTAGGTGGTAAGATATGCCCTCAGATGGGTATTGCTCCTATGTGCCAATCACTCCAATGATAGGTCCTGGATCCTTTTATCCCACATAGACTATATAAAGCACAGTGTATATCCAACAGAGATAATCCCAGGGTCATGTACGGGAGAAAAGAGCCTCATATAGTGACGTACTATTAAAAATATTTGTCTTTATTAAATCAAATATATATAGTACTCACATTTAAAAATCGGTAAAGCAGGCAATAATGGAATAGGAACCGCGAGATCCTCTTTTGCGGTGGCTTCTGGAAACGCTGTCTTAGCCAACCGCCGGATCTGCGTGCCAGTAGTGCGGAAGGGACTACGCTTGACGCGTTTCATCATCTATGACGTCTTCAGAAGCGTAAGTCACGCCATCTCCGCAGCATAAAAATAGTGTATGGTTACTAGGCAACAATGACCAATGAATAAAACGCCTTTAGGTCCGTCAGCTGTTGCTAGGCAGAATTCAGGTATGCAAATTTCCTAAAAACAGCTAGACAACTCGTGGCATAAGTCAATAGAAATATTCCATAAGTGTGTCAGTTGTTGCTAGGTAGAAAATGAGGTTATATAAATAAGATAAAACGAGCAACAAGAAAGTTGTCCCTATTTAGTCAGATAGTGGGCAAATATCTCCGGATGAATACTCTAAATCTCAATCCTTAAGTGCATGTGTATATATACACACACAGATAAAATATTTTGTTATGTGGGGCAATTATTTAAAATTCAATATCATGTACAGTGGGTACGGAAAGTATTCAGACCCCCTTACATTTTTCACTCTTTGTTATATTGCAGCCATTTGCTAAAATCATTTAGGTTCATTCTTCTTCCTCATGTACACATATCACCCCATACTGACAGAAAAACAGAATTGTTGACATTGTTGCAGATTTATTAAAAAAGAAAAACTGAAATATCACATGGTCCTAAGTATTCAGACCCTTTGCTCAGTATTTAGTAGAAGCCCCCTTTTGATCTAATACAGCCAGGAGTCTTTTTGGGAAAGATGCAACAAGTCTTTTACACCTGGATTTGGGGATCCTCTGCCATTCCTCCTTGCAGATCCTCTCCAGTTCTGTCAGGTTGGATGGTAAACGTTGGTGGACAGCCATTTTTAGGTCTCTCCAGAGATGCTAAATTGGGTTTAAGTCAGGGCTCTGGCTGGGCCATTCAAGAACAGTCACGGAGTTGTTGTGAAGCCACTCTTTTGTTATTTTAGCTGTGTGCTTAGGGTCATTATCTTGTTGGAAGGTAAACCTTCGGCCCAGTCTGAGGTCCAGAGCACTCTGGAGAAGGTTTTTGTCCAGGATATCCCTGTACTTGGCCGCATTCATCTTTCCCTCGATTGCAACCAGTCGTCCTGTCCCTGCAGCTGAAAAACACCCCCACAGCATGATGCTGCCACCACCATGCTTCACTGTTGGGACTGTATTGGACAGGTGATGAGCAGTGCCTGGTTTTCTCCACACATACCGCTTAGAATTAAGGCCAAAAAGTTCTATTTTGGTCTCATCAGACCAGAGAATCTTATTTCTCACCATCTTGGAGTCCTTCAGGTGTTTTTTTTAGCAAACTCCATGCGGGCTTTCATGTGTCTTACACTGAGCAGAGGCTTCCGTCGGGCCACTCTGCCATAAAGCCCCGACTGGTGGAGGGCTGCAGTGATGGTTGACTTTCTACAACTTTCTCCCATCTCCTGACTGCATCTCTGGAGCTCAGCCACAGTGATCTTTGGGTTCTTCTTTACCTCTCTCACCAAGGCTCTTCTCCCCTGATAGCTCAGTTTGGCCGGACGGCCAGCTCTAGGAAGGGTTCTGGTCGTCCCAAACATCTTCCATTTGAGGATTATGGATGCCACTGTGCTCTTAGGAACCTTAAGTCCTGCAGAAATCTTTTTGTAACCTTGGCCAGATCTGTGCCTTGCCACAATTCTGTCTCTGAGCTCTTCAGGCAGTTCCTTTGACCTCATGATTCTCATTTGCTCTGACATGCATTGTGATCTGGAAGGTCTTATATAGACAGGTGTGTGGCTTTCCTAATCAAGTCCAATCAGTATAATCAAACACAGCTGTACTCAAATGAAGGTGTGGAACCATCTCAAGGATGATCAGAAGAAATGGAAAGCACCTGAGTTAAATATATAAGTGTCACAGCAAAGGGTCTGAATACTTTGGACCATGTGATATTTCAGTTTTTCTTTTTTAATAAATCTGCAACAATGTCAACAATTCTGTGTTTTTCCGTCAATATGGGGAGCTGTGTGTACATTCATGAGGAAGAAGAATGAACTTAAATGATTTTAGCAAATGGCTGCAATATAACAAAGAGTGAAAAATTTAAGGGGGTCTGAATACTTTCCGTACCCACTGTATATCTATGATGTCCAAGAAGTATGGGATAAAAAAGATAAATGGATTTTTGTAAAATCTTACCGTAAAATCCTTTTCTCTTAGCTCATTGACAGACGTAGTCCTCGGTGATACAGCACCTTCGGGTTTATGTTGCCTCCACAGGAGTAGGACTAGACAGGAAATAAAATGCTCTGGCCACACCTTAGGGGCAGTCCCAGAGGGTATATCCTCTCTCTCTCTGCCTCAGCAAATCAGTTATGTCATAAAGCAGTCTTTAGAGAATTTAACCCAACCCAACTCAAAAAAAAAACAGAGGGGCGGGTACTACGTCTGTCAATGAGCTAAAACCAGCGACTGTAAAGCACAATGGTAGATTGGTCCTCGAGACCGCAGACACTCCCTGAGACGCAGTTCCCACGGAACGTCCGCGACTAGCAAGTCCAAGTCGGCCAGGCCGGCTTGGCGAGGCCAGCCTAGAATTTCTAGGACCACTGGCACTGACGGGATTTGAACCAGGCGTCCCTAGAGCTATCTGGCCCTGACCATCCGAGAAAGTCTGGTCGTTCTCTGTTCCCACACATTTATCCGACACCTGATTCCTATCAGGAACGGTGATCTCTCCTGGTTGAATCTCAGGGACCGAAGTCAACCGGCTAGAGGCTTCTTGGTCTGTCTGGTCAACCAGATCCGATTCCTGTGGGGAATTGAGACTAATCTTAGGAAAAGGTAAAGTAAAAGATCTGTTCAGGGAACGGTGACTACCGCTCCCTGTAGCACTTAAATGTTGGAAGGGAAGAATCGCACCAGTAGTAGTAGTCGATGCTCGATCTAATGTCCTGAATACCGGTGAAAACGTCCCCCCACCCTCAAACCGGGTGGGGGCGCACCTTCAGGCTGTGTAATCCTTTGCTTCGGGTTTGGCTGAGTCGGTCCTCTGTTTGTCCGACCAGCCTTTCTTGAACCCTCCTGGAGGAGTCTTGCCTTTCCCGCTTGTTCCAGCCGGGCGTGCGAACCCTTTATGGGCGGTAAAGAAAGGTCCTTGTTGCGAGGTCCCTTAGCTTTAGCAGCCTGTGGCAAGAAAGTGCTCTTGCCCCCAGTGGCATCTTTAATGATTTCATCTAGGGTGGCCCCAAATAGGCGATTCCCCTGAAAAGGGAGATTCGTCAAGGTCTTTTTGGAACCTAGGTCAGCTGACCAGCATTTTAACCACAGCACACGTCTGAGGATTACCGCTGACATAGATGCATGCCCTAATAGGGGAGTAGTGTCCAAGGCTGCGTCACAGATAAACTGTAGCCCTTGTATAATCTGTTCCATCAAATCAGATGTTTCCTGGGGAATATCTTTTCCCCTAAGGTCTTGGCGTACCAATCTCGCCCATTCCGTAAGTGTCTGGGAAACTAGACCAATAACAATTACTGGTCTAAATGCTGACCCTATCAGAGAGAAGATAGTGCGGGACTCTGCTTCCATCTTCCGATCCACCGGATCCTTAAAGGACGAAGTGTCCTCCACTGGGATAACCGTGGCTTTATTCAGCCTGGAAATAGGTGGATCCACCACTGGTGGTACCGTCCATTTTTTAATGAGGGATTCCTCAAACGGATAGCGTCTAGCAATACGCTTGGAGATAGTAAAGGTACGTTTAGAATGGTCCCATTCTCCTTTAATTTTATTACCAAAACACTTGGGTACAGGAAAAACCTTCACCGTTTTGATGGGCTTGTTAGTACCAAAGGGAATCTCTGTTTCAGTTGCCTCTGCCGGTAAAACCTCAAGTCTTAAGGTTTCCCGCACCGCCACAACTAGTGCGTCCACCAATGCTTCTTCCTGAATTATGGCGGAAGAATGCACGTCCTCCTCACTGTCTGAGGGAGCTTTACCTGAGATAACAGCCCTTGCAGAGGGACCTGCAGCTGCAGTGACCATCTCTGAATCTGAGTCAGAGGTGTCATATTATAGGGGTAGGCGGGGGTCGCTTTCTTGACCCCCGTCCCTGACAGGCCGCCTCCACCCGAGCCACCATAGACTCCAAAACTGCTGTAAATGCATCCATGCTCTGTGCACCGGCGGGTCCCGAGGCCCCCTCGAGGGAAACAGGTGGGGGTACTTGTGTGGCAGGGTCCATGATTATTCCAGTAACTACCCGGAAACTTCAATCCAACTTAAATAAAAAACTTTTTTTTTTTCCAGACCCCCAGCGCCACAAAAGCCCCTCAGTGTTACCTGCTAGGGATCCCTATCGAGCGAGAGAGAGAGAGATAGACCCCCAGGCTCACCACTTGATGCTCAGAGTTCACTTGCAACAGGTTACAGCGCTGTGTCCACAAACAGGAAGTCTTTTGGCTGGCTGCCCAGGAAGAAAGGAGGCGGCTCCGCCCCTCTGCACGCCTTCCGGCGCCTCCCCTAGCTCCACGAGGTGTTGGAGTCACCTCAAACATGGCCGCCCCCATGCTGCAGACACGAGGCTACGCCAAAATGGCGGCCTCGTGCGATCTACGGCGGTTTGCACAGCGTAGCGGCGTCCTGCAGTAACTAGGCATCGCAAAACCTCTCTCTCATGGAGATCAGCTTGACCGGCGGTACCGAACCCTGGCGGAACCGCATGGCCGTCGGGAGACCTGCTTTAGCTGGAGGAATGACCTGGCAAGCCGCATCCCTGTCCTGTGACTTCTGACAGGTAGGATACTTCTTGTAACACAGTAAGCTTCCAGCCACATATTACAATCATTTAAACATACTTTGTAATTAGATTGTCAGCTCCCAAACCAAGCCTGCTGGCTTTTTGTACACAAAAATCACACTCAATTAGGGGGATCTGTGACATGTTATAGGATAGAGGGGAACCCATCCTTACCATTACAGAGAGGGGCCCGCGTTCACCACAAGACCCGTCAGGGGGAAAAGGGGAACATACTACTCACCATACCAGAACCAGGCGGGCGCCATTCCTGACAGTACCCCTCTCCACCGAAGTTGGAGGGCTGTCGACCAATACGGACGCCGTGACTCATGGTCCTTGGCGTTTCAGCGAGACGTTTAACTCGCAGGGTCAGTCCCTCCAGTGGGACAATGTCGCGGCCGACCCAGCGCGGAGCTATGGCCTGCACACGCTCGTAGGCGGAACTGGGGTGACCACTGGATCTCAACATCCCGCCCGTCGCCCAGTTCAGCTTTCTTGCTTGAAGATCTCACAGGAACACTGGAGAAAAAAAGCTGTCTAAAAAAATCTTTTCTAAGAAAAAAATCCTGCCAGGACCGAAGATCCCAGCAAGGTATCTAGGTCCTTACTCCTGACTAGACAGAAAAAAACTGATTTGCTAAGGCAGAGAGAGAGAGGATATACCCTCTGGGACTGCCCCTAAGGTGTGGCCAGAGCATTTTATTTCCTGTCTAGTCCTACTCCTGTGGAGGCAACATAAACCCGAAGGTGCTGTATCACCGAGGACTACGTCTGTCAATGAGCGATAGAGAAAGAATAGTTATCATCCATTGGGATTACATACGCGATTATAGAAAAAAAGAGGAAAACAAGGGGAATATTAAAAAAAATTAATTATATTAAAAAATAAAATGTTGAATCTTCTAAAATGATTTTAAATAGTTCCAAATAATTATAGTTTTTATATGGAGATCCGTCCTGTGGACCAGCAACCACAAATGTAATAATAGTACAAGTATTTTCCCTGATGCGGACTAGTAATGGTCTGGTGGTCCTGCCCACATATTGTAGCCCACACATATAAACATAAAAAGATGGCTTCCCCAAGCACAGCCTATCAAGGCATTTTCGAGACGTACACAATCGGAACCCAAAAGGCCTGGTATTCTATGGAATAGATACTATCAAAGGGAATTGAAGAGGAGAGAATAAAACCAAAAAGATATCTCAAAACGAGACTAAATGGATCTACCAACTTGAGTCACTCCAGCCGGGAGGACTCAACTTGGATATAGACCTCAACTGTTTTATCTCGGACTTTTAATTATATTTATTGATTTTTATCCTTGGCCTTTTACAAGATACTTTTTATAGGATATATTTTAATATGATATACTAATTTCCTCAATATATTGGTAGCCCCATATGTAATATGCCAACATTCCCCTCATCCATATATATCCATATAGTGCACCATTTAAACGCATAGCGATGTTTTCCACACTTGGGCCATTCTACACTATACAGCATCATAGTATTAGTAAGGCCACATTAATCATTGCAGCATTTCCCGTTTTATAAATATACTAGATTTTATTTATGTAAGCCATATAGTATATATAACTTATTTATTTTATTTTGTTTATTCAAAATACTTGTACTATTATTACATTTGAGGTTGCTGGTCCACAGGACGGATCTCCATCTAAAAACTATAATTATTTGGAACTATTTAAAATCATTTTAGAAGATTCAACATTTTATTTTTTAATATAATTCATTTTTTAAATATTTTTAATATTCCCCTTGTTTTCCTCTTTTTTCTATAATCACGTATGTAATCCCAATAGATGATAACTATTCCATCTTTTTTACCCCATACTTCTTGGACATCAAAGATATACACAATATTGAATTTTAAATAATTGCCCCACATAACGAAATATTTTATCTGTGTGTGTATATACACATGCACTTAAGGATTGAGATTTAGAGTATTCATCCGGAGATATTTGCCCACTATCTGGCTAAATAGGGACAACTTTCTTGTTGCTCGTTTTATCTTATTTATATAACCTCATTTTCTACCTAGTAACAACTGACACACTTATGGAATATTTCTATTGGCTTATGCCACGAGTTGTCTAGCTGTTTTTAGAAAATTTGCATACCTGAATTCTGCCTAGCAACAGCTGACAGACCTACAGGCGTTTTATTCATAGGTTAACATACGGAGCATTGTCCGGTTGCCTAGTAACCATACACTATTTTTATGCTGCGGAGATGGCGTGCCTTACGCTTCTGAAGATGTCATTGATGAGGAAATGCGTCAAGCGTAGTCACGTCACTTCAGCACTACTGGCACGCAGATCCGGCGGTCGGCTAAGACAGCGTTCCGGAAGCCACCGCAAAAGAGGATCTCGTGGTTCCTATTCCATTATTGCCTGCTTTACCGATTTTAAATTTTTAAAAACCACCATCAATAATATTGTGATCACCATTTATTTCACTGGTCCAATATAGGGCCTCCTGCACTGTATCACTTTCTTGTGGAGATTATTTCATTTCTTACCGGTATCACCTATTCTTTTATTTTTATTGGAATCACTTTCATCTTTTAGACCTTTTTTAACAGCCTAGGCTGATACACTTAACTATTTAGATTTCATTTTTTTCTTTGGTCTACAATATATAGTTTATAGGCCATTTATTGGTCACTCTCACTACGGAGCACTTTATATACATATACCTCTTTGAGACCATCTATTTTTACACCACTGCACTTTATATTTATATCAATATTTATACCTTTATTGTGATTCTTACCTGTTTTTATATCTCCATATATGATTTATTGATATCGAGTGTGCTTTATATATTCCTATTATCCAGATGGTTCCTATCTACATCAGCCATATATGATTTGTATTTCTGCATATGAATTACGGCAACAGATTGTGATATTCACACTTTATATATCACATACAATTACCTCACTATCCCTTACATATTCAAATACTGACCTCACAGTCTTTATTTTTGAGGTAGGCAGCAGCCGTGTTATTTTACTTCTCCATAGCGCGGATACTCCCACCCGTATATTTTTTCGAAATGTCACATTCGTAGTAAATATATGGTATGACTTTGTCCGTATCTTTTTGTCAGAAACGCAGACTTGCCTACATGTAGCAATTTGACTAAAAGAGTTTGAAATTTAAATGAAAAAAAAAAACAAAGTTATTTTATATAGCTGCACCTGCTGGTCCACATCACTTCCAAATTATGGGACAGAGTGGTGTGTTAATTTTGCCTCAATCTAATTGGTTGGTCACAGACATTCACAAAACAGGAAGCTGTGTAGCTATTGCAGAGTTTCAGCCACAAAATGTAGAATATGAACTAAAAATGGTTTTCACACTTTTACATGGGGCAACATTTGGAAAAAGAGTGTAACTGTGTTCATAAATGCCTACTGTATATCATAAGCAAAGAAAAAGGGATACCATGGGAGACTGTCAATTCTATATTGATTCAACAAAATGTTTAACATACAGTTGTATTCAAAATTATTCAACCCCCCCATGCTGTAAAGGGTTTAGGGAATTTAGTGTACATTTGTAATTGTATTCAGAATGAAATCCTACAAGGACCTTTTAAAGAACCATATGCAACTAAAATGACATCAATTGGTTTTGTAATACAGTAGTAAATGTTTATTGACACAATTATTCAACCCCTTAGGCCACTTTCACACAGGCGGACCGTTCAGATCCGCCTGTCCGTTTTTTTGGCGGATCTGAACGGTCTCCCCATGCATTCCTATGGGGGATCGGATGTCAGCGGAGACATGTCCGCTGACATCCGACCCGATCCGTCAAATCTGGACGGATGGAAACCCTATTTTCCATTCGTCGAGCGGATCGGATGAGAACGGACAGACGGTAGGAGTTAATCGCAATCACTATTGGTCTAATCTACCAAAAATTCTTAATGGTTTTGGCCACAGTGACAAGATTCCAAGTGGTAAAAATTGATTTTTGTAAGATCTTACCGTAAAATCCTTTTCTCTTAAGCTCATTGACAGACGTAGTCCTCCTTGATTAATATCAACTCGGGTTATACTGCCCTCTACAGGAGTAGGACTAGACAGGAAAGAAAACGTTCTGGCCACACCTTAGGGGCAGTCCCAGAGGGTATATCCTCTCACTTCCTGCTACAGGATATCAGTTATGTCACAAAGCAGTGTCAGAGAATTTAACCCAACCCAACTCAAAAACAGAGGGGCGGGTACTACGTCTGTCAATGAGCTTAAGAGAAAAGGATTTTACGGTAAGATCTTACAAAAATCCATTTTTCTCTGTCGCTCATTGACAGACGTAGTCCTCCTTGATTAATATCAACTCGGGACGTCCCAAAGCAGTGCCACAAATGAGGGGTGGGAAAATGGAAATCAAAATCCAATCTAGAAGGCCCAACCGGTGCCAACTAGAAGTTTTAAAGGCTCATCAATCAAAAGATGAGACTGAAATTCCAACGGAAAAAAACCCTCGAGGTAGACCACCGGTCTCCTCAAATTGCGGCCTGCAAAACCTTGCGGCCAAATGAGGCATCCGCCGACGCCATCACATCAAATTTTGTAAAGGTATGCACCGACGACCAGGTAGCCGCCTTGCACACCTGGACCACTGACGCCTGATGGCGGTAGGCCCAGGAAGTACTGAGCGCTCGAGTGGAGTGCGCCTTAACAGGGAACGGAGGATTCCGACCCATAATAGAATAAGCCTGTACCACCGTCTGTCTAATCCATTTGGAGATAGTCGCGGCAGATGCAGGCAACCCCTTTCTGGGGCCATCCGTGATCACAAAAAGTGAATCTGTCTTACGGAATGATTCCGTAGTCTTCAGGTATACCCTGATTGCCCGAACCACATCCAAGGAATGCAACGCATATTCCCGAGGATGATTGGGCTTAGGACACAAGGAAGGTAGCACAATATCTTCATTCAGATGAAAATCTGAAACCACCTTAGGAAGAAAGGATGGCTTCGGATGAAGAACTACCTTATCCCTATGAACCACTAGATATGGGGAATGGCATGATAATGCAGCCAGTTCTGAGACCCTGCGTGCAGAAGTAATAGCCACCAAGAAGGCCACCTTCTGGGATAATGTAAGCAAGGGAATCTCCCTGATATTTTCAAAGGGAGGTTTCTGAAGAACCGACAACACCAAATTAAGATCCCAGGATGGTAAGGGCGCGCGCACTGGCGGAGCCAAGTGCTGCACCCCCTGGATGAAATTCCGCACCAAGGAATGAGTAGCCAGAGGCTTCTGGAAGAAGATTGCCAACGCTGAAACCTGACCCTTGATAGTGCTCAAGGATAGTTTCTGCAAAAACCCCCTTTTGCAGAAAAAGCCAAGATTCGGGTCACTGAATAGGTACGTGGGGGAAAACTCCAACGATTCACACCACGCAATATAAGCCTTCCATGTGCGATAATAGACTTTGCTGGAAGTCGCTTTCCTTGCTTTAATTAGAGTAGGAATAACTGAAGCTGACATTTATCGGTAACCTGGAATTTATCAGAAGAAATGACTTCACCTGGCTGAGCATCGGAGACCGAAGCCACCAGACCAGAGTCTCCCTGGTCTGCTCGCTCAATCGGATCCGATTGTCCAGGGAATCGGGATTCCGATTCCATATGAGAAGAATCTCCTCTTGGAGAATTCGGGTATGAAACTGGGCAAACGGTACTGCCTCTAAGGAGGCGACCATCAGTCCAAGCCAGTTGACGGACAGCAACATCCGAATCATTGACTGAATCTTCTGGAGTTTCTCCGCATGGAGAAACACTCTTGCCAAGGATGTATCTAAAATTAGGCCCAGATAGTTCAGTCTCCTGGTGGGAACCAGGGATGATCTTTGGGAAAATCAAAGAAAACGCTGATGTCCTGCGAAGATGGGGATATGAAGTTAGGCATCCTAAATGTCTATGGACGCCAGGAAATCCCCCTGATGCAGGGAGGCCACCACTGTATGGATGGACTCCATCTCTCCCAAGACCAGAATTGGACGCACCTAGACCTTTTTCCTGGGCATTGTGAACAAGTTCGACTAGAACTCCTCCAAGGAATGGGAACTACCACTGCTTGTTGCATCAAGCTGTCCCCCGCAAAGCTTTTTAAGCGACCCGGGGATGTCGAATATTGGAAGGGAAGAATCGCACCGGTGGAAGTGATCGAAACTCGATCTTGTATTCTGACCGTATGACCTCGCAAACCCCTTTATCCGGGATTCTGGAAAGCCATGGATCCGGAAACCGGTGAAGACGTCCCCCCACCCTAGAGATGGGTGGGGCCCATTCTGTCAATCCAACGGGATAACAGTGGCTTTATTTAGTCAGGAAATCGATGAGTCCACTATTGGTGGATTCCTCAAAATGATAGCGCCTAGCAATGCGTTTGGAAATAGCAGGGGCTCGTTTACGGACGACCCCATTTGGGCAAGGGAAACCCTTCACCATTTTGGTAGGCTTGCTAGTACCAAAAAAGGAATATGAGTCTCCGCTACCTCTGCCGGTGTAACCTCAAGATTTAAGGTTTCCCGGACAGACACAACTAGTGCTTCCACCAACGCTTCTTGTGCTATGGCGGAGGCAGAAGCGTCCTCCTCACTGTCTGAGGAGACCGTACCTGAGACAACAACCCCAGAAAAGGGGCTGCAATGACCAGCTCAGAATCCATATCTGAAGTATCAGATGACATAGGGGTAGGTGGGGGTCACTCTTCTTGACCCCCGTCCCTGACAGGCTACCTCCACCCGGGATACCAAAGACTCCAAAACTGCTGATAATGCATAATCACAAGTGGGGTACTGGAGGGTCCTGCGGCCACCCCGAGGGGATCAGGTGGGGATACATATGTGGCAGGGCGACTCCGCCCCTTTACACGCCTTCCGGCGCCTCCCAATTGCTTCTCGAGGTGTTTGGTCACCTCAAACATGGCCACCCCCATGCTAGAGACACGAGGCTTCGCCAAAATGGTGGCCCCGCGCGATCTGCGGGAAAATGGCGGCGGCCTGTGGAGGATAGCGGCAGTTTGCAAGATAGCAGCGGCCTGCGGGAGGTGTGTGTTCGGCCTGTGCGGCCTGCGGAGGTGACCGGCTTTATGGAAGGATGGCGACCTGCGGATGCGGTAATCCAGGCATAGGCATCGGCCTGTATACACATTATGTCAGGTAAGATACCTCTATCTTAATAGTGATGCCTTTAGCAGTCTGCCACTGACTTCTGTACCCTTATAGTGTCATATAGTGACTATAGATAGTCAGCTCCCAAACCAAGCTTTTTTAAGAGGGGGATTAATGACACCTATTAGGATCACATCCATCCATCCCAGAGAGGGGCCCGCGTCCCCAACAAACCCGACAGGGGGAGAGAGGGAACATTTTACTCACCATACCGGAACTAGGCAGGCACCAACTCCTGACAGAACCCCTCTCCACCGGAGTGGGGGGGGCTGTCGACCAATGTGGATGCCGTGACTCTGCTGGTCATTGGCGTCCAGGCGAGACGTTTAACTCGCAGGGTCAGCCCTGTCCAGTGGGACTATGTCGCGGCCGACCCAGCGCGGAGCTATGGCCTGCACGCGCTCGTAGGCTGAACTGGGGTGACCACTGGATCTCAACATCCAGCCCGTCGCCCAGTTTCAGCGTACTTGCTTGAAGATCTTACAGGAACACTGGAGAAGAAAAGCTGCCTAAAAAAAGATTTCTAAAAAATCCTGCCAGGACCGAAGATCCTAGCAAGGAATCTAGGTCCTTACTCCTAACTAGACAGAAAAAAACTGATATCCTGTAGCAGGAAGTGAGAGGATATACCCTCTGGGACTGCCTCTAAGGTGTGGCCAGAACGTTTTCTTTCCTGTCTAGTCCTACTCCTGTAGAGGGCAGTATAACCCGAGTTGATATTAATCAAGGAGGACTACGTCTGTCAATGAGCGACAGAGAAATGCTGACTGACTACTTTTGAAGGACTGCATTGCTTCATGAACTCTTTACTGAATAAACCCCTCTAGTGTGTATAAAACCTGCAGTGATGCTGCTCTTTCAGTGCTTATCCTATTATGATACTAGAGAAGTTGACAAGTTACCAGTTTTATGCTTTTGGCTAGCGATGTCCACTTCTTATGCATGAGAAGCACTCTCTTTCACTTCCCAAGTGCAATGGGCAAAATGGATTGCTTACGAGATTTTAGCACTTACCTTTCTGGCAAAGTGATTAGCTGTGGACCACCACTAGGCCAGCATAACACTGGACAGTCTAAGATAAAAGTAATATGTTACGGTTCTACCCAGTCTTACCATATGTAATAAAAAAAAAAGAGATGGTAAGTGAAAAGCAAAATGTAATAAAAATTAAAAGTGCTTTTTGTATAGGAAGAGAGGAAGGACAGCATCTGGTTTCTATTAACCATGGAAAAGTTTTACTGTACGACAGAATGAAGCCCCACTGTAGACAGAAGAAAATCTAAAATCCATAGACTGTGAGGACACTTCTCTATGAATCAATAATGTTAACAATCCACTCCAATCTTCAGAAAACCTAAGTGCTCAGTCCAGATCCTGTTCCCATGATTGGGGAAAGGAGGAGCACATGGTATGAATTAAGACAGCGAAATGTAAAATGTGTCCCCGCTGCTGAAAAACTAAATATAGGAAAAAAAAAAATAAAACATTAATTAAACACAGGTGTTCTCTAACCCAAGCCTGGGATAGGGCATTTATGCAAAAAAATTAAAGCATTTGCACAGTCCATCGTCCAGCAGGAATTTCAGATATAAAACACTAGAGCTATCATTCTAGACTGACTAATCTATTGGTTCACACTTCACAGTGGTAAAGTAGCAGGCGGGCAAACCTGCATTAAGAAATAAAAACCTCACACAGATACAGGTTTACAATGAGAAACAGTTAATGTTCACAAGAGGCTGGCACCTTCCTATTAAATTACTATTGACCACGTGGATTGGTTGGATCCATCTGGTTTAGCTCGGATTGGTCTAGTAACTCAAAGTCATCCGCTTCTGCATCGGTGTCTATTTCAGAGCTCGAGTTTCTTTGATATGTTTTGGGTCTTGTGTTTTCAAAAAAGCCTGAGGCTTGCTGGGTGACTCCTGCCAATGCCATTTGTATCATCCCTCTTGTGACCAGGTTGGTAAGGTTGTCTTTGATTTGCTGAGCACCAAGAGCAAGTGGTATTTCGGACTCCGATGACTCTTGCTCATCATACAGCTGGTCAGAGGACACACGATGATGACTGGCTGAAAAAGGCAGCCCGATGCTGGTATCATCTTCATCATCTATTCCCACTGTGTCTGGATTGATGGAAGGAAAATCAGGAAGATCTCGAGCAAAAGATTCTTCTGGATCACTGTGGCGGTCCAGATCTATACAAAGTAAAAACATCAATGAGTAATACATATACAGTCTACTGGATTTGCAAATCGTATAGCTGCAAAAACTCCTGCTACTGGGGGGGCTAGTATTTTGTTTGATCATCCATATGGAACAGATCTATCTGCACTCTATCTAGTTAAATACAGCATTATATCTCTTTGCCAGACTTGGTTTTACATAGTCCTCAATGAAGTTTAGATATTACAGAGAATATAATTTCTTGTACTCCCTGTAATATTTTTGAGGGACACATTGAGATTAAACCTATAGATACTGTACTACAGGGACAAAAAAAAAAACAAACAAAAAAAAACAAAAACAAAAGAAACCTGTTAGAGCCCTTCAGTAACACAGTATCCACAGAGAACTTGGATCCCTCAGTATAAATAATACCTGAATACACAGCAGGGTAGACCACACCTCTAGAAAATCCTCACCAAATGTATACAAGGCTAATAACGAGTGCTTTTAGGAGAAACAAACCGCTTATCAGGATTCTTCAAATCTCCATAGAGAAATAGTTGGGGAAGCAGGGGAAAAATAGATGTCTTTGGAGTGTTAGGAGTTTTAAATGACCCCAAGACTGGACAGCACTGGTAGGCACAAGACGCTGGTCATCTAGTTTCAAAGCGGTGCATACTGTATCAATAGTTGAAAAATAGGATTTTTGTACTTACCGTAAAAATCCATTTCTCTGAGTTGATTGACGGACACAGCGATCCATATTCAGAACAATAGGGTTATATCGTCCCCTACAGGAGTAGGACACTAGGCAGAAAAAAAAACTTATGGGCAGTTCTAGCTGGTATACATCCCCCTCTCTGCTATAGGCCTTCAGTTTAGTAACAAGTAGTGTCAGAAGTATAAAAACTCCAAAGTAGGGTGGGTGCTGTGTCCATCAATGAACTCAGAGAAATGGATTTTACGGTAAGTACAAAAATCCTTTTTTATCTTTCACTCATTGACGGACACAGAGCTCCATATTCAGAACCATAGGGACGTCCCCAAGCAGTGCCAAATATGAAGGGTGGGACAACAAAAAATCTGAGGGCTAAACAGGTAACAGGAGCTCAACCTGAACATTTCACTCCCAAAGAGAGAACAGACACTCTAAAAAGCAGCCTGTAAAACCTTGCAGCCAAAAGGAAGCATCCGCAGATGCCAACACATCCACTTTGTAGAATTTAGTGAAAGTGTGCACCGACGACCAAGTGGCCACCTTGCAAATCTGAGCCACTGACGCCCGATGGCCGAAGGCCCAGGAAGCCGTGTAGAGTGCGCCGTTACAGAGAAAGGAGGAACCTGAGCCTTGATAGAATATGCTTGAGTCACCATCTGCAGAAGAAGCTAACAGCCCTTTTTTTGGCCCGCCCGTGATCACAAACAGTGAGTGTGACTTCCAGAAATACTCTGTGACTGCCAGATACAACCGAATCGCCCGAACCACATCCAAGGCATGCAAAGCAAATTCCTTGGGATGAGTGGGACTGGGACACAGGGAAGGCAACACAATGTCTTCATTCAAATGCAAGTCAGAGACCACCTTAGGTAGGAATGACAGGCGTGGACTAAGAACCACATTATCTTTGTAGACCACCGGATAAGTAAGACAAGACAACACCACAAGTTCCCACCCCCTGCGAGCAGAGAGAGGTGATGGCTACCAAAAAAGCTACCTTCTGAGACAGGCTGTAATGGAAATATTGAATTCTAGTGTTTTTTTTACCTGAAATGGACATTATTCTGTTTATTAATATGAATAACAGTGAAATGCTGTGTGGACATTCTGATACTCAAAATGGGTGCCAATTCCTGTTCTACTGAGAACATATGTTTGCTAAGGGGGAGGGGGGGTTTGGTTTGAAATGTATTTACCAAGTAATTCCCCATCTTATCCTTTCATCATCAAACCTAGCTGAGTGAACCATAAAAAGGAAGACAATTAACATCCTTTAAGATGCTGACCATCTGGTTTTTTTGACTATATAGTAAAGGTGACCATAAATGGTAATTGAACCTTTTTGGGTTTAGGTGTAGGAAGTCCTTGACCATACATGGTATGCAAAGGGAGGGGGTCTTCCCCTGAGAGGGGGTAGATATAAGCCCAAGCTGGATTATGATTCTGCCTCTATTGCATTTGAAGGCTGACTAGGACACAAGATGGTAACATAGAAATTCTGTGTGTGTGGGGTAATCTATACCTTGTAATGTATTCTTTGTCTCGTGTATGGTTCTGTGTGACTTTGTCCATTTGCAACACTATTTGTAAAGATCACTGTTTCTTAAGATCTTATCATCTATGTCATAATTGATTCATCTAAAGTTTATTTTCTGTAAAATAAATAAGATCTTTATTTTAGCAGTTATCATTCATTACTTATTTTAATGGTAGTAGCCTAAACAACATTGGCTAGATTTTTGTATAGAAAAAGGTTATTGACTAATAAGTGGAAAAGAGAGGGGACTAGGAAAATTTCCTTAACAAATGGTGCCTCGTGTGAGGAGTTTGTTGAGACAGAGCTGATCTATTAAGTGCTAATTGTCTTTGTTTTACTCATCTCTGTCTCAAGATTAGCAAGCTCTTAAAATAACTTTCATTCTTTTTGCCTTTCTTTTTCTCCTATTGTCTGTACTAATACCTTGATGAGACTGATATGAACAGTATAATTAAAATAAAATTGTACTGAGAGTGAATGAGAAAACATCCTAACTGCTAAGTTGCGCCTCATTGCAGGAGGGTGCAAGGGTGAATGATAAGGGTTCAGATTGGGACGCTTGGAGGCAGTGGCTATACAATCGGTGTTTTTTTTCTGCCAAAAAGTAGTTTCAGTTGAGCCCTGAAAGAGATTTTGGTCAAGACGCTTCCCAATCTTCGTGATTGAAACGCAACTGTGGGCCGAAGTCGCACTGAATAATCTTGATGTGTATGAAACTATCTTTCTTTGTAATCTACTAATTGGGGATTGTAAGCTTTGTAATTAGACCTGTGAACACTGTTTATATTATAACTGCCTTCTGTACTCCAAGCACTCAAAGGGCTCTGATCATCCAAGTTTGTGCTAATCTTTCTTGAGATAACAGAAGTAATAGTCATTGTTTTTTTTTAGAATACTTTGGAAAAGTCCACGGGGGAGATTTGAACTCGCAGGAAGTTCAGGAATCTCCAGGCTAACTTTGAAGGACTATAGTCAGCATAGGAAAAATTCTATATTGACAAGTAGTGAAAAAGGCAGCAACGGTGACAGGGGCGGTACCTGTCAACCCAATCATTGGCCAGAGATTAGCTACCTCTGGGGGGCAACCTCTTAAGGTTGGGAAATCAATTTCAGGGTCCATAATCCGTAAGGATGGGTAATAAAATCGCTTCAAAGAGGGCGTCTAACCGTGTGGAACCCTACCACTTGACCCCGAAGGAAGAGATGATTTATAAATATGGGCCTTGGGTTGTGAAATATATTCAAGATTGGGATTGCTGGACTGGGAAGAAGTATTCTAAAAGAGGGACTTTTAAGCCTAAAGCCTGGGAGGCCTTGTGGTATAGTCACTACAGGAAGATGATACGCCCAAATGAACGAGATGCTTGGAGTGCATGGATGGTAGAATCCATGAATAGGGCTAATGATGTGAATATTTTTACTGTGAGAATTAAGGCGAAAACACACCAAATGCCGCTAAGGATTAGAGAAAAGCAGGAGGCGCTACTAGAGCCAAATCCCCAGAGTAGTGAGAGTGATGAAGAGGGAGAAGATGCAGAATTGTCAGGATTGGGGCCTTATGCAATCGCCCAGGCCCTATTAGCAAAGTACTCAAAAACTGATTCAGACTGGAGAGATAAGCCCCTCTCCTCTTTTTTGTCACTTGCAACTGCTATTGAAAGAAATATAGCTGATTGGGAGTCACTGAAACCTCAAAGGATCTGCATTGTCACTGATCAACCGAACAGTGCAGATCTCGGCCTAAAACCAAAAAGGAAGCCTGTCTGCTTCAACTGCAACAGACCAGGACACTTCAAGAGGGAGTGTAGAGCTCCAAGACAAATTAGGCCACCAGGACCTAAAAGGGAATCTGTAAAAGGAATCTCTAAGTGATGTGGAGAGCTCCCGGTGTTACCTGTAATCTCAACAAATGAGAAAGGAAGTGCTTATCTACAAATTACATTAAATAATCAGACCCTAAATTGGTTAGTAGACACCAGGCCAGCTCGTTCAGTTTTGAAATCCAGTGAGGTAAATCTTCACATTCAAAATACAATTAGGGGAGTTGGTCTAGGGGGCACATCATATCCCCCTACTGGAAACCACTCCCACAAAAGTTTGAATTGGACCCTTTCAAACTGAAGCCTTCCTGCTCTTGAGCGATTCAGTTCCTTGCAATTTGCTAGGAAAAGATTTGCTCTCCCAAATGAAAGCACAAATACAATTTACTGAGGGTGGAATGGAAGTAAATATCCCTTCAGATCCTGACCAGCACCAAATAGAAACAGCATAATCGCCTTATGTAAATTGGAACCAGACACAAGTTTTGCAGAGAGCTTGCCCAGTGATTTATCCAAAAGCATGAATCTAAAGAGGAGAACACTGGAATAATGATCCACTGCCCCCTTGTTAAGATAAAACTAAAAACCAGATGCTATCCTCCCTAGGTTACCTCAGTATCCATTGAAATTGGCTCAATTGGAGGGAATTGGAGCATATTGGTGAAAGTGAGTTCACCAGCTAATACCCCATTGTACCCTGTGAAGAAAAAAAAAAAAAGACATTTAAGGTTAAAGCATGGGAGGAGCTGTGGTATGCTCATCATAAAAAGATGACACGCCCAAATGAAAGAGATGCTTGGAGTATATGGATGCTAGAATCATTGAACAGGGCAGAGGAAGTGAATGCTTTTGCTTTGGGATTTAAGGAGAAATCTTTCCAAGCAACACTTCAAAGTAGGGACAAGCAGAAACTGTCCAACAAGTCACAACCCCAAAGTTGTGGCAGTTATGAACAGGGGGAATAGTAAGCGAGCGGGAAAGACTCTGATGATCTTTGCAGCCAGGTGGATAAGTAGACAGTATGAACATTTGAAATTGCAAAACACGTCCCTAAAAGAAGCTCTAGATATAGCCAAAAGTAACATCAGTGCTTTAGAAGTTTCTAAGTCAAATTCTGATGCTAACTACCGCCACCTAGTAATAGAAAACAAGAGATTACAGGAAGAAGTTCATCAGCTGGTAAAAAGACTGAAGGATGCAGAAAGTGAAGTAAAATCCTTATCTGTCAGCTGCCAGAAGCAGCTTGCTCAGTCTTCAAAAAGAGTGGATAACAAAGCAACTGATTTGGTTATGTCCAAATTCAGTGGGACATCCACACCTAATGTACGTACCAACAGGGATAAATCCATGGAAGGTAGGAGTTCTCACAAAAATTGCCCCTATATCTTGTAAAGTATTTGAAAAAGCGTCTAATCCAGTTGGAACCTTTCCAGTCGTAGCCATCGAACATTCTCCGTCATCTAAAACAAAGCCTCATGTTAAGAGACGCTGTACAACTTTAGATAAGATAAAATGTAATGCATGTGGACTATTTGGCCACATAGCTCGATTCTGTCTATCACGTCCCATTGAAAACGTAGTGAAACAAAATCCATACAGGACAACGAGACGTGATTTTAAAGTGTACTCCGTACGCTTTGCAACATGGCCTAGGTGTAATAAGTATGAACAGCCTAGATCATGGGTCGCATTCCAAAATCCTAAATTAGAGAACGCGTCCATACAGGATGAGAATGAGGAAATTATTCGGGATGGGTCTTTGAAAGAATTTCAAACTTACAAAACAGATTTTAAGGAATTGAAAGGAAGACGTACAGGTTATTATAGAAAACATGCCGGTATTTGTGGTGTCTAGAGTTTTAACCTAGCTAATTGTGAGAGTAAGTTTGGTCTGTGAAATACATGAACTATATATGTTGTGTTGTCTGATGTTTATCACAGCTGCTGACAGCCCACTGACCCCCCTCCTTTCTAGTCAGATCTGTCAGTGTATTGTCATGTAAATTGCCTGGTAATTCATTACAGTGAGAGGTGAGATCTCTAATAGTGAACTGAGATGTGTATTCACTAACATGTGTTTTGTTTTCCAGAGAGACAGTTCTAAAGAGTGTCATTGTGATGAGGTATTATGATTTGTGAATATATGGTACCACCTAAATATTTTTTTTATGAGCTGCTCATTTTTGACCATGGTGAAATTTTTTTGGGGAATTAATGGTATACCTTAAACAAAATCCACGTGGTAATTAGTTTGAGCTCAACAGTTTTTGGTTTTTGAAAAAGTGCACTGTTCCAACTTAGGAAAAATGTTTAAGTCTTTCTTTATGGAATGTAATGTATTGTATAATTGTGTGTTTCATATGCTAATTTTTGTCACATGTACCTAATCATCGGTTTATTTTTAGGAGGAAGAAAAATGTAATATTTATTTGTAGTTCTAAATTTATTGGTGTTTTATCCTTCAGATTCGATAATTGGGTTTCATGGCTTTCAGGACCAAAGGAGATCACAGCCTTCAGAGACAACTTTATATAAAATTAATTTTTCTTTTTTAGGTTTATTTGGATGGGGCTTCTGATGTCAGTCCATTTGGCTGTGCTTGGTTCTAGACCTTGTGTAGTGTATGTTTGGATCCGACATATGTAGAGCCCTGGTATTAATGAGTTTCTTTCCTAAACTGGTAAGCAAAACCAACTAGTTAAAGTCTGCTATGCCATATTTCCACTGACGATATGATTGGTCATCTTCAGTCTTACTTAGGTTCTATAGATGAGAATTTGATTAGGACTGCAGTGGATAATTGTCACTCTAAATACCTATATTAGGTTGAAGAAGTGTTATGAATCTCTGGCAGTGTTACTGCATTTATTGGTAAGGGTATTTTGGAAATATTGGCCAGAGTTTGATATGTTTCCTCTATGCCCAAAGATCAGTAACAGATGGTACTTGTAGCTCCATGGATCTAACTTGTAAGGGTCTGCTGTTATACTTGTGTTTACGACTGGTTCACACCCTCCTGTTAATTGAATTAGTTACACACCAAGCCAGTCCTTTCTTTTCAAACTTAGCTCATTGCCTCGGGGGTAATGTAATTTTGTCTTCCTAGCAGTCCCTCTGTGTGCCCCCAAGTGTATTTCAAGGTTACTTCCTGCCGAGTGACACCAGGCAACTATCTGCTCTTAAAGTTCCTGTTTGTTTTTACGTGGCTATTCATTATTGGCCATCTGTGCCCAGTAGCAGAAGTTCCTTGAGCTGGAAATACACTATGCATTTTTTGTTTTTCAATCTCCTTTGGATTGTCCTTCAGATATGTAATACGAGGGCCTGCCTGCTTGCATACAATTTGAGAGTGTTTAGGTCTGACCTCATATTGTATGGTTTTGATGACTCTGAAGAAGCATTGTATGGGAAAATTGTATGTGAATTGTATGGTGTGTTGCCAGCTTCGGACTTTGTGCCTTGACCATTCAAAGGGCCCTCACTTTTGTTATATGGGTGGACATGCTGTATTCTCCTCAGTTGGTGCCCATAGGTGTCCTTCCTGTCCTAGACTCCTTTTGTACCTTAACTAGTATTCTGTGTCCTGCATGCCAGTTAGACCAGCGCCCCAGTGCTGTACTATGCTCCTGCCACCCATGTGAGTCCTATCGGAATAGTGTTTATGTTGTATGGGTGAAGGATAACATTGTCTGATTACCGGATTGACAAACGGGTCACAAGGTGTGCAGCCTTTGTAAAGAACCAGGTGTACATGTTGGAAGGTTAATTTCAATCCGGATATTCAGACTATTCCCATAGTTTGGTTGAAGAGAGGTTTATTGGAGACTGCAGGAGCTGGGGGCATGACACTGGGTGCTTTAAACACTATTGACCGGAAGGTACTCAGGAACACATTGGGGAGTCTGGAACTACATGTTGGTGAAGGGGTTAGGAAATCTCACTTACTCTGTCCAGCACCCAGGTACAATGAGAGGTGTTCCAGGACCCAGGAAAAGTGTTTGCCTCTTCCTCAGTGGGACAATTTCCACGTCGCAAAGACAGGCAGGTGGGGGTAGTATCCAGGTTTACTATGAGTCATATGGATTGGTGGATGACTCAGTTCCATGGCTGTCAAAACCAGATTTGCACTGTTCTCATCCCTGATTGCAGGGACTGAACATCGTGCGTATACCTTGGTCAATTTGGGTACTATCCTATCCGACTCTACAGTGTTACACCCCAGAGTCCATTATGTTCTGATGGTTTATGAGTCTGGACCACCTCAGATGATTGATGTTGACGGGTGCTAGAGAAAGGAAAGTGTTGTGTTATGTCAAAGGAAACCGGACAGAATCATGAGTCAGCAATGCTGGAAAAGGAAGGGGTCATGTGTCATAGATGCCGAGGTATTGTCCCAACCTGTCCTAAACAAAGTTAAAATTATTTGAGACCAGGGCACTGGTGCTGCTATCAAATGTCTAGTGATGCACTGTGTTCAGCATCAGGTTAAATTATACTCAGCAGGGTACACTACCTCGGGGATCTATTGCACATCTTCTCTTGTCCTTGGCATGGATATAGCAGGAACACTGGGACGTACCCCTATTACCCCAGAGAAAATACTTCATATCAAACATGACATCCCTTTACATCTGCAGAAACTTCCTTTGGGATTTGGGGCAGAGTTAAAAGTTTGGTAAGTTAAAAGTTTGGTAGTTAGACTTTGGGCAACAGGATTTGAATAGCGCCCGCAGTTTCTGCCATGCGTTAATAGAAGGGCCCTACTTAAGGGATTAATAATCCAAGGGGAGGCGGTTGTGCAAAAAGATAATAGCTGCAGGGGGAAATGATCTGATGGAGTTGGCTACAGTAAAGTTCTTGGTGGAAGCAGAGTAGGCTTCCCTGAATAAATGAGTTTTCAGGGATCACCTAGTGGTGGATGAGGGTAGGAGCTGGCTGGACGTACTGGAGTATGGGCTTCTATAGATTCTAAAGCAGTACTGATAGTGAGCCTGGGAGGAGGTAACAAGTGAGCTGGAGATCAGGATGCCTTAAGAGGAGCAGAGTGGATTATTTGGGTGATATCTTGAGATCAAAATAGATTAATCCAAATATTTCAGGTTACGTTTTTTTAATGGGCATACTGTATACAGTCCTAGGGCCACAGCTTTAGTGAACTCCACCCTGTAGCTGTCCTGATTTGGGTAACTATTAGGAGACCGATGTGGGGTATTGTGCGAATTTAATAGAGGACCCTAAAACAATATAAAGTTACAGGAAAAACAAACTACATTTTTGAATTTTTGTTTTTCAGGAGAAGCCTCTAAATTGGAGTAATTAAGTGCAGTCAGGTTTACCTAAATTATAAAAGTTTTTTTTTTTTTTTTTTTTTTATCAACTTTTTGTTAATCTCTCCTTACTGTGTACCTGACCTGCAAATTCGTACTGCTGATCACTAGTGCGGGAGAGGAGTTGCCCTTTTTGTAAAGTAGTTGCTGCAACGCTTTTTGTTTTTTCTCCTTTTTCAGTGCAGTCAACAATAGATTTCAGGGCAACTATGTATTAGTGAATTTTTTTTTTTTTTTTTTTTTCTTTTAATACAGATTAAATGCTCTGTAACTATCCAAAGTTGAAGGTGGTAAATAAAAATCTTAGTTGGAGCAGCATAAAATCTGTAGTTTTTATATATTTTTTTTTAATTTTTAATTTTTTTCTTTTTCATTTTTATTTGTATTATCCTTTCTGCTCATTTTTATTACTTCTTATTTCCTTTATGTTTCCTTTATGCTGTTTGGGTTAAAGGTGCTGAACAAATTCCGTTCTTTTTCCAAAGAAGAACTGTCTCCGTCGAAGCCTATTGGGGAGAAACGCTGCGTCAGAAGAAGGAGGAGCCGCGCCGCCACTCATTACACCGCTGGTATTGTACTGCAGACAATCCGCGGATACCGATCGATACAGGCACTTTTTTTTTCAAGATTGATGTAAGTGTATTTACCTTATACAATAAATTTACTTGGGGATAATGCACTATTTGTGGCCTTCCTTGCTCTTTTCTCCTATGTGGAATTGCTATGGATGCTAAACCGAGTGCAAGTGTCAGGAGAAACCCTTCCATCACTACAAGTGCAGGGAGAAAGGAATGATTTAAAACGCTCTTCATTTCTTTATATCCACGGAAGCTGACCCAAAAAGTTCCAAGGCTACATAGGAGAAGTTCTGGTCCTGTAAAGATCCCGGCCAATGTGCAATAATTTTGAAGGTCTATGAATATCTGCAATCTGGTGAGTGGGGAACCTTGAGGGGCACCATATCACTCTGCAAGCACCTTAATTATTTGGCACCTTGGCACTTTAATTGGATCACTATAAGGACTCTTTTCAAGCACGGAATATTTATTTGGACTATTTCTAACCACCTATTTGTTTATTGTGCACTATTATATATATTTATTTGTTATTGCTCAGATACTTTTAAGCACTTAGCACTTTTTTACATTTGATCATACAGTGTGCACTTTATAAAATATTGATTATTGTATTTATATCACAGCACTTAACACTTTATTTGAGCTAGCGCTGCATAAATTCGTTTTCATCATTTTTCACATTTTTATTACTTATCTATCTTTCTTCCCTTCATCCCTTTTACTAATTTTTCATTACTTACCTATCTTTCTTCCCTTTCCTAGTTTAATATTCTAAGTTGTTCTTTTGATTTCTATCTTTCTATCTTCTATTCTCTTAGATAATGTAACTAAGGCACCAGCCATCAGCTTCAAGAGTCAGATGGGAACCCGCAGAACCATATTTAAAAACCAATGAAAAAAAGAGTATCCCTATAAATCCAGGTCTTATATTTTAAATCCCTCGACCTGCCTACTGCTTTAACCTTAGCTTTACCTGTTAACATTAATAATCCTTAATGGCCACACAACTGCAACAATCTTGATCCCCCCATAACTGTGTTCTGACATAAACTCTTTTCTTTTTGTATTCATGCACAACTGTCCGGAGGCCTTCCCTACCACTACCTGAAGAAGCAACAACTACCACCATGCCATAGCTTGAGACAAGGGTGCAAGACTGAACTTTCCTTAACCATGTTGAAAAGTGCCATGTCGCGGTCCGATCCAATCTTTGCAAACATCACACAGCATTCCCTTGTTATGGGGTTAAAAGATGCCAGGATCCCGCCATCGATGTTGGAGTTCCACTCTTCCAAGGCAGAGGAGTGAGTAAACATCGTTGCACTCATGGTCCGGATGTAAGTTCTCAGAGACACCAGGATTTCTATGACTTTTCAGTCTCAAGTCTATGTTGATGTGTTCATAAGAACAGATAAAGAGTTTCGTCGCGTTCAAGAAAAGAAGTGGAGGCCGCCGTGGTGGTGGTGGGGGGGGGGGGGGGGGTTGGACCTTCTGGGCTGTTGTGGGTGGGTACAAACTTTTAAGTTCAAAGTTATGAACTTCAGGGGGATATGTAATGGAAATATTGAATTCTAGTGTTTTTTTTTTACCTGAAATGGACATTATTCTGTTTATTAATATGAATAACAGTGAAATGCTGTGTGGACATTCTGATACTCAAAATGGGTGCCAATTCCTGTTCTACTGAGAACATATGTTTGCTAAGGGGGAGGGGGGGTTTGGTTTGAAATGTATTTACCAAGTAATTCCCCATCCTATCCTTTCATCATCAAACCTAGCTGAGTGAACCATAAAAAGGAAGACAATTAACATCCTTTAAGATGCTGACCATCTGGTTTTTTTGACTATATAGTAAAGGTGACCATAAATGGTAATTGAACCTTTTTGGGTTTAGGTGTAGGAAGTCCTTGACCATACATGGTATGCAAAGGGAGGGGGTCTTCCCCTGAGAGGGGGTAGATATAAGCCCAAGCTGGATTATGATTCTGCCTCTATTGCATTTGAAGGCTGACTAGGACTAGGACACAAGATGGTAACGTAGAAATTCTGTGTGTGTGGGGTAATCTATACCTTGTAATGTATTCTTTGTCTCGTGTATGGTTCTGTGTGACTTTGTCCATTTGCAACACTATTTGTAAAGATCACTGTTTCTTAAGATCTTATCATCTATGTCATAATTGATTCATCTAAAGTTTATTTTCTGTAAAATAAATAAGATCTTTATTTTAGCAGTTATCATTCATTACTTATTTTAATGGTAGTAGCCTAAACAACATTGGCTAGATTTTTGTATAGAAAAAGGTTATTGACTAATAAGTGGAAAAGAGAGGGGACTAGGAAAATTTCCTTAACAAGGCTAAGCAGGGCAATCTCCTGAATACTTTCAAAGGGAGGTTTTTGGAGAACCAAGTGTAAATCTAACGGCGGTAGAGAAGACCACACCGGCAGAGTCAGGTGTCGAACCCCTAGAATAAAAATACACATCAATCAGTGCATGGCTAGGGGTCGCCGAAAGAAGACCGCCAAGGCAGACACTTAGCCCTTGATGGTACTCAAGACCAACTTCTGCTCAACACTTTGTTGAAGGAAGGAAAATCAAAATGCGAGTCACCGAAGAACGAGGGTGAACACTGATCGACTTACACCACGAAATGTACGCTTTCCACATACAACGATAAATCTTCTTAGAAGGTAGACTTCCTAGCTGTCAGCACTGTTGAAATCACCGACCCAGGCAAACCTCTATCCTTCAGCACCGGACTTTCAGCAGCCAGACCATTAAAGTCAGGGACCGTAAAGCAGGATGGAAGATCGGCCCTTGGGACAGCATGTTCACCCTGAGAGGCAGTCTCCAAGGGACGTCAGAAACCAACTGCATCAGGTCAGCATAGCAAGACCAGCAAGGCCAGTCCGAGGCCACTGGAATTAATAGAATCCCTTCGGCCTTGATCCAGTGCAGAAGCCTGCAGAAGAAGCTTAAGAGAATGGAAGGCATAGATCAGACGATACAGGCCCCATGGGGCCACTAGAGCGTCGGTGGCATCCGCCAGAGGATCCTGTGACCTTTCCACAAATCTCGGTACCTTTCTGTGGAGTCAAGAGGCCAACAGGTCAACCTCGGGGGTGCCCCACCGCAGACATATCAGATGAAACGTGTCCGGACGAAGGGACCACTCTCCTTGGTCCAATGCCTGCCGACTGAGAGATAGTCCACCTGCCAGTTTTCCACTCCTGGAATTTGTACAGCAGAGAGGGCTGGAACGAAGCATTCTGCCCACCGGAGAATGCTGGCTTCTACCAGAGCTGCCAACACACTTTGTTCCACCCTGGTGATTGACACAAGCCACTGCCGTGGCATTGTCCGACTGGATCTATACTCGGAGCCCCCAGAGTCGATCCGTCCAGTGATTCAGGCACAGCCTAATTGCCCGAAGTTCCAATACATTGATTGGTATTCTGGATTCCTCCAGAGTCCAACAACCCAGAGTGGGCTCAGTTTTAGGACACCTCCCCACCTGGACAGACTGGCATCCACTATCCAATACAAAGGGAGAAAAGAATTGCCCTGCCAAAGAGCCACCAGACCAGGGAACCCCTGGTTTTCCCGGCTCGGCCGAATCTGAGTGTCCAGAGCCATATGGACACTTGTCGCATTTCACCAGGATCTCGCTCTGGAGGGACCTCGTATGGAACTGTGCAAACAGAACCACCTTGAAGGTAGACACCATCAAGCCCAGCACCTGCATGCAAGTTTGGAGGGAGGACCACCTGCTGGACAGCAATAGATGAATCGCAGCATACAATTTCTGGAGTTTGTCTAGAGGAAAAAACATTCTGGCTAAAGCTGAATCCAGAGTCAGACCCAGATAATCAAATTTTCTGGATGGAATCAGAGCAGACTTCTGGTAGTACAGTAGCCAAGCAAACTCTTTCAGAGTGTATAGTGATCTCCACTATAGTATATCTCCACTATCTTTTGTATCATCTGTGAAAACTGAGATTGAGCTAATAATCCCGTCCTCTATATTATTTATGAATGAGAATTGAACAGAATTAGTCCCAGGACAGAACCTTGGGGGACCCCACTTACCACTCCAGACCAGTCTGAGTACACGTTATTTATCACCACTCTTTGGACACGCCCCTGTAACCAGTTTTCTATCCAAGAACAAACCTTGTGGTCGATGCCTGCAGACCTTAGCTTTTAGAGTAAGCATTTATGGGGAACTGTATCAAATGCCTTTACAAAATCCAGATACACCCCATCCACAGGCCTCCCCGTCTAGATCGCAGCTCACCTCTTTGTAGAATGTTAACAGATTGTTCTGGCAAGAATGTCCCTTTGTAAACCCATACTGATTACTACTAATAATGTTGTCCTCAGCAAATTCTTGGATATACTCCCTTATCCCCTCCAATAATTTACATACTATTGATGTTAGGCCTGTAGTTTCCCGGAATAGGTCTCTGCCCTTTTTTGAATATTGGTATTACATTGGCTTTCCTCCAGTCAACTGGTACAGTTCCTATCAATATACTGTCCGCAAAGATTAGGAACAAAAGTCTACATATAACTCGACTGAGTTCTTTGAGTATTCTCGGGTGTAAGCCATCTGGTCCTGGTGATATATTTGTGTTAATCTTATCAAGTTTATCCTTGATTCCAGCCTCAAGTAGCCACAGTGGTATGTCCTGTGATGTGCTGCTAATAATACTGTCATGGTCAGTATACCCCTCCTTTTCCTGTGTAAAAACGAATGAGAAGTACATTGGAAAGAAAGAACCTTTCCGGAGGGCAAGAAAGACATCATCTTGTAACTGATCAGAATAACTTCGTGGACCCATTTGTCGTTTATCAAGGAAGTCCACGGGCCCGAAAAACAAAGACGACACCCCCCCCCATGCATGGGTAAGGGCGCACCTTCATGCTGAAGGAGCCTTGTCCACGGGTCGAGAGAATCCTGCTCTCTGTTTGCCAGACCAGGGCTACTTGGAACATCCCAAGAAGAGCTTGAAAGGCCTTGAACCCTTGGACCCAGAGGGACGAAAAAACATTTTGTGCACCGAGAAAGGACCATGTCTGCGACTAGGTTCTTTCCACTTCCCAGACTGTGGAGGAAAGGTGCTCTGCCCCCCTGTGAGACTCTTAATGATGTCATCCAGGGTAGCCCAAAACAGGTGATCGCCTTGAAAATGGAAATAAGTAAAAGTTTTTTTTAGAGGTTTGGTCCGCAGACCAACACTTAAGCCGCAATACACACCTAAGCACAACTGCCGAAAGAGATACTAGATAGCCGTGTCCAAAGAGGCATCACAGACAAACTGCAGCCCCTAAACCAATTACTCCACCAACTCTGCAAAAGCAGGGGGAATCTGCTCACCCCCTAAATCATGGCACAAAAGTTTAGCCCACTCAATTAGTGCGACACCAGGGTAATGGTCAGGACCGGGCCCCAGCGCAGAATCAGAAAAAGTGAACATATTGCGGGCCACGGACTTCACCTTTCTGTCAGCCAGATCCTTAATAGCTGGAGATTCCACTACTGAAATTATGGTTGCCTTGTTCAATCTGGAGACAGGAGGGTCCACCACTGTTGGAACAGTCCACTTCTTGAAAAGTGACTCTTCAATGGGGAACATAAGGACCCTAAACTTCAGAAGGGCAAACATCCTAAAATGTGCTCAATGATAGAGAACAAAATTGGGACCTTACCCTAGGAAAATTGAACACGGAGGAAAAATGGGAATGCTTTAGGAACATATTAAGCAAAAGTATCTCACTGCATTCCAATGGGACATAAATACAGAAGAGCCAAGGTCAAACCAGGGTGGCTAAACCGTTATGTAAAAATGTTTATTAGAGAGAAAAAAATGGATTTTGTAAGATCTTACCGTAAAATCCTTTTCTCTTAGCCCATTGACAGACGTAGTCCTCTTTGATTCACATCAATTGGGTTATGCTGCCCTCTACAGGAGTAGGACTAGACAGAAAGAAAAACGTTCTGGCTCCACCCTGGGGGCAGTCCCAGAGGGTATATCCCCTTCCTGTCTGCTACAGGAAATCAATTATGTCGCAAAGCAGTGTCAGAGAATTTGACCCAACCCAACTCAATGATAGAGGGGCGGGTACTACGTCTGTCAATGAGCTAAGAGAAAAGGATTTTACGGTAAGATCTTACAAAAATCCATTTTTCTCTGTCGCTCATTGACAGACGTAGTCCTCTTTGATTCACATCAATTGGGACGTCCCAAAGCAGTGCCACAAATGAGGGGTGGGATTGACAGAAATCAAAATCCAATCTAGAAGGCCCAACCGGAGCCAACCAGAAGTATCAAGGGACTCATCGAGCAAACAGATGAGACCTACCCAACAAACCCTCGAGGTAGACCAACAGTCTCCTCAAACAGCGGCCTGCAGGAACCTTGCGGCCAAAAGAGGCATCTGACGATGCCCTCACATAAACCTTATACAATATTGTAAAGGTATGAACTGACGACCAAGTAGTCGCCTTGAAAACCTGAACCACTGACGCCTGATGGCGGAAGGCCCAGAAAGCACTAAGCGCCCGAGTAGAGTGCGCCTTAACAGGGAACGGGGGATCCCAACCCTTAGATAGAATAAGCCTATACCACCGTCTGTCTGATCCATCTAGAGATGGTCACGGCAGAAAACAGGCAACCCCTTCTTAGGGCTATCCGTGATCACAAACAGTGAATCCGTCTTACAAAATGAATCCGTAGTATTCAAATATATCCTGATCGCCCGAACTACATCCAAGGAATGCAACGCGAATTCTCGAGGATGATTGGGCTTAGGACATAGGAAGGACAATACAATGTCCTCATTCAAATGAAACTTTGAAACCACCTTAGTCAGGAAGGATGGATTCGGATGAAGAACAACCTTATCCCTATGAACCACCAGATCTGGGGAACAACAGGATAATGCAGCCAGTTCTGACACCCTGCGTGCAGAAGTGATAGCCACCAGAAGGCCACCTTCTGGGATAAAGTAAGCAAGGGAATCTCCCTGATATTTTCAAAGGGAGATGTCTGAAGAACCGACAGTACCAAATTAAGATCCCAGGGTGGTAACGGCGCGCGCACTGGCGGAGCCAGGTGTCGCACCCCCTGGATGAAATTCCGCACCAAGGAATGAGTAGCTAAAGGCTTCTGAAAGAAGATAGCTAATGCTGAAAACAGACCCTTGATAACACTCAAGGCCAGCTTCTGCTCAACTCCCTGTTGCAGAAAAAAACAATATTCGGGCCACCGAATAAGAACGTGGAGGGAACCCAAGGGATTCACACCACGCAATATAAGACTTCCATGTGCGATGATAAATCTTTCTGGAAGTCGCTTTCCTTGCTTTAACTAGAGTAGGAATAACTGAAGCTGACAATCCCTTGTCCTTCAGCACCTGGGTCTCAATAGCCAGGCCGTTAAAGCCAGCGATCGTAAAGCAGGATGGAAGATCGGTCCCTGCGACAGCTGAACCTCCGAGAGGAAGTCGCCAAGAAACGTCTGCGACCAGCCTGACCAGGTCGGCGTACCAGGCCCGACTAGGCCAGCCCGGAACTACCAGGATAACTGGGATTCCCCCCACCTCTATCCCGCGAAGAAGCTTCGGCAGCAACTTGAGAGGAGGGAAGGCATATAGTAGCTGATACTGCCCCCACGGGGCGATCAGCGTGTCGGCGGCGTCTGCTAGATGATCGCGGGAGCGAGTCCCAAACCTCCGCACTTTCCTGTTGAGCCGAGATGCCAACAGATTCCATTCGGGGTGCCCCAACGGAGGCACAGTTGGTGGAATACCTCTGGATGAAGAGATCATTCCCCCTTGATCCAGAATCTGACGGCTGAGATAATCTGCCTGACAATTCACCCCCGGAATGAATACCGTAGAGAGAGCTGGAACAATCGTTCCACCCAACGAAGAATGCTGGCCACTTCTATGGCCGCCAGGACACTCCTGGTGCCCCCTTGATGATTGACATAAGCCACTGCTGTGGCATTGTCCGACTGGATCCGAACCGGGCTGCCCTGGAGCTGCTCGGTCCAGTGAATCAGACAAAGTCTGATCGCTTCCAGTTCCAATGCATTTATCGGTAATCTGGACTCTTCCAGGGACCAAAGCCCCTGAGTAGAGAATTGACCGAGAATTTCTCCTCACCCGGATAGACTGGCATTCGTGGCGATAAGCGTCCAATATATTGGCAGAAATGACTTCCCCCTGGCTGAGCATCGGAGATCGAAGCCACCAGACCAGAGACTCCCTGGTCTGTTCGCTCAATCGGATCCGATTGTCCAGGGATTCCGGATTCCGATTCCATCTGAGAAGAATCTCTCCTTGAAGGATTCGGGTATGGGACTGGGCAAATGGTACTGCTTCGAAGGAAGCCACCATCAACCCAGGACCCTCATGCAAGTCCGAAGAGAAGGCCAGTTGTCGGAAAGTACCAACTGAATTGTCGATTGAATCTTCTAGAGTTTCTCCGCTGGGAGAAACACTTTTCCCCCTGGATGGGTCTGAAATTAGACTCAAATCTTCCAGCCTCCTGGTGGGAACCAAAAGATGACTTCTGCAGGTTCACCAGCCACCCGAACTCTTGCAAAGAGGTCATGGTGATCTCTAAGCTTAATAATAGAGTCTGCGGAGGCTCCGCACGGAGCAGAAGATCGTCTAGGTAACCTACAATCGATCTGTCTCGTTGTCGCAACAACGCCAAGACTGGGGCCAACACCTTTGTGAAGACCCGGAGAGCCGAGGCGAGACCAAAGGGTAACGCCACAAACTGATAATGGTACTCTTCTACGGAAAAACGCAGGAAACACTGATGTCCTGCATAAATAAGAATGTGAAGATAGGCATCCTTGATGTCTATGGACGCCAGAAAATCCCCCTGATGCAGGGAGGCCGCTACTGTGCGAATGGACTCCATCTTGAATTTTTGTACCTTGACAAAAAGATTGAGTGCTCTTAAGTCCAGAATTGAATGCACCTTGCCCTCTTTACTGGGTATTGTGAAAAGGTTCGAATAGAACCCTTGAAAATGCTCTGTCCAAGGAACGTGGACCACCACTCCTTGTTGCATTAAATCCGTGACTGCCCCCCGTAAAGCTCTTAAGCGATCCGGGGATAGTCGAATATTGGAAGAGAAGAATCGCACCGGTGGAAGAGATCGAAACTTGATCTTGTAACCTGACCTTATGACTTCGCAAACCCATTTGTCCGGGATTCTTGAAAGCCATGGATCCGGAAACCGGCGAAGACGTCCCCCCACCCCAGCTATGGGTGGGGGCGCACCTTCAGGCTTTAGTAGTCTTATCTTCAGGTCTGGAAGAGCCGGGCTTTTGCTTGCCCGACCAACGCCCCTTAAAACCTCCCGAAGGAGTTTTGGAGGGCTTTGCTTTTTCGCCCGTGGGGCGAAAAAAACTCTTTATGAGCGGAAAAAGAAGGCCCCCGTCTCTGATGGGGTCCTTTACCCTTAGTACTTTGCCTCTAGTGAGATCCTTAATAATCTCATCTATATTGGCCCCAAATAGGCGCTCACCCTGAAAAGGGAGATTAACCAAAGCTTTCTTGGACCCTTGGTCTGCCGACAAATATTTTAGTCACAGTGTACGCCTGAGGACCACTGCTGAAAACTGATGCTCGCCCCAATAGTGGAGTGGCATCTAGTGCAACGTCACAGACAAACTGTAACCCTTGTATCATCTGTTCCAACAGATCTGATACCGCCTGGGGGATATCTCTCCCCTCTAAGCCCCGGCGTAACCACTTGGTCCATTCCAGACCAATAGCAATTACTGGTCTGAAAGCTGACCCAATTAGGGAAAAGATGGCGCGAGACACAGCTTCCACCTTACGATCATCTTTTAAAGGACGGAGCATCCTCCAATAGGATAACCGTAGCTTTGTTCAATCTGGAGATTTGGAAAATCCACCACAGATGGTACTATCCATTTCTTGAGGAGTGATTCCTCGAACGGATAACGCCTATTAATGCGTTAGGAAATAGTAGGGGCTCGTCTTGGATGACCCCATTCTTCCTTAATTACATTACCGAAACACTCGGGTAAGGGAAATACTTTCGCCATTTTGGTGCGTTTATTAGTACCAAATGGGATCACAGTATCAGCTACTTCTGATGGTGTAACCTCCGAACAGATACAATTAGTGCGTTACTAACGCTTCCTCTCTGGCTATGGTAGATGCCGAAACATCCTCCTCACTGTCTGAAGAGCCAGTACCCGAGTCACAAACCCCAGATGAGGTACCTGCAACTGCAGGAATAGGCTCAGACTCTGAAGTTTCAGATGAAATGAGGGTAGGCGGGGTCGCTTCCTTGCGCCCTGTCCCTGACAAGCCACTTCCACCCGGGATACAAAAGACTCCGAAACTGCTGACAGTGACTCAATAGTAAGTGGGGACTTGGAGGGTCCTGCAGCCACCTCGAGGGGATCAGGTGGAGATACATGTGTGGCAGGGTCCATGTTAATCCAGGACACTTTGCCAGTGAAAAAGAAAAAATCTTTTTTTTTTTTTTTAAAAGTAAAAAATACCTTTTTTTTTTTAAAATAAAAAATACCCTTTAATCTGTAATCCACCAGCGTAATAGCGCCCCTCAGCGTACCTGCTTTGGATCCCCACAGAGAGAGAGAGACCCCAAGGGCTCACCACCAGATGCAGAGAAGTTTCTTATTAAAACTGCTGTCAGCGTTGTCCTATGCAGACTGGGAAGTCCTGTATTAGCTTCCCGGGTGAAAGGGAGTGGCTCCGCCCCCTGTGCACGCCTTGCGGCGTTCCCAGCTGCTCCTCGAGGTTTGCTGGGCACATCAAACATGGCCGCCCCCATGCAGGAGACAATAGGCTACAAAAAAATGGCGGCCTGCATGACCTGCGGGCGGCTTGTGTAGACAATGCAGACGTGCGGTCTACAACAAAATGACGGCGGACTGCCGATCTAGCGTGGCTCCTCCAGTACAGCAGCCTCAGAAAACAGCTGATGGCGGCCTGTCGGCCTGCGGGAGTCTGGCGATTAACTACAGTCTAAGGTAGGCTATACCTCCTATGTGTATGTTCTAGTAATTTGAGCCCGGTCTCCTTTGCTAGAGAAAACAAGGCTTGCTGAAGTATCAGCTCCTGCTGAAGTGTCATCTCCCAAACCAAGCCTGCTGGAATGCCAAGATAGTTTAGAGTGTTAGCTCCTAAACCAAGGTTGCTAGAGTGTTAGCTCCCAAACCAAGCCTGCTGGAGTATCAGCTGCCAAACCAGATCACACTAACACAGGGGATATGTGAACATGTTATAGGTTACAAGGGGGAACTTTAATGTCAGAAAAGATCCGACCATACACAGAGGGGCCCGTATCCCAAAAACCCCTCAGGGGGGAAGGGGGAACATTTACTCACCATACCGGAACTGACGGGCACCCTCTCTTCACAGTACCCTCTCCACCGAGATGGGGGGCTGTCGACCAATACGGACACCTTGACTCTCTGGTTCCTGGCGTCCAAGCGAGACGTTTAACTCGCAAGGTCAGTCCCCGTCCAATGGGACTATGTCGCGGCCGACCCAGCGCGGAGCTATGGTCTGCGCGCGCTCGTAGGCTGAACCGGGATGACCACTGGATCTCAACATCCAGCCCGTCGCCCGGCCCCGCATACTTACTTGAATGTGTCGCGGCCGACCCAGCGCGGAGCTATGGTCTGCGTGCGCTCGTAGGCCGGCTGGGGTGACCACTGGATCTCAACATCCAGCCCGTCGCCCAGATCCGGCGTGATTTGCTTGAAGATCTCACAGGAACACTGGAGAAAAAGCTACCTAAAAAAATTTGTTCTAAAAAATCTTGCCAGGACCAAAGATCCCAGCAAGGAACTTAGGTCCTTACTCCTGACTAGACAGAAAAAAACTGATTTCCTGTAGCAGACAGGAAGAGGATATACCCTCTGGGACTGCCCCCAGGGTGGAGCCAGAACGTTTTTCTTTCTGTCTAGTCCTACTCCTGTAGAGGGCAGCATAACCCAATTGATGTGAATCAAAGAGGACTACGTCTGTCAATGAGCGACAGAGAAAATGGCCTTTAAGAAATATAAATGGGAGGGGATATTATCGGCTTTCCACGAATACAAGGAATCTAACAAGAAATGTAAAAACAAAATCAGGATGGCTAAAAATGACACACATAGAGGAGAGTAAAAAAAAAAAAAAAACCCAAAGAAATTCTTTAACTATATTAATAGCAAACGAGCGAGGTCAGAGCACTTTGCACACATAATGAACGATGAGGGGATGATTACAGTGGACACAAAGAAGGCAAATGTACTAAATACTTTCTTCTCTTTGGTTTTTACACAAGAAAAGGAGGGGTATACCGACCATGACTGTATGGTTAGCAGCACATCACAGGACTTGCCGCAGTAGCTAACAGAGGGTGAAAACAAGGAAAGACTTGATAACATTAACACAAATAAATCACCAGAACTGGATGACTTGCACCTGAGAGTACTCAAGGAACTCAGTAGGGTTATAGCTAGACCATTGTTCCTAATCTTTACAGACAGTATATTGACAGGAACTGTACCAGGTGATTGGAGGAAAGCCAATGTGATACCAATATTCAAAAAAAGGGTGGAGGCATATTCCGGGAAACTAGAGGACGGTCAGCCTGACATCAATTGTATGTAAATTATTGGAAGGGATGATAAAGGGACTATATCCAAGAATTTGCCAAGGACAACAGTATCATCAGCAGTAATCAGCACAGGTTTACAAAAGGACATTCTTGCCAAACCTATCTGTTAACATTTTACGAGGGGGTGAGCTGTGAGCTAGATAGAGGAAGATCTGTGGATGTGGTGTATTTGAATTTTGCTAAGGAATTCGACACAGTTCCCCACAAAGGCTTAATCTACAAACTAAGGACTGCAGGCATCAACCACAAGGTTTGTTCTATGATAGGAAACTGGTTACACGGGCATGTCCAAAGGGTGGTGATGAGGGTGGACTGGTCTGGAGTGGTAAGTGGGGTCCCCCAAGGCTCAGTCCTGGGACCAATTTTGTTTAATTTATTAATAACAGAGCACGGGATCATTCGCTCAATCTCAGTTTTCGCAGATGACACAAAAAAAGGCAGGGCATTAACTTCTCATCAAGATATAGAAATCTTACAAAACAAAACAAAAAAAAAAGTAAAATAATATAAATATAATATTGTTCTTTGTAGTGTTTACTAACACTTTTTCACCCTTCAGCACGTCACTTTGAGTAATCTATATATATATAAATCACTTTTTTAATTATTTAGCTATTTAGTACTATTATTTTTATACGAGTTATACTTCTTTATTCATGTAGCATGTTATCACATGTGACACCCACACATTTTACACAGCCCCCTTTTTTATATTTACATAGTTTATTTTTCCTGGTTCTAGTTCACTAGACCTAATCAAAACATTCTCCCTAGGCAGCGCCACATATTCCTCTCATATTTTGTTGTTTATATCTGTATAACACCTTGGGTTATTTTTGAGGGAGGCTGTAGCCTGTTACCGACCACAGCGCGGAATACTTCTTTACAACAGAGATCTTACAGAATGACCTGAAAAAAATAGAGTGGGCAACTACATGGCAAATGAGGTTTAATGTAGAGAAATGTAAGGTATTGCACTTGGGGGCTAAAAACAAATGCAAATTATGCTCTGGGGGAATCCAGGATGGAGAAAGCTCTGGGGGTTCTAGTAGAAGATAGACTAAGCAATAGCATGCAATGTCAAGCTGCA
This sequence comes from Pelophylax lessonae, assembly GCF_965119305.1. Taxonomy (NCBI): domain Eukaryota; kingdom Metazoa; phylum Chordata; class Amphibia; order Anura; family Ranidae; genus Pelophylax; species Pelophylax lessonae. The sequence continues at coordinate 83,515,848 of NC_138778.1, forward strand.
GCTGCCAAAGCCAGCAGAATATTAGCAAGCATAGGGGAGGGGATATATTCCAGATTTAAAGCTATAATCCTGTATACGATAACTATATCATGATAACCAATCAATATACATAAACAATCAACGTGAATAAAATAAATCAATAAATATGAACTGTTGTCTTAATTCTTTCAATTAATCATGTGCTCAAAAAATATGCTCAAAAAAATATAGTCTTTGTGCAAAACAATAAGTGAGCATATTTTTTGAGCACATGATTAATTGAAAGAATTAAGACAACAGTTCATATTTATTGATTTATTTTATTCACGTTGATTATTTATGTATATTGATTGGTTATCATGATATAGTTATCGTATACAGGAAGTTAAGCACTAGCACTTTAAACACAATTTTTATTAACATATATATATATATCTATTTTGGTCTGTGAAGCAGCGCAGGTATTTTCACATTTTACACTTTTTAAGGCACTTCCCTTTCACATACCACCAGCAGCTCACCATATTGTATTATAAGAGTAATTTTAATCCTCAGCGCTAGCCTTTATAACTTAAAGCTATAATCCTGCCACTTTAAAAAACTCCGTCCGCCCAAATCTGGAGTATTCTGTCCAGTTCTAGTCGCTAATCCTCAGAAGGGATGTGCTGGAACTGGAGAGTGTCCAATGAAGGGCAACTAAATTAATTAGGGTATTGGAGGGCCTTAATTATGAGGAGCGATTACAAGCGCTTAAAGCAGAGTTCCACCCTAAAATTTTTTTTTTTTTTTTTTTACAGAAAATACCCCTTGGACAGTCAGAGCTAGTGCATTTAAGAAACAATAGCCTCTGAACTGTCCTGTTTAGCTACATGTAAGAAGAAAAACGTACCTTGAAAAAATGGATTTTTGTAAGATCTTACCGTAAAATCCTTTTCTCTTAAGCTCATTGACAGACGTAGTCTTCTTGATTCTCAAGAGCTGGGTTATGTTGTCTCCGCAGGAGTAGGACTAGGCAGAAAGACAAAACGTTCTGGCTCCACCTTAGGGGCAGTCCCTGAGGGTATATCCTCCCTCTCTCTGCTACAGGGAATCAGTTCTGTTCTAAAGCAGTAACAGAGAATTTAACCCAACCCAACTCAATGATAGAGGGGCGGGTACTACGTCTGTCAATGAGCTTAAGAGAAAAGGATTTTACGGTAAGATCTTACAAAAATCCATTTTTCTCTATCGCTCATTGACAGACGTAGTCTTCTTGATTCTCAAGAGCTGGGACATCCAGAAGCAGTGCCACAAATGAGGGGTGGGATTGACAAAAATCAAAATCCAATCTAGAAGGCCCAACCGGTGCCAAACTAGAAGTTTTAAAGGCTCATTATAAACAAAGAATGAGACTCAAAAGAAAAATTTCCAACGGAAAAAACCCTCGAGGCAGACCACTGGTCTCCTCAAATGGCGGCCTGCAAAACCTTGCGGCCAAACACGGCATCAGATGATGCCATTACATCAACTTTATAATGTTTTGTAAAGGTATGCACCGACGACCAGGTAGCCGCCTTGCACACCTGGACCACTGACGCCTGATGGCGAAAGGCCCATGACGCACTAAGTGCCCGAGTGGAGTGCGCCTTAACAGGGAACGGGGGCTCACGACCCTTAATAGAATAAGCCTGTACCACCGTCTGTCTGATCCATTTGGAAATGGTCGCGGCAGATGCAGGCAACCCCTTTTTGGGTCCATCCGGGATCACAAAAAGTGAATCCGTCTTGCGAAACGAGTCTGTCGTTTTTAAGTATACCCTGATCGCCCGGACCACATCCAAGGAGTGTAAAGCAAACTCCCGAGGATGACTGGGCTTAGGACACAGGGAAGGGAATACAATTTCTTCATTTAGATGAAATTCTGAAACCACTTTTGGTAGGAAGGATGGATTCGGACGAAGAACCACCTTATCTCTATGAACCACCAGATATGGGGAACGACAAGATAATGCGGCCAGTTCTGACACCCTGCATGCAGAAGTAATAGCCACCAAGAAGGCCACCTTCTGGGACAACATAGGTAGAGGAATCTCCCTAATATCTTCAAAGGGAGGTTTCTGAAGAACCGACAATACTAAATTAAGATCCCAGGGTGGTAACGGCGCGCGCACTGGCGGAGCCAGATGTCGCACCCCCTGGATGAAATTCCGCACCAAGGAATGAGTAGCCAAAGGCTTCTGAAAGAAGATAGCTAAAGCTGAGACCTGACCCTTGATAGTGCTCAAGGCCAGTTTCTGCTCAACCCCTTGTTGCAGAAAGGCTAATATTCGACTAACCGAATAAGACCGTGGACGGAACCCCAAAGGTTCACACCATGCAATGTAGGACTTCCATGTGCGATGATAAATCTTTCTGGAAGTCGCTTTCCTTGCTTCAACTAGAGTAGGAATAACTGAAGCTGACAATCCCTTGACCTTCAGCACCTGGGTCTCAATAGCCAGGCCGTTAAAGCCAGCGATCGTAAAGCAGGATGGAAGATCGGTCCCTGAGACAGTAGGTCCTCCCTGAGAGGAAGTCTCCACGGGACGTCCGCCACCAGTCTGACCACGTCGGCGTACCAAGCTCGACGAGGCCAGTCCGGAGCTACCAGAATTACTGGAATTCCTTCCTCCTCTATCCTGCGAAGAAGTCTTGGCAGTAACGCGAGAGGAGGGAAGGCATACATTAGCTGGTATTGCCCCCACGGGGAGATCAGTGCGTCTGCGGTCTCTGCTAGAGGATCGCGGGAGCGAGCCACAAATCTCTGTACTTTCCTGTTGAATCGTGATGCCAACAGATCCACATCCGGGGTGCCCCACCGTAGGCACAACTGGTGGAAAACGTCTGGATGGAGGGACCATTCCCCCTGATCCAGAGTCTGACGGCTGAGATAATCTGCCTGCCAATTCTCCACCCCCGGAATGAACACCGCAGAGATAGCTGGAACAAATCGTTCCGCCCAGCGAAGAATGCAAGCCACTTCTTTGGCCGCTCGGACACTCTTGGTGCCCCCCTGGTGATTGACATAAGGCACGGCCGTGGCATTGTCCGACTGGATCCGAACCGGGCTGCCCTGGAGCTGCTCGGTCCAGTGAATCAGACAAAGTCTGATCGCTCTCAGTTCCAATACATTTATCGGTAACCTGGATTCTTCCGGGGACCAAAGTCCCTGGACAGATAACTGACCGAGAATTCCTCCCCATCCGGATAGACTGGCATCCGTGGTCACTATCGTCCAATATATTGGCAGAAATGACTTTCCCTGGCTGAGCATCGGAGACCGAAGCCACCAGACCAGAGACTCTCTGGTCTGTTTGCTCAATCGGATCTGATTGTCCAGGGATTCCGGATTCCGATTCCATCTGAGAAGAATCTCTTGCTGAAGAATTCGGGTATGGGACAGGGCAAATGGGACTGCTTCGAAGGAAGCCACCATCAACCCCAGAACCCTCATGCAAGTCCGAAGGGAAGACCAGCTGTTGGATAGTAACAACTGGACTGCTGATTGAATCTTTCGGAGTTTCCCTACCGGAAGGAAAACTCTTGTCCTGACTGTGTCTAGAATTAGACCCAGATATTCGAGCCTCTGGGTGGGAACCAGAAATGACTTTTGCTGGTTCACCAGCCACCCGAATTCCTGTAAAGAAATCATAGTAATTTCTATGTTTTGTAGCAAGGTCTGAGGAGACTCTGCATGAAGCAGAAGATCGTCTAGGTAACCAAGAATCGATATGTCTCTTTGGCGCAGTAGTGCCAACATTGGGGCCAACACCTTCGTGAAGACCCGAGGAGCCGTGGCGAGACCGAAAGGTAACGCCACAAACTGATAGTGATTCTCTTCTACGGAAAAGCGTAGAAACCCCTGATGTCCTGCGAAAATGGGAATGTGAAGATATGCGTCCTTGATGTCTATGGACGCTAGGACATCCCCTGGATGCAGGAAGGCTGCTACTGTGCGAATGGACTCCATTCTGAATTTTCTTATGTTGACAAAAGAATTGAGTGCTCTTAAGTCCAGAATTGGACGCACTTTGCCCTCTTTCCTGGGTATTGTAAATAGGTTTGAATAAAACCCTTGAAACCGTTCTGTCCAAGGAACGTGGACTACCACTCCTTGTTGTAGTAAATCTGTGACTGCTCTCCGCAGATCTTCTAAACGATCTGGGGATAGTCGGATATTGGAAGGGAAGAATCGCGCCGGTGGGAGAGATCGAAACTCGATCTTGTACCCTGACCTTATGACTTCGCAAACCCATTTGTCCGGGATTCTGGAAAGCCATGGATCCGGGAACCGGCGAATACGTCCCCCCACCCCAGTTATGGGTGGGGGCGCACCTTCAGGCTTTGGACGGTTTATCTTCAGGTCTGGAGGGGGCGGGCTTTTGCTTGCCCGACCAACGACCCCTGACGCCTCCTGCAGGAGCTTTGGAGGACTTAGTTTTTTCACCCGCGGGACGAAAAAACCTCTTGTGAGCAGAAAAAGAAGGCCCTCGTCTTTGACGAGTTCCTTTACCTTTAAAATTTTGCGGTAAAAAGGTGCTCTTTCCACCCGTGAGATCCTTAATGATCTCATCTAAGTTGGCTCCAAATAGACGCTCTCCTAAAAAGGGGATATTAGCCAATGCTTTTTTGGAACCTTGGCCGGCTAACCAACCTTTTAGCCACAGTGTACGCCTGAGAACCACTGCTGAGACTGATGCTCGCGCCAATAATGGAGTGGCGTCTAACGCCGCATCACACACAAACTGTAACCCCTGTATCATTTGTTCCAACAAATCTGATACCGCCTGAGGGACCTCTTCTAAGTCCCGGCGTAACCACTTGGTCCATTCAGTTACAGCCTGCGAAACCAGACCAATAGCTATTATAGGTCTGAAAGCTGATCCAATCAAGGAAAACATGGTGCGAGACATAGCTTCTATCTTGCGATCCACTGGATCTTTAAAAGACGGAGCGTCTTCTAGAGGAATAACCGTGGCTTTATTCAATCTAGCAATTGGTGAATCCACCACAGGTGGTTCTGTCCATTTCTTAATGAGGGTTTCCTCAAACGGATAACGCCTGTCAATGCGTTTAGAAATAGTAAAAGTGCGTTTTGGCAGACGCCATTCTTCTTCGATTGGGTTGCCAAAACATTTGGGCAATGGAAAAACCTTCGCCACTTTGATGCGTTTTTTAGTCCCAAAAGGGATTTCAGTTTCAGCTATTTCCGATGGAATACCCTGTAACCTTAAGGTTTCTTGAACAGATACAATGAGTGCGTTTACCAACGCTTCCTCTCGGGCTATGGCGGATGCCGAAACATCCTCCTCGCTGTCTGAAGAGACAGGACCCGAGACACCAATCCCAGATGAAGTACCTGCAACTGCAGAAATAGGCTCAGAGTCTGAATCCGAGGTTTCAGATAATAAGGGGTTAGGCGGGGGTCGCTTTCTTGCGCCCTGTCCCTGACAAGCCACTTCCACCCGGGACACAAAAGTTTCCATAATAGCTGACAATGATTCAATTGTCAGTGGGGTGCTGGAGGATCCTGTAGACCCCTCGAGGGGATCCGGAGGAGATACATGAGTGGCAGGGTCCATGTTAATTCAGGACACCTTTGCCAGCAAAACAAAAAAAAACTTTTCTTTTTTTTTTTTTTTTTTGTGCGTCTCCCCCTAGCGCAATAACGCCCCTCAGAGTACCTGCTTCTCGATCCCACAGAGAGAGAGAGGGACCCCCAAGGCTCACCAACCGATGCAGTGAAGTTTCCAACCAACTGCAGTCAGCGTCTGTCTTTTACAGACTGGAAGGAGCTGTTGCTTTTTCCCGGGTAGAAGAACGTGGCTCCGCCCCCTGTGTACGCCTTCCGGCGTTCCCAGCTCTCCACGAGGTAGCTGGGCTCACGAAACATGGCCGCCCCCATAGAAGAGACATAAGACTCCAAAAACATGGCGGCCGGCGTGACCTGAGGACATACATGCACTTGGTCTACGGCAAAATGGCAGCGGACCGCCAAAATCGTTTTCCCAGCACATCCACCTGCATCTCTGCTAAGAGGCGATATATGGATCTACAGGAGATACACTACAAATAAGGTAGGATTATACCTCCTATGTCTGCTGTAATGTTACAGTCTGCTGGGTAGAGTGTTAGCTCTCAAACCAAGTCCACTTCCCACAAACACATGCTGTATTACAAGGGGGACTTGTAAGTATCAGATATATACTGACCATATATGGAGGGGCCCATAATTCATACTGCCTCATAACGAGGAAAGAAAAAAAAGGGAACGGTTACTCACCATACCAAACCGACAGGCACCCTCTCTTCACAATACCCTCTCCACCGGGGTGGGGGTTTGTGGACCACTCCGGACGCCTCGACTCTCTGGTTCCTGGCGTCCAAGCGAGACTTTTAACCCGCAAGGTCAGTCCCTCCACTGGGACTCCGTCGCGGCCGACCCAGCGCGGAGCTCTGGTCTGCACGCGCTCGTAGGCAGAAACCGGAGTGACCACTGGATCTCAACATCCAGCCCGTCGCCCGGCCCCGCATACTTACTTGAATGTGTCGCGGCCGACCAAGCGCAATGCCATGGTCTGCGCGCGCTCGTAGGCCGGCTGGGGTGACCACAAGTGTCGCCCAGTCCGGCATTTTTGCTTGAAGATCTCACAGGAAAAACACTGGAGAAAAACTACCTAAAAAATGTCTTTTTCTTAAAGAAAAAAGTCTTGCCAGGACCAAAAGATCCCAGCAAGGAACTTAGGTCCTTACTCCTGACTAGACAGAAAAAAACTGATTCCCTGTAGCAGAGAGAGGGAGGATATACCCTCAGGGACTGCCCCTAAGGTGGAGCCAGAACGTTTTGTCTTTCTGCCTAGTCCTACTCCTGCGGAGACAACATAACCCAGCTCTTGAGAATCAAGAAGACTACGTCTGTCAATGAGCGATAGAGAAATGTCTTGTCCAGCACTGCCATCTCCGGTGTGGGCAGCTGAAGCCGGAGCGTCCCTCTTCGTGTCCTCTTTCGTGATGTCGGAGTCCCAGAATGCCCTGCTCGTCACTTCCGGAGCAGGCACGTAATCCCGCAGCTTATTCTGCACATGCCCAGAAGCTGTTCTAATCCATCAGCGGAGAATGACGCGCCTGCGCCGGAAGTGACGAGGGACACCGATGCGGACGCATTGACTCCTGGGATTGATGACGCTCATCTCCCAGGAGTCAATGCAAAAGAGGAAGTGACGATGGGGCCGCGGCCGCAGGAGGAGGAAGTGGAAGAAAGGTAAGTTAATTTTCTGAAAAAATAAGGTAAGTGAAACAAAAAAAAAAATTATAACTATCCAATTCTTTTTAAGGATCGTTTAATCTAATGGAAGGTGCAAAGTTTAAAAATAGGGTGGAACTCCGCTTTAATTTATTCTCCCTGGAGAGGAGACGCCCGGGAGGGGACATGATAATGATTTACAAATACCTCAATGGTGATCCCAGCATAGGAAAAAACGATTTAGTCTCAAGGAGAGTAAGAGGACACATGGCCACACAATAGGATTAGAGGAGAGGTGGTTTAACCTTAAGCTGCGTAAGGGTTTTTTTTACTGTAAGGGCGGTGAGAATGTGGAGCTCTCTTCCACACTTGGTGGTAGCTGCAGGGAGCATGGCTACTTTTAAAAGACTCCTTATCTGTGAGATGCATGTCCAAAACATCCAGGGTTATGGGAAATTATCACATCACTGACACACACACACCTGCACACACACCTGCACAGGTTGAACTGAATTCAACCTCAACTACTGTGTTAAATATAAGACAAAACAAAAGGAAAGGTGCGCTGCTATGGTGAAAACTGACCACACCTATAAGTTGAAATACGGGGCAACTTAGGAAACAGTGACCATAGGTCAATAAGTTTCAGTATTAATCATCGTAACAGGAAACACAAGGGTAATATAAGGACACTGAATTTCAAGCGTCAACTTCCCAAAACTGCTCTCTTTGCTAGAAAATATCAAATGGGATAGAACCCTGGGAGCAAAGAACACGGAGGAAAAAAATGGGAGTGCTTCAAGAACATACAAAACAAAGGGATTGGCCAGTGGATCTCAAAGGGAAATAAATTTAAAAGAGCAAAACTAAACCCTGGGTGGCTAAACTCCAACATAAAAATGCATATTAACACTAAAGAAAAGGTCTTCAGAAAATACAAGGCTGAGGGGTCATTGGCAGCATTCACGCATTACAAAGTGTAATAATAAATGTAAAGGCGAAATCAAGGCGGCTAAAATAGAACACGAGAGACATATAGCGGAAGAGAGTAAAAAAAATAAAAAAACAAGAAATTCTTTAAGTATATAAAAAGTAAGAAAAAGAAAACATTGGCCCCATAAAAGACGACAAAGTGAATCTTGCCGCAGAGGACAAAGAGAAGGTGAAAGTGTTAATTTCTTCTCTTTAGTCTTCACAAAAGAATTGGGGGGGCTACACTAACCCAGCATGTAATGCAAAACTAAATAATACACCTCAGGAAGTATCCCCATGGCTAACACAGGATAGACTTCTAACTAAATTAGAGAAACTTAACAAATAAATCACTGGGACCGGATGGCTTGCACCCGAGGGTTCTTAAAGAGCTCAGCCAGGTGATAGCCAGACCATTATTCTTGATCTTTAAGGATAGTCTACAGATGGGTATGGTGCCAGCTGATTGGAAAAAAGCCAATGTGGTACCAATATTTAAAAAAGGGCCAATATACAGTGGGTACGGAAAGTATTCAGACCCCCTTAAATTTTTCACTCTTTGTTATATTGCAGCCATTTGCTAAAATAATTTAAGTTCATTCTTCTTCCTCATGAATGTACACATAGCACCCCATACTGACAGAAAAACACGGAATTGTTGACATTGTTGCAGATTTATTAAAAAAAGAAAAACTGAAATATCACATGGTCCTAAGTATTCAGACCCTTTGCTGTGACACTCATATATTTAACTCAGGTGCTTTCCATTTCTTCTGATCATCCTTGAGATGGTTCTACACCTTCATTTGAGTCCAGCTGTGTTTGATTATACTGATTGGACTTGATTAGGAAAGCCACACACCTGTCTATATAAGACCTTCCAGATCACAATGTATGTCAGAGCAAATGAGAATCATGAGGTCAAAGGAACTGCCTGAAGAGCTCAGAGACAGAATTGTGGCAAGGCACAGATCTGGCCAAGGTTACAAAAAGATTTCTGCTGCACAATAAGATTCTCTGGTCTGATGAGACCAAAATAGAACTTTTTGGCCTTAATTCTAAGCGGTATGTGTGGAGAAAACCAGGCACTGCTCATCACCTGTCCAATACAGTCCCAACAGTGAAGCATGGTGGTGGCAGCATCATGCTGTGGGGGTGTTTTTCAGCTGCAGGGACAGGACGACTGGTTGCAATCGAGGGAAAGATGAATGCGGCCAAGTACAGGGATATCCTGGACAAAAACCTTCTCCAGAGTGCTCTGGACCTCAGACTGGGCCGAAGGTTTACCTTCCAACAAGACAATGACCCTAAGCACACAGCTAAAATAACGAAGGAGTGGCTTCACAACAACTCCGTGACTGTTCTTGAATGGCCCAGCCAGAGCCCTGACTTAAACCCAATTGAGCATCTCTGGAGAGACCTAAAAATGGCTGTCCACCAACGTTTACCATCCAACCTGACAGAACTGGAGAGGATCTGCAAGGAGGAATGGCAGAGGATCCCCAAATCCAGGTGTGAAAGACTTGTTGCATCTTTCACAAAAAGACTCCTGGCTGTATTAGATCAAAAGTGGGCTTCTACTAAATACTGAGCAAAGGGTCTGAATACTTAGGACCATGTGATATTTCAGTTTTTCTTTTTTAATAAATCTGCAACAATGTCAACAATTCTGTGTTTTTCTGTCAGTATGGGGTGCTATGTGTACATTCATGAGGAAGAAGAATGAACTTAAATGATTTTAGCAAATGGCTGCAATATAACAAAGAGTGAAAAATTTAAGGGGGTCTGAATACTTTCCGTACCCACTGTATATTCCGGGTAACTATAGGCCGGTCAGTCTAACATCAGTAGTCTGCAAGATTTTGGAGTGGATGTTAAAGGACCACATACAAGACTTTAGTAATGAGAACGGTATTATTAGTAGTAATCAGCATGGATTCATGAAAAATCGTTCTTGCCAGACCAATCTATTAACCTTCTATGATGAAGTGAGTTGCCATCTAAAGAAAGCCTGTGGATGTGGTGTATCTGGACTTTGCAAAGGCATTTGACACAGTTCCCCATAAACACTTACTGTACAAACTAAGGTACATAGGAATGGACCGTAAGGCCAGTACCTGGATAGAGAACTGGCTCCAGGGGCAAGTCCAGAGGGTGGTGATAAATGAGGAGTACTCGGATTGGGCAGGGGTGAAAAGTGGGGTCCCCCAAGGTTCTGTCCTGGGACCAATCCTGTTTAATTTAGTTATAAACGACCAAGAGGATGGGATATCTAGCACAATCTAGGTATTTGAGGACAATACTAAACTAAGCATGCCAATATCGTCTATGCAGGATGTGGAAACCTTACAAGCAGACCTGAACAAAATAATGGGGTGGGCAACTACATGGCAGAGGTTTAATGTTGAAAAATGTAAAGTAATGCACTTGGGCGCCAGAAACACGAAAGCAAGCTACTCACTAGGGGGGAACCTCTGGGTGAATCTAAGATGGAAAAGGACCTGGGGGTACTAGTTGTTGTGCGTTTTATACGTTCGAGAATATTATTCTAATTATTTTAAATTTATTACTAAAAGGCGGTGTCTGAACTATGCAATGCCAAGCCACTGCAAGCAAAGCCAACAAAATACTGGCATGAATAAAAAAGGGGATTCACTCCAGAAACAAAGAGATTATTCTCCCACTCTACAAGACCCTGGTCCAGCCACATCTGGAGTATTCCGTCCAGTTCTGGGCATGGGTCCTCAGAAAGGATGTGCTGGAACTGGAGACAGTCCAGAGAAGGGCAACAAAAATAATTAGGGGAATGGAGGATCTCAGCTATGAGGAAAGACTACAAGCATTGAAATTATTCTCTCTGGAGAAGAGACGATTAAGGGGGGATATGATATCAATGTACAAATACTGTACTGGTGACCCTAGCAAAAGGAACAAACTTTTCAGAGAAAGGGAATACAATAAGACTCGTGGCCACTCACTAAAACTAGAGGAGAAACGGTTTAACCCTAAATTACGTAAGGGGTTCTTTACTGTCAGAGCAGTAAGGATGTGGAATTCTCTTCCACAAGCAATGGTATCAGAAGGGAGCATCAATAGTTTCAAAAAACTATTAGACAGTCACCTTAAAGACCACAACATACAGGGTTATACAATGTACGGTTAACCACACACACACACATGGACTGATGTCTTTTTTCAGCCTCACTAACTATGTAACTATGTGAACTGCAGCTCCCACTAGTACAAGTACTCAAAAGCTTGTGAAGTAAAAATATGTATAAATAAAGTGGTCCGCTATTCAGGTGTGGATATTACAATGTACCAAATATGTGATCATAAATACATCTTATGTGAGTTCATGAAAAAAGTGAGAAAAAGTAAAAAATATTTTGGTGTAAAGACGGGAGGAGAGGTTCATCCATTCATCATTTCACTTGTCCTGTGCTCTCACCTATAAAGAGAAAAAGAAAATCTTTGTAAACCATCTATAATTATCTTCCAGTCAACTTGATAGGCTCTCCTCTCGAGAAGTTTCCCAAACATGAAAAAATATAAAACCATATAGTGTAATATTGTCACAAAAAAAATGTATACACTATGCCAAAAAATGAAAAACCAGAAGCCATAACACAATCCGTGTGCTCAAAAAACCATGCTGTGAAAAAAAGAAAATATGCGCAGTGACAACTGAAGTGCCGCAGAAAAGATATTCTTCCACCAAAGTGTATGGCTAAAATACACGCTCACCTGCAACATAGGTACCCCTTCACTGCAAAGCGTTTAGGAACCACAAAGGGACGTTTTGAACTTTCCCAATCTTTATAGACAAATCTGTCAAAATAGAAGTGATAAGGGAACACCTTAGCCATGCTTAATGGCTTGTGGTTGCTAAAAGGGATGGTCCACCTCCACAGCCACTTCTGCTGCATCCTCCATTTTCAATGTCTCCCACACGGATGTAACCAGTGCGTCAACCTTCTCATGTGCAGCTACAGGAGTGGAGGAATCATCCTCACTATCTGATAGATCAGGGAGCGTGGACACAAACCCCGCAGGGTGGTCCACGTCCGCAGTGCCAGAGCCAGATTCAGGAATTGACAAGACAGATGAGGTAGGGGAGAGCGGGGTGGGGGGGGGGGGTGTTCACTTCTTGGAAGCCCATTGCCCAAAGACTCCCTCTAACCAGGAATCAAAGGACTCCAGGACCACCGTTACTGCATCAATGGAGGGCTGGTACCCCTGCCTCTGAGAGGGGGGTCAGGTGGGGAAACATGCTCCTTAGACTCCATAAGGTAAAAGGGGAACCCACGAGCAAAAAAATGTCTATCACTGCTAGGGCACTCACACACCACATCTGTATCACCACAGGGGTACCTAAAAGGTAGACCAGCCCACAACCTGCAGCAGAAACAGGGAGGGACCCCAGCAGAACTCACCGCCCCACCAGAGTAGCACCGGTCTGCACCTGAGATAGCCAGTATTCATGTGCAGCATCCAGAGGAAAAGGAAACCCAGTAATCAACACCAGAGGAAGAGGGGGAGCCCCCACAGCCATAATCGCGGCCCAGAGGCTCCAATGTCATGGCCGCCACTACTAAAGCATGCTGGACCAACCAAAAACGGCCGCCAGACTATGCAAACATGGCCTCTGGCACAGAGAATTACATAGGCCCCAATACAATGGCGCGGACAACGGCAAAATGTCCGCCACATGCGTTGCCCACGAGGCTCCCAGGAACCCAGGTGGGATCCCTGGAGCCCAGGCCACAGCCACAATGAAAGGGGAGATCCAGGCACAGGACCACCAACAGCAGCCAGCATTTCCCCCAGCAGCATCCCCAAACACCCCCACCGGTACAGTGCAGCACACAAGCCCTATTCACCTGTCAACCCACTACGCTACCCCAGAAGGGGGAGGGGGTACCAAGGTGGCCCACAGGGACCACCAAGACGAAGGGGGAGGAGGGGAACCCGCACATCTGACCATCCCAGGGGGGTGCTGCGTCCACACCAAACCACATCCAGGGGGAGGGTGCTCACAACTACTCACCATACCAGGAACCAGACAGGTACCACTACAGACAGAACCTCCTCACCCTATAAATAGGCGGCTGTCGGCCAGGAGGAACGCTGCGACTCGGGCCAAGACCAGGTTGTATGCGACCTCACTAGGCATTTAATTCTCAGGCCAGCCCCCGTCCAGTGGAGCTATGTCATGGCTGACCCATCGTGGGGCTCTGGTCTGCACGCGCTCGCTGGCCAGACTGAAGGGGACCACTGGATCTAGATATCCAGCCCATTGCCCAGTCTGGCAGTTCATTGTAGATCTCACAGGAAAAAAACAGGAGAAAAAATCCCCAGCAGGGAACTAGGCCCTCACTCCTGACTAGGCAGAAATAAACTGAAGGCCTATAGCGGAGGGGGGTGTATACCAGCTAGGACTGCCTATAGGCATAGCCAAGTCTTTTTTCTGCCTAGTGTCCTACTCCTGTAGGGGGGAGATATAACCCTATGGTTCTGAAAATTGAGCACTGTCTGTCAATGAACGAAACAGAAATTTTACTTTCTATACTGAGTATAGAAAATAATCACTCCCCTTTAAAATAATTACATTTTGTGGCTTTGCAGCCTGAAATGAAGACAGACATAGTATTTGTTTTATCCAGCTGTATTTACACAGTGCAACTTATAACATTCAAGTTATACTCCGTTCACATTAGGTCGCTCCAACTTAGGAGGCGACCTGTGAACTCACGTGCAGCGTGACTTTGGCGCGACTTGCACGGACTTCACATAATGGAAGTCAATTCAAGTCGCCTCCAGGTCGCCCCGAAGTCGTACAGGACTCTTTTTCTAAGTCAGAGCGACTTGTGTCGCTCCTATTAGAACGGCTCCTGTACTACACAGTGGGAGCGGGAGGACCGCGACTTGTCAGGCTGACAAGTCGCCTGACAAGTCGGATCAATGTGAAGTCTTAAAGACATAACATCAACATGTCAGGAAAAATAAAAAACAAATTCAAAAACAGAATCACTCCCCTCCTAAAAAGGTCTTGTAAACTCAATTGTAGCTTATCAGCTTCACAAAGCCATTTGACTTTCAACTATGATCAGCTGTGGTCATTTTGATTAGCTCAGCATGAAAATTGCTTTCCTGGAGCATTTTAGTCCCTGGAAGTTTAACTGAAGCAAACAGCTATGGGTGGTAAGGCACTGTCAAAAGATCTCTTTTAGAGAGACCCAGTTATGTAATGAAGTTTCTTTATTTTTTTATTTCCCATTGGTGCCAGCATTGGGCACCTCCACAGGTGGGTCCTCTCTCCACTATTGTAGTCGAAGACAACTTTCAACTGTATCAACAACTGGTGTTTTGTGCACCCAGACACCAAAGATTACACACACTACTCCTATCCAAACAATAGATATTCCAGATTACATTTGTTTTTGTTTATTACAACACAACGGTATTTACCATACCTTTAGGCTCCGTTCACATGTAGGCGTTTTGGGGCGTTTTTGGGGCGTTTTTCTGCTCTAGGATCAGCTCTCAAAACGCCCAACAAGACAAATCCTATTCATTTCAATGGCCCCTGTTCACATCTGAGCGTTTTGAAGCTGTATACAAAACGCCCAACGCTCAAAAAAGTACATGAGCTTCTTTTTGGGCAGATTACAGGCGTTTTCCATTGATCTCTATTGAATCTAAAAACGCCTGCACAAAAATCGCGGTAAAAATCGCGGTAAAAATCGCCGCAAAAATCGCGGTAAAATCGCGGTAAAAACGCGCGAAAAACGCTACGCTCAGGTGTGAATGTAGCCTAAGTGTTCAACCACTGAGCCAATGATCCTCTTGGACCATGATCCCAACACTCTGTCTTTTGCTCTCTCGTCAATGGAGTGTCAGCATATTTTTTGAAATTCATGCGTCTTAAGTGATTGTCCATGCATATCCCAGATCCTGTAAAAACTAGATGAATATTTCACCCTTAACACCCCAGACACTTGTTAAATGACCCTATAGGAGGCCCACAAGTATGTCATCAGAAGGAAAATTGTAAAACTTCAAGCACAAGCAAAAGCAGATATCCAAAAGCAGACAGTTAAGACTTACAACCCCATGAAGCACTCCATAAAAAGTAACCTCTGGAAAAAATTCTAACATTAAAATTCAATGGAACCACACATCAGGGAAATTCCAAGGTGCTTGAAAAAGACATCTACCATTAGAGGGGGGCACTTAACTTGTAGCCACTGGGGGAAGACTCCAAGAGGAGGGTTATGTGCATCATAGGAGTCCGCCAAATAATGTTCCCCGGTGGTACACAGACATATAGGGCTAAATTAATTTGCCAAGCCATTTAAACACTGGCAACAACGCCATGTCCTTCAGGGGTCAACATTAAATACAGGGTAAAGCACATCATATCACCCAGTGTGTTGCTGTGCATACAGGGAGACAACAGTTATAATATCATTCAATGACCATAGTCCTTTTAAGCACACTTGGAAATATTCACATTTGCAGTTGAGGATAATAAGCCATCCAATATTTTCCAGCAACACAAAGTGGTCCCATTCATTATTGGGGGCATTCCTCAAAACATATGGAAAAAAAGGGGGGGGGGGGGGTCTGACTGGTTTTGCCAGTGAGGCCGGCTGCATCAGGGGCATTATCTTATTTGAGGCCTGGATCACCACTAAATGCATTTTCAAAATGGCTGCCATTCGCATCAAATGGTATGACATCATGAAGTCACAATGAACACAGCACAATGACATCACCACTCATGCATGATAAACAAGACTGCGGCCATCTTATTAAACACATTCAATAAACAGAGCCAATTACATACATTAGCACAGAGACATGCAATGGATAGAATGCAGGCCAAGCCCTCAATCTACATAAAACCTTTTCTAAAAGCAATCTATTTAAAAAATAAGTTTGCAGTATACTTGCTAAAAAAACTATAAATTCATTCAGAACCTTTGGAACCCTTATCCCATGCCAAACTGTCCCATAAAGAGATTCTGTCAACAATGTATAACTAAAGGCAAAAAATTTTTTTTTTATAGTTTTGGATAGAGTGCAGATGAATTAGAACGTCAGGTTTTTTTTTTTTTGCTTTCTGTGCCCCGGTTCTAAAATTTCCCTTCCAGTGATGAAACACCTTCCGGTCAGGAAACAGCTGGTGCGAGTCACCAGTGCGCATGCGCACAGGACTAGTGCTGCAATGATGCGTCGACGTAATCGATTACGTCGACTACAGAAATACGTCGACGTGCGTGAAAGGCGTCGATGCATCACACGCCCCCTGCTCATGCCAGCTGTTCTCCTCCTCCCCCTCCTCGGAGTGCACAAGACATGAAAAAACAGGTAAAGACTGAAAAGACTGAGGCATGCAAAGACTGGGAGATAAGGTAATCACTCAGTTATGTCGGGGTCAGTGTTTGCTGCAACCCCTGCTGTGAGAATATCCACAAAGTACGCCATGCTGCTGCTGATGGCAGAGAGCCGTTTCCAGCAGAAATAACAGCTCGTCGCAGCTTAGAGAAAGATTCATACAATACTGTGCAGGCTGATGGACCTGTCTGTAGGTTCAACTGAGAAAGGTTTTTCTTACTTTCTGTTATAACATTTTGTAAATAAGGAATTAATTTTTCTACTTCACTGATGGGCACTGACAGGCTTTACCCCGCTCTCATCTAATAAAGTATATGCACACTATAGAGCTTTACCCTGCTCTCCTCTCATATAATAAAGTACACTATAGATCAGTGCCAGCAGCTTTGCTTGTATGCCATTTCACTCATATAATTTTATCTTTAGCGCAGAAATTTTTCCCTTTTTACATTTTATTTTGCCACTTCATTTTTGTATACTGTAAAAACTTCAACCACATTGAAGTATTTTTTGGAAAAAGTTTTTCAAAGGATTAATTAGCTATTCAAAAAAAGAACACTCAATTAAGCATATAAAATAAAATAAAAATAATCGTTGGATTAGTTGACTAATCGGAAAAATGATTGCTAGATTAGCTGACAGACAAAATAATCGTTAGTTGCAGCCCTACACAGGACATTTTCGAGGTCCGATGAAATTAGAACACAAAGCGAACAGCTGACAGAGGAGGCGGGGCTGAGGTGGGACGGAGTTGCCGTCGTGTTGCAACAGGGGGCGGGGAGGATTAGGAGAGCTGAGAGGAGGCGGTACGGAGCTGTAGAGCTGACTTAGAGGAGGCGGGACGGAGGTGCGGCCGTGTAATGAATGCATTAAAAGCGGCTACTTCTGTTCTAACTATAAATAAATAATAAATGATAAAAAAGAAATACTAAATATAACAAAATAAAACCAAATATGAAATATTAGTATTATAAAAAATTATATATATTTTTTTTTATATATGAATTAAAAAAAAAAAAAAAAAAAAAAAAAATATATATATATATATATATATATATACATACACACACACACCAAGGAGAATTCTTAAAAACCAAATATGAAATATCAGTTCAGTATTAAAAAAAAAAAAAAAATTATATATAAATTTTTTTCTAATACTAATATTTCGTACCGGTATTTGGTTTTTAATACAGTATTTATCTTTAGTATATATATTTTTTTATTCTTCTATATATATATATATATATATATATATATATATATATATATATATACACAGTGGGTACGGAAAGTATTCAGACCCCCTTAAATTTTTCACTCTTTGTTATATTGCAGCCATTTGCTAAAATCATTTAAGTTCATTCTTCTTCCTCACGAATGTACACACAGCTCCCCATATTGACGGAAAAACACAGAATTGTTGACATTGTTGCAGATTTATTAAAAAAGAAAAACTGAAATATCACATGGTCCTAAGTATTCAGACCCTTTGCTGTGACACTTATATATTTAACTCAGGTGCTTTCCATTTCTTCTGATCATCCTTGAGATGGTTCTACACCTTCATTTGAGTACAGCTGTGTTTGATTTTACTGATTGGACCTGATTAGGAAAGCCACACACCTGTCTATATAAGACCTTCCAGATCACAATGTATGTCAGAGCAAATGAGAATCATGAGGTCAAAAGGAACTGCCTGAAGAGCTCAGAGACAGAATTGTGGCAAGGCACAGATCTGGCCAAGGTTACAAAAAGATTTCTGCTGCACTTAAGGTTCCTAAGAGCACAGTGGCCTCCATAATCCTCAAATGGAAGATGTTTGGGACGACCAGAACCCTTCCTAGAGCTGGCCGTCCGGCCAAACTGAGCTATCGGGGGAGAAGAGCCTTGGTGAGAGAGGTAAAGAAGAACCCAAAGATCACTGTGGCTGAGCTCCAGAGATGCAGTCAGGAGATGGGAGAAAGTTGTAGAAAGTCAACCATCACTGCAGCCCTCCACCAGTCGGGGCTTTATGGCAGAGTGGCCCGACGGAAGCCTCTCCTCAGTGTAAGACACATGAAAGCCCGCATGGAGTTTGCTAAAAAATACCTGAAGGACTCCAAGATGGTGAGAAATAAGATTCTCTGGTCTGATGAGACCAAAATAGAACTTTTTGGCCTTAATTCTAAGCGGTATGTGTGGAGAAAACCAGGCACTGCTCATCACCTGTCCAATACAGTCCCAACAGTGAAGCATGGTGGTGGCAGCATCATGCTGTGGGGGTGTTTTTCAGCTGCAGGGACAGGACGACTGGTTGTAATCGAGGGAAAGATGAATGCGGCCAAGTACAGGGATATCCTGGACAAAAACCTTCTCCAGAGTGCTCTGGACTTCAGACTGGGCCGAAGGTTTACCTTCCAACAAGATAATGACCCTAAGCACACAGCTAAAATAACGAAGGACTGGCTTCACAACAACTCCGTGACTGTTCTTGAATGGCCCAGCCAGAGCCCTGACTTAAACCCAATTTAGCATCTCTGGAGAGACCTAAAAATGGCTGTCCACCAACGTTTACCATCCAACCTGACAGAACTGGAGAGGATCTGCAAGGAGGAATGGCAGAGGATCCCCAAATCCAGTAGTGAAAGACTTGTTGCATCTTTCCCAAAAAGACTCCTGGCTGTATTAGATCAAAAGGGGGCTTTTACTAAATACTGAGCAAAGGGTCTGAATACTTAGGACCATGTGATATTTCAGTGTTTCTTTTTTAATAAATCTGCAACAATGTCAACAATTCTGTGTTTTTCTGTCAGTATGGGGTGCTATGTGTACATTCATGAGGAAGAAGAATGAACCTAAATGATTTTAGCAAATGGCTGCAATATAACAAAGAGTGAAAAATTTAAGGGGGTCTGAATACTTTCCGTACCCACTATATATATATATATATATATATATATATACACACATATATATATATATATATATATATACACACACATACATACACACAGTGCATTGCGAAGGTATTCGGCCCCCTTGAACTTTTCGACCTTTTGCCACATTTCAGGCTTCAAACAAAGATATAAAACTAATTTTTTTGTGATGAATCAACAACAAAGGGGACACAGTCATTAAGTGGAACGAAATTTATTGGATATTTCAAACTTTGTTAAATAAAAAACTGAAAAATTGGGCGTGCAAAATTATTCAGCCCCTTTACTTTCAGTGCAGCAAACTCTCTCCAGAAGTTCGGTGAGGATCTCTGAATGATCCAATGTTGACCTAAATGACTAATGATGATAAATAGAATCCACCTGTGTGTAATCAAGTCTCTGTATAAATGCACCTGCACTGTGATAGTCCCAGAGGTCCGTTTAAAGTGCAGAGAGCATCATGGAGAACAAGGAACGCACCAGGCAGGTCCGAGATACTGTTGTGGAGAAGTTTAAAGCCGGATTTGGATACAAAAAGATTTCCCAAGCTTTAAACATCCCAAGGAGCACTGTGCAAGCGATAATATTAAAATGGAAGGAGTATCAGACCACTGCAAATCTACGAAGAAATGACCATCCCTCTAAACTTTCAGCTCATACAAGGAGAAGACTGATCAGAGATGCAGCCAAGAGGCCCATGATCAGTCTAGATGAACTGCAGAGATCTACAGCTGAGGTGGGACACTGTCCATAGGACAACAATCAGTCGTATACTGCACAAATCTGGCCTTTATGGAAGAGTGGCAAGAAGAAACCGATTTATCCATAAAAAGATATCCATAAAAAGTGTAGTTTAAAGTTTGCCACAAGCCACCTGGGAGACACACCAAACATGTGGAAGAAGGTGCTCTGGTCAGATGAAACCAAAATCAAACTTTTTGGCAACAATGCAAAACTTTATGTTTGGCGTAAAAGCAACACAGCTCATAACCCTGAACAGACCATCCCCACTGTCAAACATGGTGGTGGCAGCATCATGGTTTGGGCCTGCTTTTCTTCAGCAGTGACAGGGAAGATGGTTAAAATTGATGGGAAGATGGATGGAGCCAAATACAGGACCATTCTGGAAGAAAACCTGATGGAGTCTGCAAAAGACCTGAGACTGGGACACAGATTTGTCTTCCAACAAGACAATAATCCAAAACAAAGCAAAATCTACAACGGAATGGTTCACAAATAAACATATCCAGGTGTTAGAATGGCCAAGTCAAAGTCCAGACCTGAATCAAATCGAGAATCTGTGGAAAGAACTGAAAACTGCTGTTCACAAACGCTCTTCATCCAACCTCACTGGGCTCGAGCTGTTTTGCAAGGAGGAAAAAATTTCAGTCTCTCGATGTGCAAAACTGATAGAGACATACCCAAAGTGACTTACAGCTGTAATCGCAGCAAAAGGTGGCGCTACAAAGTATTAACTTAAGGGGGCTGAATCATTTTGCACGCCCAATTTTTCAGTTTTTTATTTGTTAAAAAAGTTTGAAATATCCAATAAATTTGGTTCCACTTCATGATTGTGTCCCACTTGTTAATTCTACACAAAAAATTACAGTTTTATATCTTTATGTTTGAAGCCTGAAATGTGGCAAAAGGTCGAAAAGTTCAAGGGGGCCGAATACTTTCGCAAGGCACTGTATATATTTATATTTGATCAGGAGAACAGCCCTCCATTGATAAAACTGAGTGAGAGGAGTGGCAGCTCTCTCGTGACGTGCCTGCATGATGGGGGACACAGGTTACATGAGCGACGGGGGACACGTTACATGGACGGGGGGACACAGGCTGCATGATGGCAGGGACAGGGGACACAGGCTGCACAACGACAGGGGACACAGGCTGCGTGATGGGGGACACGGTTTGCATGATGGCAGGGACAGGGGACACAGGCTGCGTGATGGGGGACACAGATTGCATGATGGCAGGGACAGGGTACACAGGCTTTGTGATGGGGGACACAGGCTGCGTGATGGGGGACACAGGTTCCATGATGGCAGGGACAGGGGACACAGGCTGCGTGATGGGGGACACAGACTACATGATGGCAGGGACGGGGGATACAGGCTGCATGATGGGCGACACAGGCTGCATTGCTGCATGATGGCAGGGAATGGGGACACAGATTGCGTGATGGGGGACACAGACTACATGATGGCAGATACAAGGGACACAGGCTGCGTGATGGGGGAGGGGACACAGACTGAATGATGAATGAGGCACAGGTGGGCGTGAATTAGGCAGGGATGGTGCCGATCGGTGTGTACAGGGTGCGAGGGGAGAGCTAAACTGGACATGCAGCAGGTTGTTGACAAATGATTGCTCTGTCATTGGATTAAGCGATCACATGGTAAAGGGCCCCTGTCATTGGCCCTTTACCAGAATCTGCAGGAAGCGCAGTTCTGTGAAGATGTCCCTGTACGCCCTCCCAGAATAAGCCGACCACGCCTTAACCGCCATTGGACTATGTCCCGGTCGGCAAGTAGTTCATCCCCATAGTCTTAGCTATCCGATAGTACCCTTGAGCTGGGGCTTTGCATTACCTATGTTCCGCAGTATTTGGCCAAAGACAATCACCATACCAGTCCCTGTAAAAATTAGGCATTGCCCCCAAAAGATTTGTGTGGCTACTGGAGGTCCTCTAGTATAAGTTTGCCAAGTATGGTGCCCGTGGTGCCCGTGGTTTGGGCCCTACATTTATAGAAGCTTGGTTTGCTATGTTAATCTATGGAAGTCTGGAAATTTGAGGGGCTACAGCTTGGACACCAAATGAGTCGGGGGGGGGGGGCATATTTGGCATAGAGATAGGGGAGGCCTTCCTTTGGGGTTGGTAGCCAAAAATGTCCTGGTCAACTTTTTCTAGGGCCCCTTGAGAATATGTGGCCCCTGGGCCGTACGGCGCAGCAGGGAGTGCTGGATACCCCAGGAATCCCTTGACTCTTAGCTACTCAACTATACCTGCAGAGCGGGGCTCCGTAGTTCCCATGTTCTGTGGTGGTCAGCTAAAGTCTACCCAAATGCAGGTCCCTGTGAAAATTAAGCATTGGCTCCAAACAAATATATGTGGCCCCTGGGGATCATATAGTATCCCTGTGCCAAACTTGCTGCCCCTGGGTACTATGGTTCGGCTACAACAGGGCCCTACATTTAGAGTAGCCTGGCCCGCTATGTTATTCTATGGTGCAGGCACGATTGGGAATTTGAGGGGCCACAGATCAGGACCCCGAATAAGTCCAGGGGCCCAAATTTGGCACAGAGGTAGGGAACATCTACCTTTACCACCCTACAATTTTGGGATCGCTAGCCTGAAATTTTATGGTCAAGATTTTAAGTGGCCCCTTCGGAGTGTGTGGCCCTCGGGCACTACTGCACAACAGGGATTGGCAAGTACTGCAGGAATCTCTGGTCTCTTAGCTATTTAACAGTATTTGCAGAGTGGGGCTCTGCAGCTCCTGTGTCCTGCGGTGGTAGGGCAACTTACACCCCCATACAGGTCTCCATGAAAATTAAGCATTGGCCCCAAAAACGTTTTGTGGCCCCTGGGGGTCCTCTAGTAACCCTATACTAAGTTTGGTGCCCCTGGGCAGCATCATTCCAAAACCCCGGGGCCATTTAGGCTAGCTTGGCCTATCTATGTTAATATATGGCGCAGTAGGGAATTTTCAGTGGACAGGAGCTAGCACACGCAGCAAGTAAGAAAGGGAGTGCCAAGTTAGACCCTGAAGAATAACCTAAAACAGAGTTCACTTTCTTTATCTTCACTTCAGTGGCAAGGTGAAGCAGCGGCCTTGCCTTACACACTACAGTTAGTTGTCCTCAGGATTGTACATAGTTTCTAAGTTAGAGTATCCCACTCATCCCATCTCCTATCTTAGTTCTAAATAACACAAAAAAACTCCCCTGGACTGTTCACTGACTGAGCCAAGGACTTAAAGTGATAAGTTTAACAGACTGTTGCTATGGGTAACCCAGGGGAATTCAGTCTCATCAGCTCCCTAGGGGCAGTGCTACACTTAATTGTTTCAGGGACCTGCATAGGGGTAGATTTGGCAAACCACTATGGAATACAGGAACTGCAGAGCCCCGCTCTGCAGGTACCAGAGTTGTATAAAGTACTCGAAACCCATACTTGAGTAGAAGTGGAAGTGCTCGATCAAAAAGTGACTTGAGTAGAAGTACTAAAGTATTCAACATTTTTTGTACTTCAAGTATTGCAAGTAGTTTTTTTTTTTTATTTTGCTACTCAAGTACTGAAAGTAAAAGTACCAGTAGTTTTGAAAAAAAAAATTGCTAAGCAAGTACTGAAAGTAAAAGTACAAGTACTGTGTTATGTAGTTATTAACCACTTGCCGACCGCCGCACGTACATATACTGCGGCGGTCAGCCCCTCACAGGCAGAGTGACGTATCGGTACGTCACTAGCCTGTGAGGCTCTGGGGAGCGAGCGCACGCCGCCGGAGATGCGCTCCCGCGTGGTCACGGACCCCCCTGCGCGTGTGACCGGCGGACCCGATGTTCGCCGCTCACTCAGCGATCGTTGGGGGAGAGGGAGAAAGGCAGGCAGCTTGTGTAAACAAGCTGCCTGTCATTCTCCCCTGTGTAGGAACCATGATCATACGGTTCTACTATGTAGGACCGTTGATCATTGGTCCTACAGCTCTAGCCACAGCCAATCACAGTTAGAATCACGCCCCTAGGGACACACACAGCCCCTCCCTCTCAAATAAACTTAACCCCTTCACTGCCAGTGTATTTTTACAGTAACAGTGCATATGTATAGCACTGATTACTGTAGTAATGTCACTGGTAACCCCAAAAGTGTCAAAAATGTCAGTCAAGGGTCCGATCTGTCCGCCGCAATGTTGCAGTACTGCAAAAAAAAAAAATTGCAGATCGCCGCCATTACGCGTTAAAAAAAACAACAACAAAAATGACAAAAATCTTTCCCTTTGTAAACGCGATAACTTTTGCGCAAACCAATCAAAATACGCTTTTTGCGTTTTTTTTTTTACCAAACATATGTAGCATAAAACAAATTGGCCGAAAATGTTAAAAAATTTAGATTTTTACATTTTTTTGGGGGAATTTCATATAAAAAAATGTGAAAAATATTGTTATTTTTGCAAAATTGACGCTCTTTTTTTGTTTATAGCGCAAAAAGTAAAAATCGCACAGGTGATCAAATACCACCAAAAGAAAGCTCTGTTTGTGGGAAAAAAAGGACGTCAAATTCGTTTAGGTACAGCTTCGCACGACCGCGCAATTGTCCGCTAAAGTCACGCAGTGCCGAATCGCAAAATACCCCCTGGTCTTTCAGCAGCCAAATCCTCCGGGGCTTAAGTGGTTAAAGAAAGAAGTCAAAAGATTGAACATCATATTGTTTTTTATTATTTCAAATGCAGCTTTTATTTATACATACAGTAGCATTTATTTTCGTATGCACTGATAATACACATGTTTTGAGCTTCATGAAACCTGCCATCTACCGTTCTGGCAGTGGTCCTTATTATAATTGTAACGAGTAACTATGCAGCACAAAAAAAAAATATCGGAGTAGAAGTATTGAAATCATTGAAAAAATGTAGTGAAGTAAAAGTGGAAGTAGGAGAAAAAAATTCTACTCTAGGAAAGTACAGATACCGCCTTTCGGTACTTAAGTACAGTAGTAAAGTAGTTATACTTATGGCACTTTTCCACTGCAAGTACCGGCTAGTACCGGCTCGGCTCTACTCGCCCCTGCTTGGCCCGGTTTGCTTTTCCACTGCGCATGGTATAGTGTCGGAACGGTTCGGTACGGTATAGGTTTGCTTTTCCACTAAAGTAGTACTAAAGTTAAGTGGGTGCGATAACAACGGGGTGGGTGTGATTCTCTGACCAATCAGTGGCTAGTAGTGACTGCATGCAAAGGATTGTGGGATATGGTACCAGTTTGGTACCTGTTGGAACCACAATCGAGTAGGTACTGTTTTTTAAGAGCCGTACCGTTCGGTTCCATGCAGTGGAAAAGCAAACCTGTACCGTACCGTACCGAACCGTTCCGACCCTATACCATGCGGTACCGCAGTGGAAAAGCACAAAAGCGTGCCGAGCCGGTACGGTTCTATGCAGTGGAAAAGCGCCATTAGTTACTATACATCTGTGGCAGGTACAGTTGAATAGCTAAGAGTCCAGGGATTCCTGCAGTACACAGCACTCCCCGCTCCGTGGTATGGGCCAAGGGCCACAAACTCTCAAGTGGCCCTGGAAATAGGTGACCAGGAAATTTTTGGCTAGCCACTCCAAAATGTTTGGTAAAGGAAGACCTCCCCTATCTCTGTGCCAAATGCGGGACCCCGGACTCTCATTCAGGGCCCGAGCTGTGGCAATGGAAGCATATGGAAGAATTTAGAAAAAAAAAAAATATATATATATATATATATATATATATATATATATATACATACATACATACACATACTAAAGATAAATATTAATATATATTAATAAATATATTATTTGTTGAGTCAAACATGTCTTACTACTGGAGACTTCAAATGGCAAGTGAAAATTCCATACAAGTTGTCCTGTAGTCTCCCGCTGTTTCTTCATTGGAAGTATACATGGATTCACTTTGATCCAAGGCCATATCTAAGTTTTATGGGCTTGGGAATAACTATCTCCCCCCTGCGAGGGGTGGACAAGGAGGTGGGAGAGAGATATTCTGGAGCCTAAAAACGTAAATATAGGATATTGGATTAGGGTGATTCTCATTAAAACAATGACCTAAGAACTCTGGGAGAGATAGGAGGAGGAGGGGAAAAAAAATTCAGAATGATGGCACTATACAAGTCAAGGAGTGCAACCCCACAAACTCAGCTTCCCTGGAGAAATTGGTGTGCATCTACACTCTTACGAGTCTGACCCTGTTCCCAAAAATAGACCAATATTTTATTCAGTGGGAGCAGGGCAGATAGGAAGACAAGAAGGTGATCAATTTGTCTAGTGTCACCCTTTGGTGCTATTAAAAAGGAATGTCTTTCTGTCCAACCCCGAAAGGGAATATCTTTGATGTGGTCAAAGTTGTATATCCATTTGAAAGAAAACTAGTGATTACATTTTAGGAAATCTACCCAACCACCATTGGGACCTTTGGGGGATTGGTGGAGCCTGTCCAGGTGCAAGTACTGGACCCAAGTGGACCTAATTGATTTGTGGGATCAAGGTCACACCGATGAAGCATCTGACATGTATGAAGACTCTACTAAACTGATGTTAGATTTGGTTCTAGGGGGGGTGCATGGCCTGCACGGGTATGTGAGCGGTTGTGTCTTCACAAGGCTCCCATCCATAATCCTGCACGGAACCTTCCCTCCCGCACTGACTGGACTCCTGTGTCTCGTTAAGCCTTGGGTAGTGTCTCCTGTTCCCTGCAGCCAGGCAACCTTCTGGGACAACGAAAGCAGAAAAATCTCCAGAATGTTCTCAAAAGGAGACTTTTGAAGAACGGAGAATACCAAATTGAGATCTCACGGCAGTAGCGGGGTCCTTCTTGGAGGAGCCATATGCACACTCTCTGTATAAAGGTACGAATCAAAGCATACGTAGCTAACGGGCATTGGAAATATATAGCCAAAGCTGACACTTGGCCTTTGATAGTGCCCAAAGCCAACCGCTGTTCAAGTCCTTTCTGCAGAAATGCAGAAAGGCCAAAATCCTAGCTATCGAAAACAAACGAGGGTGCACCTTCAGTGATTCACACTACGAAATATACGATTTCCACGTACAATGATATATCTTCCTAGAAGACGACTTCCTAGCCTTCAATAGCGTAGGAATTACAGAGTCAGAAAGACCTCTATCTCTCAACACCTGGCTTTCAACAGTCATGACATTAAAGCCAGTGACTGTAAAGCAGGATGGAAGATCAGACCTTGAGACAGCAGACCTTCCATGAGAGGAAGTCTCCAAGGAGCATCGACGACCAGTCTTACTAGGTCTGCGTACCAAGTCCGGCGAAGCCAGTCCGGAGCCACCAGAATGACTGGAATGCTTTCCACCTCTATCCTGCGCAGAAGCCTCAGCAGGAGTTTCAAGGGAGGAAAGGCATAAATTAGCAGATACTGACCCCCAAGGAGCCACCAGAGCATCTGTGGCGTTGGCCAGAGGATCTTGAGACCTGGCTACGAATCTTTGAACCTTCTTGTTGAGGCAATAAGCAAACCGAACGACCTCGGGAGTCCCCCACCAAACACACAGGAGATGAAACACCTCCGGGTGCAGGGACCACTCCCCTTGATCCAACACCTGACTCAGGTAATCCGCCTGCCAGTTCTCCACATCTAGAATGTGTACAGCAGAAAGGGCTGGACATTTTTCTGCACAGGCCATCTCGGCCACCTCCTTGGTTGCCAAGACACTCTTGGTGCCCCCCTGGTGATTAATGTAAGCCACAGCCATGGCGTTGTCTGATTGAATCTGAACCGGATGATCTTGCAGACGAGTCGTCCAATGGCTCAGATAAAGCTTTATTGCTCTGAGCTCCAAAACATTTATCAGTAGTTTTGACACTTCCATTTTCCAGGTACCCTGGGCACAGAGCTTTCTCAGCACCCCGCCTCAGCCCAATAGGCTGGCATCAGTGGTCACCACTGTCCAAAAAGGGAGGAAGGACTTGCCCTAGCATAATGCTGGAGACTGAATCCACCACAACAGAGCAGACTGTGTTGTGGCTTAGCCCAAGAGTCCAAGGACTTTGGATCCTTGTTCCATTTGACAAGAATCTGACTTTGCAAAGGTCTGGTATGAAACGGAGCAAACGGAACCTCCTCGAAGGTTGATACCATTAGACCCAAGGCCCGCATGCAAACTCGAAGAGAGGACAGAATGTTCGCTAACAACCAAATTGCCTCCTGCAACTTTAGCAGCTTGCTTGGGGGCAAGAAACACCTTGGCCAAGGCTGAATCCAGAGTCAAGCCCAGATAATCCAGTCTCAAGACAGGTGCAGGGTTCATACACATTTTTACCAATAAAATTCCATGACTTTTCCATGACTTCACGTAAATATTCATGACCTAAAGTTTCATGAAATGTCTATGTATACATGTTAAATAAGAAGAAAATCCATGTCACACCCAGCATATTTTTACTAAAATAAATGACAATCTTTGTAGTGTACAGTACCTCTGCAGTTAGGGTTTAGTTTCTGGATACAGCGTGACTCAAAATGATCCCTTGTTTTACAGTGGATGAGATGGAGGCACCGCTGCCGCAGCTGGGAGCTGGTGTCACTTCAGGCGCACAGGTGAAAAAGCCAGCGATCGGACTGGAAGCTGTCGAGCACGCAGCTGCAGACTGGTGCTTTGCACCTTTAGCGTGGCTAGACAGCGCTGCCTCTCCCATGTTCGAAATGTCAAACGTTTTACGACACAGTGTACATTTAGCACGTCCCAGGTCCTGATCTTTCTTCAGCCACCTCTCATACTTTTCATCATGAAGCCATACATTTTAAAGCTGCATTTCTCTGGCATTGCTACCCTGTGAACACATTAACTTTAGCTGAAACTTTGTTACCCCCATAAAGTTAACTTGTATTTTGACCAATATACTGTAACTGGAGAAAGAAGATTAATGGCCGCTCCTGCTTGGGGATAAAGCTTCAGTTTAGGCAGTCATGATGGAGGTGCACCCGGACTGGTATGGATGGCACAGTCAGATGCACAAAATGTGGCGCTTACTCTTTAGGCCAAAGCCACAGTCATGATGGAGGTGTAGGTGGACTGGTATGGATGGCACAGATGCACAAATGCGGCTCTTACTCTTGTCTATACTCAGGGGTCAAGTCCTGGGAAAAAAAGTGTGGGGCTGTGGACATGATACAGGAGGTGGTCAAAGGCTGCAGACATGGTACAGGAGATGGTCAGAGGTTGTGGACATGGTAGAAGAGATGGTCAGAGACTGCGGACATGATACAAGAGATGGTCAGAGACTGCAGACATGATACAGAAGATGGTCAGAGACTGCCGACATGATACAGGAGATGGTCAGAGACTGCGGACATGATGCAAGAGATGGTCAGAGACTGCGGATATAATACAAGAGATGGTCAGAGAGTGCGAACATGATACAAGAGATGGTCAGAGAGTGCGGACATGATGCAAGAGATGGTCAGAGAGTGTGGATGTGATATAGGAGATGGTCAGAAACTGCGGACATGATACAAAAGATGGTCAAAGACTGCGGACATGAGGGGGGGGGGGGAGATGAAAAGCACTGTGGGGAGCTGAAGAGCACTGGGGGGGGGGGGTGTTAAGAGCACAAAAAGGCTTGTAGTTCCTCTGGATCTTGGTCCTCAGGAACTAACTAGTGAAAATAAAAAATTAAAAACTAACAAACTTTCCCATAATAGCTAAGACGGAAGTCCCAGCAGGAAGCTAGGTCCTATTCCTTAAATTAGGCAGAAACAATCTGCTTGATGATAGCAGGGTGTGTGGGGTTATGCCTGCACACCCCACACAAAAAAAATACAAAAAAAAATCCCGTTTAGTAATAATTTGCCCTCTCATCCTAATTTGATCTTTAGGAAACCAAAAGATCTGAGGAGTATGGTAGCTCCGAGTAGGATTAGTAGATGAGTAGACTAAGTGGCCCTTGGACTATTATCTTTGATCAATAGGGAAATTATAGGTGTGGAGAGCAAGCAATTGCGGCACTTTGGCGGCCACAGCAAAAAAGAAGTGACCGCAATTAGGGGTAAGGTATATACCATTCAGCGATTTGATAATTGTGGTACCTGTGGGCTTTTGTATGTGGGCCACGCGTCACGTCCATTAAGAGTGAGAATAGGGGAACACAGGAGTAATATTACTACCTCGAAAGAGAACTACTCAGTCCCTCTTCACTTTGCAGATGTACACAACTGCAGCACGGAGGGGTGGTGGCATCTGTCTCTATGTGAGAATTGATCTCAAATTGAGTGTGAAAGAGGACCTAGTTGATGGAGAGTGTGCAGAGTCTGAAGCAGTATGGGTTGAAATGTACATGGGTGTGCGTAATAGAATTTTTTGTAAGATCTTACCGTAAAATAGTTACATAGTTTGTGAGGTTGAAAAAAGACATCAGTCAATCCAGTTCAACCTATGATGTGTGTGTTTGCTGTTAACCGTCATTGTATACCCCTGTATGTTGTGGTCTTTAATTTGACTGTCTAATAGTTTTTTGAAACCATCGATGCTCTCTGCTGATGCCACTGCTTGTGGAAGCGAATTCCACATCCTTACTGCTCTGACAGTGAAGAACCCCTTACGTATTTTAAGGTTAAACTGTTTTTCCTCTAGTTTTAGTGAGTGGCCATGTGTCTTATTGTATTCCCTTTCTCTGAAAAGTTTGTTCCTTATGCTAGGGTCGCTAGTACAGTATTTGTACATTGATATCATATATTCCCTCAAGCGTCTCTTCTCCAGAGAGAATAAGTTCAGTGCTTGTAGTCTTTCCTCATAGCGGATGTCCTCCATTCCCCTAATTATTTTTGTTGCCCTTCTCTGGACTCTCTTCAGTTCCAGCACATCCTTCCTGAGGACCAGTGCCCAGAACTGAACAGCATACTCCAGATGTGGCCGGACGAGAGTCTTGTAGAGAGGGAGAATAATCTCTTTATTTCTGGAGTGAATCCCCTTTTTTTTTTTTTTTTTACTTTATTTTTATTTGCATATAAAATCTCAATATAACAGAGTTCCACCAATTTGATTTAAATTCGTAAATTACATAGTTAAATTATGCATCAAAAAGGCACACAAAAAAGAAAAATATACATTAAATTTCATATATTTTTTCCCTTCCCACCCTCCCCCTTCCTCCCAGGATTCCTCCCCTTCTTGCCAGCCGTTTCACTCTAGAATGCCTCCCCATGGTAGATATGCTTAATTGTTTAATTCAATATATTTAGTTGATTTTTTAAATTCTTTCCATTTCCCCCATTTTCTTTTCATATTTCTTGGAATCTCCTCTTGTGTATTACATAGGTATTCCATATTATAGTTATTATTTATCTTTTTACACCATTCCTTTATTTTCGGGCTCTCCTTTTCTCTCCACTTTTTTGGTATGGTTCCTTTTGCTGTATTTAGCATGGTTGGGACCAGAGTCATTTTATATTTTTTTAAGGGTATTGTTGTTTTATGAAATAGGCATGCCCATGGATCGTCCGGCACTTTTATTTCGGTGATATCTTCAATCAGTTGTCTTACCTCTAGCCAAAAATCTCTTATTTTGGGACAATCCCAAAATAAATGATAAATTGTACCTATGTTGCCGCAATCCCGCCAGCATTTATCTGTCTTGCCTGGTTGGTATTTATTTATCACTTCTGGGGTGATGTACCACCTATATAGACATTTATAGTTTAATTCTGTAGTACTTACATCTATGGCTGTGGATCTAGCCATCCCTAGTACAGTCCCAAGCTCCTGTCCTTGCAAATGTGTTCCTATTTCTTTCTCCCATTTTCCTATATATGGAGGTTTTTCCATACTGTGCCATTCCGTCAGCATTTTGTAAATCTGAGACACTCCATGCCTTTGCATGGGAGAGTAGCTCAGTTTCTCGATATTGTTAAGATTTTTTTCCGACCTAATCGGCTGTGGTAATGAGCTGACAAAATGTTTCAGCTGGAGATATCTCCAATTATCTATTTTTATATTATTATTTTCTTGTTTTAATTTCTGAAGTGTTTTTATGTGCCCTTTGTGTAAAATATCTTTTAATTGAGTGTTCCCTATCCAATTTCCTCCCTGTTCTTCCTCCCCGGGTGGGAAGTATTTAGTGCCATTTAATGCTATCATTGGTGAGTTGTATTCCCATTTCAGTTGTTTATTTATTCCATCCCATATTTTATAAACTACCTTTGTCAATTCATGTGCTCCCTGTGTTTCCCTATATTTTGGTGGAATCCAAATTGTTTTGTGTAACTGATTATTATTTTGTGTACATTCTATCTCTACCCATCTTTTTTCTCTCCTTTCTATTTTTGTCCAGTCCACCATTCGTGAAATAATTACCGCCTTATAGTACCTCTCTATGTCTGGGGTGGCTAATCCTCCCTGTGCTTTGCTTCTTGTCAGGGTCTTGTACTGTACTCTGGGTTTTTTCCACTGCCATATATACTTTGTCAGTAAGGTTCTAATTACCCTAAAAAAGATTGCGGGGATGTTTATTGGCAATAAAGAGAAGGTATATAAGATTTTTGGCAAGATAAACATCTTAACAACATTGTTTCTTCCAATCCATGAGATTTGACCATTTGATTTCTTTCTTATTTCTGTTTTTATTTCGTTCAGTAACGGTATATAATTCGCTTGGTATAATTTTTCAGTTTGAGGTGTTAAATATATCCCTAAGTATTTTAATTTTTCTTTTGTCCACGTATATGGGAAGTGTGTTTTTATACTTTGTTCTTCCTGAGTATTTAACCTTATATTCAGAATCTCTGATTTTATTGGATTTATTTTAAAGTTTGACAACTTTCCATAATCTTTTAGCTCCTTTTGAATATTTGGGAGAGTAATCCTTGGATTTGTGACAATGAATAGCAAGTCGTCAGCGTATGCTGCGACTTTGTGTTCTTCTTGATTTACCTTCACTCCTTTTATGTCTACATTTTGTCTAATTTTTGCCAGTAATGGTTCCAGGGTTAACACGAACAATAGGGGTGACAGGGGACACCCCTGTCTTGTCCCATTACTCATTCCAAATTTCTCTGATAAGTTTCCGTTTATTTTTATTTTTGCTGTGGGGTTGTTATATAATGCTTCTATCCATTGCCTCATTCTTAGCCCAATCCCTAAGCTTTTTATGGTTTCTTTCATGAAGTCCCAATCTACCCTATCAAAAGCCTTTTCGGCATCAATTGATAATAGGATGGAGGGGGCCCCATGTTTTGTTGTTTTTTGTAGAAGTAGCAAGGTGCGTATAACATTATCCTTACCTTCTCGACCTGGAACGAATCCTGTCTGGTCCGGATGGATCCACATTTTTAATAAATCTTTTAATCTCGTTGCCAAAATTTTCGCGAATAATTTTGTATCTGTGTTTAACAACGCGATTGGCCTATAACTAGAGCATAGGGTTTGATCTTTCCCTTCTTTCGGTATGACCGTTATATATGCCATTAGAGATTCTTCTCTTAGTTCTTCCTTCCCTATTTTATTCAGATATTCTTGCATTTTTGGTATTAATATTTCTTTAAATCTTTTATAGTACTTTATTGTGTATCCATCCGGACCTGGACTCCTTCCATTTTGAGTGGTTTTTAATGCTTCTCTTATTTCATTTTCAGTAATTGGCGCTTCGAGAAGTTCCGATTTATCTTCTGGGATCTTGGGCAGGTTTGCTTCCTCAATATATTTTTGGATATTATTCTTTCCTGCCTTGTTTTTGAGGTTTCTTCCTTCCGGACGTTATATAACGTACTATAGAAGGCATGGAACGCTTTAGCTATTTCTGTAGTTGGGTTTACTGTTTCATTTTTACTGTTTTTAATTTTTTCTATGTAATTTTTTGATTTTTTTCTTCCTCAGTAATCTTGCTAGGGATTTCCCTGGTTTATTTCCAAAGTTGTATCTGTATCTGGCTATCTTATTGAAGTAATTTCTAGATTCTTCTTCCAATAGATCTTTTAATTCATCTCTTTTAATTATAAGGTTTTCCTCTATTTCTTTTTTAAATTCTTTTTTATGTTTTTGTTCTAGATCATATATTTCTCTTATGAGTGTATTGATTTGATTGGATCTCTCTTTCTTTTTTTTTGAGGCACTGGCTATTAATATTCCTCGGATATACGCTTTGTGTGCTTCCCAGAGTGTAGCGGATGATATTTCTGGCGTATCATTCTTTTGAAAGTATAACTCTAGTTCTTTTTCTAGTCTGATTCCTATTTCTTCATCTAGAATTAGTTCTTCATTTAACCTCCATGTTCCCATACTTTTGTGGTGTTTCGGTGTCTTGATTGTTAGGGTTAGGGGGGCATGGTCTGACAGTGTGATTGTACCTATTTCTGTAGTTTCTATAAATTCCAACAGGCGATGGTCAATAAAAAAGTAATCCAGTCTTGAGTACATCGAGTGTATTGAGGAGTAGTAAGTATAGTCTCTTTTTTTTGGATGTTGAACCCTCCATGCATCTACTAATTGGCTCTGGTGTAACTTTACCCTTATTTTCCTCAGTTTTTGGTCTCCTAGCGTCCTTACTCCCGATGTACTGTCGACGTTTGGATCTAAACAAAAATTTATATCTCCTGCCATTATCAGGTAGCCTTTTTTAAAGCTCTCTAGGTCGTACAGGATTCTCCCCAGATATTCACTTGGTTTTTTGTTTGGGTTATAGATATTGGCCAATGTCAGCTCCATCCCCCTTATTTGTCCCTTAAGGAAAATGTATCGACCATTCGGGTCTGTTTTCATTTCTTCTAAGGAGAATTCTGTATTTCCAGCTATTCCTATTGCTACTCCTCTTGCACGTTCTATTGGTGAGTCTCCGTAATACCATTTAGGAAAGTGTTTAGAGAAAAGTTTTAAATTCGAGTGGAGAGAGATGTGCGTTTCCTGTAGAAAAGCAATATTTGCTGCTTCTCTCCTCAGCTCTTCCAATATTTTATACCTTTTTATATGGGAGTTTAATCCTCTTACATTGTACGTTATTATTTTTAGTTGTTCATCTTTCATTTTTTTTCCTCCTACTTGATCCAGTTCCTCCTCGAACACGGGGGCACCGGATCGGTTTAAATTCTACTGACAACATACTACCAATGTTGTTAGTCTGGCAGGCTTTTAAATTTTCTTTTCTTTTTTGGCAAAGGAGAGTTTCACTATCCCTACCCTTCCCCCCCTCTCTCACCCTCCCCCCCACCTCCGTCCCCTTCCGTCTCATGATGATATTTTTCTGATCAATTTTTGATCCCCTTTTTTATACATGCCAGTACTTTGTTGGCTTTGCTTGCAGCAGCTTGGCTTCACATGCCACTGCCAAGCCTGTTGTCCACTAGTACCCTCAGGTCCTTTTCCATCTTAGATTCACCCAGAGGTTTCCCCCTAGTGAGTAGCTTGCTTTCGTGTTTCTAATGCCCAAGTGCATTACTTTACATTTTTTAACATTAAACCTCATCTGCCATGTAGTTGCCCACCCCATTATTTTGTTCAGGTCCGCTTGTAAGGTTTCCACATCCTGCATAGAAGATATTGGCATGCTTAGTTTAGTATCATCCGTAAATACCGAGATTGTGCTAGATATCCCCTCTTCTAGATCATTTATGATTAAATAAACAGGATTGGTCCCAGGACAGAACCTTGGGGGACCCCACTTTCCACACCCGCCCAATCGGAGTACTCCCCATTAATCACCACCCTCTGGACTCTCCCCTGGAGCCAGTTTTCTATCCAGGTACATACCTATGTTCCTTAGTTTGTACAGTAAGCATTTGTGGGGAACGGTGTCAAATGCCTTTGCAAAGTCCAGATACACCACATCCACAGGGTTTCCTTCATCTAGGTGGCAGCTCACTTCATCGTAGAAGGTTAATAGATTGGTCTGGCAAGAATGATTTTTCATGAATCCATGCTGATTACTACTAATACCGTTTTCATTACTAAAGTCTTGTATGTGGTCCCTTAACATCCCCTCCAAAATCTTGCAGACTACTGATGTTAGGCTGACCGGCCTATCGTTACCCGGAATAGATCTTGGCCCTTTTTTAAATATTAGTACCACGTTGGCTTTTTTCCAATCAGCTGGTACCATACCCATCTGTAGACTATCCTTCAAGATCAAGAATAATGGTCTGGCAATCGCCTGGCTGAGCTCTTTAAGAACCCTCGGGTGCAAGCCGATTTATTTATGTTAAGTTTCTCTAGTTTAGTTCTAATCTATCTTCTGTTAGCCATGGCGGTACTTCCTGAGGTGTATTATTTAGTTTAGCATTACAAGCTGGGTTAGTGTAGCCCCCAATTCTTTTTTGAAGACTGAAGAGAAGAAACTATTTAACACTTTCGCCTTCTCTCTGTCCTCTGTGGCTAGATATCCTTTGTCGTCTTTTATGGGGCCAATGTGTTCTGGCCTCGCTTTCTTACTGTTTATATACTTAAAGAATTTCTTGGGGTTATTTTTTTACTCTGTTCCGCTATAGGTCTCTCGTGTTTTATTTTAGCCGCCTTGATTTCATCTTTACATTTCTTATTACACTCTTTGTAATGCTTGAATGCTGCCAATGACCCCTCAGCCTTGTGTTTTTTGAACGCCTTTTCTTTAGTATTAATATGCATTTTTATGTTGGAGTTTAGCCACCCAGGGTTTAGTTCTGCGCTTTTAAATTTATTTCCCTTTGGAATGCACTGGCCAATCCCTTTGTTTAGTATGCTCTTTAAGCACTCCCATTTTTCCTCCGTGTGCTTTGTTCCCAGGGTTCTATCCCATTTGAGATTTTCTAGCAAAGAGCGCAGTTTTGGGAAATTGGCTCTTTTGAAATTCAGTGTCCTTATATTACCCTTGTGTTTCCTATTACTATAATTAATACTGAAACTAATTGACCTATGGTCACTGTTTCCTAAGTTGCCACGTATTTCTATATCCGTGAGCAGGTCTGTATTGTTGGTAATCAGTAGGTCAAGTACAGCATTGTTTGTCGGTGCATTCACCATCTGACCCATAAAATTGTCCTGCAAAACATTTAGGAACTGCTGAGCCTTGGCTGAATGCGCGGCTCCTTCTGCCCAGTCTATATCTGGATAATTAAAGTGCCCCATTATAATGACATTTCCCATCCTTACTGCCAATCCTATCTGCGAAAGGAGGTCCGCCTCCCCCTCCTCCCTCTGGCTGGGGGGCCTATAGCATACGCCCAATATTACCTTCCCCATAGTGCCTTCCCTTTTAAGTTCTACCCATAGGGATTCTGCCTTGTCCATAGCTTTATTATTAATATCATCCCTCATATTTACCTGTACACTGTTCTTAATATACAGACATACCCCTCCCCCTTTTTTACCTTCTCTATCTCTGCGATAAAGGGAATACCCCTGAATGGTCCCTATCCAATCATGAGAGTTGTCGAAACAAGTCTCTGTAATCACCACAAAATCTAAGTCCTCCTCATACATCAGCAGCTCCAGCTCTCCCATCTTGTTGGCCAGGCTTCTGGCATTGGTATACAAACCTCGTAATTTTGACCAAAATTATTTTCTCTGAGTCCTCTGACAGACACAGCCACTTCATAGTTTCCTCACTAATGGGTAATGCGACACCTACATGAATAGACTAGGCAGTGAAACTATTTAGAAAAACTTTTCACTACACACACCCTTAGAAGCTGTCCCCTCAGACATTACCCCAGACACATCCAGCTTACTAATCAGTTTCGTAGCAAGCAGTGAAGGAAAAAGACAACCAACCTCAAAATAGAGGGACAGGGGGCGCGTCTGTCAGAGGACTCAGAGAAAATAATGTTATGGTAAGTTCTTACAAAAATTATATTTTCTCTTACGTCCTCTGACAGACGCAGCCACTTCATAGTTTCCTCACAAATGGGATGTCCAAAAGCAGTGTAGGCATGAGGGGTGGGAAGAAACGCAACCAACTAAACGGTAACGATCCATCAAGGCCAGAAAAAAACGTAGCCAACATGGCACCATAAGCTCAACCAAGAGGAGCTAACCCCAAAACAAAAATTCACCCCAGGAAGAGAAAACCAAGTCTCTACAGTAAACAGCAGCCTGCAAAACCTTGCGGCCAAAGGAAGCATTCGAGGATGCCATTAAGTAAATTTTGTAGAATTTCGTAAAAGTGTGTACGGACGACCAGGTTGCCGCCTTACACACCTGAGCCACAGAAGCCTGATGGCGAAAAGCCCAAGAGGCACTTATGGCTCTAGTAGAATGTGCCCTCACATGGAAAGGAGGAACCTGACCCTTTAGTGAATAGGCCTGAACAACTGTCTTTCTGATCCATTTGGAAATGGTTGCAGCAGACGCAGCCGAAGCCTTACCTTACGAGGTCCCTCAGGAAGGACAAACAGGGAATCAGACGTCCGAAAAGATTCCGTGGCAGCCAGGTAAACCCTGATCACCTGGACCACATCCAGTGAATGCAGAGCAAATTCCTTGGGATGCTTGGGCTTCGCACAAAGTGAAGGCAACACAATATCTTCATTGAGGTGGAAAGCAGACACAACCTTAGGGAGAAAAGATTGGTTGGGTCGCAGAACAACCTTATTCCTATGAACCAACTAGATAAGGCGAACGGGCAAGACAGCGCCGCCAACTCAGACACCCTGTGAGCAGAGGTGATAGCCACCAGAAAGGCAAGCTTCTGGGACAACACAGGCAGAGAGACTTCTCTAATATTCTCAAAGGGAGGTCGTTGCAAAAGCAGACAAAACCAAATTCAGATCCCACAGAGGCAAGGGGAATCTCCTTGGAGGAGCCAGATGATGCACCCCTTGAACAAAGGTGCGAATCAAAGAATTAGTCGCCAAGGGACGCTGGAAGTAAATGGCCAAGGCCGACTTCTGACCGTTAAGCGTGCCTAAAGCCAAACCTTGCTCCACACCTTTCTGCAAGAAAGCTAAGACCCTTGCCACCAAAAAGGAACAAGGATGCAACCCTTGCGAGTCACACCAGGCAATCTACGCCTTCCAGGTACGATTATAAATCTTTCTGGAGGTAGTCTTTCGAGGCCTCAATAAAGGTAAGAATCACGGCATCAGAGAGACATCTATCTCTCAACACCTGGCCTTCAACAGCCACGCCGTTAAAGCCAAAGACCATAAAGCAGGATAGAAGATTGGTCCTTGAGATAGCAGATCTTCTCTCAGAGGCAGCCGCCAGGGGGGCTCGACGACCATCCTTACGAGGTCTGTGTACCAAGGCCGGCATGGCCAGAATCACCTGCACCAACGCCAATCTGCGGAGGAACTTGGACAACAGTTGAATCGGAGGAAAGGCATAAATCAGCCGATACTTGTGCCAAGGCACCACCAACGCGTCCGCGTCTTCTGCCAGAGGATCCTGAGCCCTGGCCACGAACCTTTCCACCTTTCTGTTGAGACGAGACGCGAACAGATCCGTGTCCGGTTTCCCCCACCGGGCACACAGGAGACGAAAACACCTCCGGATGCAGGGACCATTCCCCTGAACCAAGGACTGACGACTCAAATAGTCCACCTGTCAGTTCTCCACTCCAGAAATGTGAACAGCGGAGAGAGCTGGAAACATGCGGCCCAAGTTAGAATCTGGCCACTTTCCTGGCCGCCCAGGGACTCCTTGTGCCCCCATTGTGGTTGAAGTAAACCACAGCTGTGGCATTGTCGGTTTGAACCCAAACCAGGTGACCGGGCAACTGAGATGCCCAATGGAGCATGCAGAGTTTGATCGTCCTGAGCTCCAGGACATTAATTGGCAAGGAAGGTTCCTCCCTTGACCACACACTTTGGGCACAAAGCGTGCCCAGAACTCCACCCCAGCCCGTCAGGCTGGCATCCGTGGTGATCGTCGTCCACAACAGCGGCAGAAAAGACTTGCCCTGGCTCAGAGCAGGCGACAGAAGCCACCACGAAAGCTCCTACCTCGTGAGACGGCTCAAACGAACCATGCTGTCCAAGGACTGAGGGTCCTTGCTCCATTTTGCAAGAATTTCTGCTTGCAGAGTCCTTGTGTGAAACTGGGCAAATGGAACCACCTCGAAGGCTGACACCATCAGCCCCAGGGACCGCATTCAGGTCCGCAGGGAGGAGAGATCGCTGTCCCTGAGGACTCTGATCTCGCCCTGCAAGGTCTGAAGTTTGTCCTCTAGAAGGAAAACCTTCGCTTGAGCGCGCCCAAGACCATGCCCAGATAATGCAGACGTACTGACGGGGTCAGTGCCGACTTCTGGACGTTGATGGTCCACCTGGACTCCTGGAGCGTCTGAACCGTGACAGTCAGATCGCCCAACAGAGTGGCACACAAGCTCGCCCGTAGCAGGAGATCGTCCAGAAAACCGAGGACCGCAATCCCCTTCTTGTACAGCAGAGCCAGCACTGGGGCCAAAACCTTGATGAAGACCCTGGGAGCCGAAGCTAGACCAAAGAGTAATGCCACAAATCAAAAATGTTCCTCCGCCACTGCAAAGTGGAGTAACCCTTGATCAATTCATCCAAGGAGTCACCAAAAAAGGCGTTCCCCAGAAAGTTTAGATCAGACATGGTCTTCTTAGAGGCCTGGTCCGCCGACCAGCTCTTCATCAAAGTAAACAAAAAAAAAACTGAGACCGGAGTCGCAGCAGGGAAACCTAGGTCCTACTCCTAACACTAGGCAGCAAGAAACCGATTAGGAAGCTGGATGTGTCTGGGGTAATGCCTGAGGGGACAGCCCCTAAGGGTGTGTCTAGTGAAAAGTTTTTCTAAATAGTTTCCCTGCATAGTCTACTCCTGTAGGTGGCGCAATACCCATTTTTGAGGAAACTATTAAGTGGCTGCGTCTGTCAGAGGACGCAAGAGAAACAAATGATTATCAATGGAGTTTGTTATAGACCTCCAAGTATTAATGAGGAGGTGGAGACTCAGGTCCCGGCACAGATAGAAAGGGCTGGGGCAGTGTTAATAATGGGGGATTTTAACTACACAGACATTGACTGGAGAATTGACACTGCTGGAACAGTTTAAAAGGGCAAACATAAAACCTATTACAAGACAATTTTATGGTGCAGTTTATGGAGTCCCCCACTAGAAATGATGCTCTGTTGGACCTGGTAATCTCACACCATGCAGAGCTTATTAATAATGTTCATATAAAAACATCTGGGTAGCAGTGACCATAATATGATTTCATTTAATGTTAGCTGTAAGCAAAAAATGCATACAGGAAATACAAAAACAGTTAACTTTAAGAAAGCAAATTTTCCAAAGATTAGGGCTGCTCTTCAGGATTTAGACTGGGAGGGAATATTGACATCGATGAGCACAGAACAGAAATGGGAAATTTTCAAAAAGACTTTATGCAAACTCACTGCAAAGTATATTCCCATGGGTAATATGTTTAAAGGCTAAAAATAAAACCTATGTGGCTCACGGCCAAAGGTAAAAAAAGCTATAAATAAAAAGAAAAGAGCTTTTAAAAAATATAAAAATGAAGGAACACGATCGTTTAATTGTTACAAAGAATATAACAGAATACAGTTGTATTCAAAATTATTCAACCCCCCCCAATGCTGTAAAGGGTTTTAGGGAATTTAGTGTACATTTGTAATTGTATTCAGAATGAAATCCTACAAGGACTTCTTAACCACTTGCCTACAGTGCACTTTCACCCCCTTCCTGCCCAGACCGATTTTCAGCTTTCAGCGCTCTCACACTTTGACTGAGAATTACTCAGTCATGCAACACTGTACCCATACAAAAATTGTGTCCTTTTTTTCACACAAATAGAGCTTTCTTTTGATGGTATTTGATCAATACTGGGTTTTTTATTTTTTGTGCTATAAATAAAAAAAGACTGAAAATATTGTGAAAAAACGCATTTTTCTTTGTTTCTGTCATAAAATTTTGCAAATTAGTCATTTTTCTTCACAAATTTTGGCCAAAATTTATACTGCTACTTATCTTTGGTAAAAAAAACCCAAATAAGTGTATATTATTTGGTCTTTGTGAAAGTTATAGAGTCCACAAGTTATGGTGCTATTCATTGAAAATTGATCACACTTGATCACACCTGATGTACTGAAGGCCTATCTAATTTCTTGAGACACTAAAAAGGTCAGGAAAGTACAAATACCCCCCAAATGACCCCTTTTTGGAAAGTAGACATTCCAAGGTATTCCAAGGGGCATGATGAGTTTTTTGAAGTTGTAATTTTTTCCCACAATGCTTTGCAAAATGAAGATTTATTTTTTTTTATTTATTTTTTTTTACAAATTGCCGTATTAACAGGTTATTTTTCTCACACAGCACATGTATACTTGCAACTACACCCCAAAACACATTCTACTACTCCTCCTGAGTATGGCGATACCACATGTGTGAGACTTTTTCACAGCCTGGCCACATACAGAGGCCTAACATCCGAGTAGCAGCATCCGGCATTCTAGGAGCACAAATTACACATATTTCCTGACAACCTATCGCACTTTTGAAGGCCCTGGAGCACCAGGACAATGGAAACCCCCATAAAATGACCCCATTTTGGAAAGCAAACAGCCCAACGTATAATTTTTGAGGCATAATGAGTCTTTTGAATATGTCATTTTTTTCCACAAGTTTTTGGAAAATGTGGAAAGAAAATGAAAACACATTTTTTTTACACAAAGCTGTCCTTTTATGCAATATTTCTAACACATCGCATGTACATAGCAAAACTTGCACCCCAAAATACATTCTGCTATTCCTCCTGAGTATGGCGATACCACATGTGTAACACTTTTTCACAGCCTGGCCACATACATAGGCCTCACATCCAAGTAGCGCTTTACACAAAGTTGTCCATTTATCCACTTTAAGACTGGGCCTATTTTTGACACTTGGTGTTTACAAGCTAAAATCATTTTTTTTGCTAGAAAACTACTTTGACCCCCCAAACATTATATATTTTTTTTAGCAGAGACCCTAGAGAATAAAATGGAGATCGTTGCAATATTTTTTATCACACCATATTTGCGCAGCAGTCTTCCAAATGCGATTTTTTTGAAAAAAATTCACTTTTTTTAACTAAAAAATAAGAAAACAGTAAATTTAGCCCAATTTTTTTCCATAATGTGAAAGATAATGTTACGCCGAGTAATTAGATACCCAACATGTCATGCTTCAAAATTGTGCATGCTCACAGAATGGCGCCAAAC
This sequence comes from Pelophylax lessonae, assembly GCF_965119305.1. NCBI lineage: Eukaryota > Metazoa > Chordata > Amphibia > Anura > Ranidae > Pelophylax > Pelophylax lessonae. The sequence continues at coordinate 83,559,259 of NC_138778.1, forward strand.
ATTGGTACCCATAGGCAACATTTTAAAAATTTCTGCAGGTTACTAGCTTAGAGTTACAGAGGAGGTCTAGGGCTAAAAATTATTGCTCTCGCTCTAACGATCGCAGCGATACCTCACATGTATGGTTTGAACACCGTTTACATATGAGGGCGGGACTTGCGTATGCGTTTGCTTCTGCGCGCGAGCTAATGGGGACAGGGCGCTTTAATTTTTTTTTTTTCCTATTTATTTTATTTATTATTTTTTTATTTTTACACAGTTTAAAAAAAAAAAATGTTTTGATCATTTTTATTCCTATTACAAGGAATGTAAACATCCCTTGTAATAGAAATAGGCATGACAGGTCCTCTTTATTGTGAGATCTGGGGTCAAAAAGACCTCACACCTCACAACTACACTAAAAAAGAAAAAAAAAGCAAAAAAAAAAAGCGGCCCTTTAAACCGGTTGCTAGGCAACGTCTTTTGACGTAGCTCCGGTCCTCCAAAACCATAGAGTTGAGTGAGGGCCATCTTGCCCTCACTCGACTTCCTGTCTCTGAGGATCCGGGACCGGATAGTTTTCCCCGCTGCCGGCGGGTCCGGTAAGCTGGGAAAACGTCTGGGACGCGGCAGGAGGGGGGGGGGGCACCTCTTCCCCTGCACCGTAAGGGTAATTCCGCGGCGAATCCGCCACTGGGACCACCCTTATCTGAAAGCCGACCGCCCGCCGTTTCAAAAAATACCGGGGTTATGGGGGCTATCTGCTGCCATAACCCCAGTATTTAGCTTTTAATGGCCGACGCATATAGTCGTTAGGCGGTCAGTAAGTGATTGCATGTATATGGCAAACAGGTGACGATGACTGATGGGGTGACAGGTGACGATGACTGATGGGGTGACAGGTGACAATGACTGATGGGGTGACAGGTGACGATGACTGATGGGGTGACAGGTGACGATGACTGATGGGGTGACAGGTGACGATGACTGATGGGGTGACAGGTGATGATTGATGAGGTGACAGGTGACGATGATTGATGGGGTGACAGGTGACGATGATTGATGGGGTGACAGATGACAGTCACTGACGGGGTGACATGTGACGATGATTGATGGGGTGACAAGTGACGATCACTGATGGGGTGTCAAGTGACGATGACTGATGGGGTGACAGGTGACGATGACTGCTGGGGTGACAGGTGACGGTGATTGATGGGGTGACAGGTGACGGGCGATGGTCACTGATGGGTGACAGGTGACGGGCGATGGTGCACGGCGGTACTGATGGCAGTCTCTGGTGACCGGTGAACTTTAGGCTACGTTCACATGTGAGCGTAGCGATCGCGGACAGAATCACTGCGATTCTGCCCGTGATCCAGAAATCATTGCAAATGGCGGGGCGCCTGTGCGTTGCCCGTGATTTGCAATAGCACCCCAAATGCTGTGCGATGTTGCTGCGATTTCCGCCTGCCGAATCGCGGTAACATCGCGCAAACAACGCATGACGCTCCAAAGAAACTCTTGTACCTTTTTTGGGCATCATGCGATGTTTGTGCGATGTTACCGCGATTCGGCAGGCGGAAATGGCGGCAACATCGCACAGCGTTTGGGGTGCTATTGCAAATCAGGGGCAACGCACAGGCGTCCCGCGATTTGCAATGATTTCTGGATCGCGGGCAGAATCGCAGTGATTCTGCCTGCAATCGCTGCGCTCACATGTGAACGTTATGGGTGTCAATTTCTGGGCACTGATGAGGTGACTGTTGGGTGACAGGTGACATTGGGGGGGGGGGCTGAGGACTGTGTGGGGACCTTTATTACTGTGATTTTTACTTTGTGACGTGTACAGAGCAGTAACTCACTATTTCTAGCTCTTCTCCCCTCATACTGGAAACTGTATGAGGAGAGAAGAGCTAGTAACACTGAGTTACTGCTCTTTGTTTACATTTTCTGATCGGCTGTGAATGGATTCACAGCCGATCACATAGTAAACAGTCACTGTCAGTGACTGCTTACTACCGCCGGTGACAGCTGTGTTCCTACGGAACACAGTGCCACCGACATGACCGCGCTGCGCGCTCCCGATCGCGCATGCGCGGTCATCTGGTGGGCGCCTTCATTGTGATCGGCTGTGTCATTGGAACACAGCCGATCACGTGGGAAACAGCCACGCCCATTGGCTGTTTCCCCCCTGCCGGTGACGGGGGGTGTCCCGGGGACACCCCGACACCGGCAGTGCAGGGCGGCGCGCACGCGATCGCGCGCCTGCCCTGCTTAAAGTGCCGCCGTCATATGACGGCGGCCCAGGATAATGGTCGCTCCGCTCCCCCGTCCTATGACGGCGGGCGGGCGGCAAGCGGTTAAAGAACCATATGCAACTAAAATGACATCAATTGGTTTTGTAATACAGTAGTAAATGTTTCTTTTGTGAATTCTTCATTGACACAATTATTCAACCCCTTAAAGACTACCACTCTGAAGAACAGAGGTTCATTTAAGTGTTTTCAATCAGGTATTGAAAACACCTGTGGATGTCAGGGAGCAGCAATAAAGCCTAATAAGCACCAATTAGGCAGCTTTAAAATTACTGCGATACTCCGCTCCTTCTAGACATTTACTGGTGTGGTTACAAACATGGTGAAGTCAAGAGAATGGTCCAGGAAGACAAGAGAAGAGGTGATTACTCTTCACAGGAAGGGCAATGGCTAGAAAAAGATTGCAAAGATGTTAAACATACCAAGAGACACCATAGGAAGCATCATTTGCAAATTCAAGGCAAAGGGCACTGTTGAAACACTACCTGGTCGTGGCAGAAAGAAGATGCTGACTTCGACTGCTGTGCTCTACCTGAAGCGTAGAGTGGAGAAAAGTCCCCGTGTGACTGCTGAGGAACTGAGAAAAGATTTGTCATATGTGGGTACTGAAGTTTCTGCTCAGACAATACGGCGCACACTGCGTAATGAAGGCCTCCATGCCAGAACTCCCAGGCGCACCCCCTTGCTGTCTCCAAAGAATAAGAAGAGTCGACTGCAGTATGCCAAAAGTCATGTGGACAAACCACAGAAGTTTTGGGATAGTGTTCTGTGGACTGATGAAACAAAATTATAACTGTTTGGGCCCATGGATCAACGCTATGTTTGGAGGAGGAAGAACAAGGCCTATGAAGAAAAGAACACCTTGCCTACTGTGAAGCATGGTGGGGGGGTCAATCATGCTTTGGGGCTGTTTTGATTCTGCAGGTACAGGGAAGCTTCAGCGTGTGCAAGGTACCATGAATTCTCTTCAGTACCAGGAGATATTGGATGACAATGTGATGCAGTCCGTCAGAAACCTGAGGCTTGGGAGATGTTGGACCTTTCAACAGGACAATGATCCCAAGCATACCTCCAAGTCCACTAGAGCATGGTTGCAGATTAAAGGCTGGAACATTTTGGAGGAGTGGCCATCACAGTCACCAGACTTAAATCCGATTGAGAACCTCTGGTGGGACTTAAAGAAAGCAGTTGCAGTGCACAAGCCTAAGAATGTGACTGAACTGGAGGCTTTTGCCCATGACGAATGGGCGAAGATACCCGTAGATCACTGCAAGACACTTGTGTCAAGCTATGCTTCACGTTTAAAAGCTGTTATAACTGTAAAAGGATGTTGTACTAAGTACTAAGATTGAATGTCACTTGGGGGTTGAATAAAACTGATAATGATGTGAGCACAGAAAAGACATTTGTGGTTATTTCATTATAAATGTTATGTTATATTTGTCTGACCTACACATGCCTCTTTGATTTAATTGTAAGCAGGATGACTGAATGATCAAAATCAATGTCAAACTGGCCAAAACAATCAATTTCAGTGGGGGTTGAATAATTTTGAATACAACTGTATGTAAAAAGGAAATCAAGGATGCAAAAATTCAAAAATGGACAGATTGCAAAAGATAGGACAAACCCCAAAAAATTCTTCAAATATATTAACCACTTGCCTACCGGGCACTTTCACCCCCTTCCTGCCCAGGCCAATTTTCAGCTTTCAGCGCTCTCATGCTTTGAATGACAATTGCGCGGTCATGCTACACTATACCCATATGAACTTTTTATTATTTTGTTCACACAAATAGAGCTTTCTTTTGGTGGTATTTAATCATCTCTGGGTTTTTTATTTCTTACAAAAAAAAAGAAAAAAAAAAAAAAGACAGAAAATGTTGAAAAAAAAAAGAAAGTTTTTCTTATTTTCTGCAAGTAAATTTTGAAAATAAATACATTTTTCTCCTTCACTGATGTGCGCTGATGAGGTGGCACTGATAGGCTGCACTGATGAGGTGGCACTTATGGGCACTGATGAGGTGGCACTGATGAGGTACTAATATGCCGCACTGATGTGCACTGATAGGTGGCACTGATGAGCACTGATAGGTGGCACTGCTGGGCACTGAGAGGCAGCACTGCTGGACACTGACGGGTGGCACTGATGAGCACCGATGGGCGGCACTGATGGGCAGCACCATCAGTGCCCATAGTGCTGCTAGTCAGTGCCCATCAGTGCCTAGATGAGCAGGCACTGATGGGCACTGACTGGCAGCACTATGGGCACTGATTGTGGGCACTTGTGTTATTTTATTTACCTCTTTTGTAATCAGGGCACTGGTGATCAGTGCCCTGATTACATTTTTCTTTGTCCCCTAAGCGCTGATCGGCTCTGCTCCTTCCTCACACGCAGTCTCTGTGTGAGGAAGGAGAGCTGGCGATGAGAGATCTCATATGTTTACATATGAGATCACCTCTCATTGCATGGTCCGATCACGTGGTAAATGGCCGCTGTGATTGGCCATTAACCACGATTTGTGACTGGCTGTGTCCAAGGGACACGGCCGACACAGATTTTCCCCGATGCGCGCGCAGGGAGCCTGTCACTGGGAGGCCGTATAAAGACGGCCTCCTGGAAATTAGAGCCCGCGCTGTAGCCGTCTTTCGGCTATAGCGCCGGCCGGAAGTAGTTAATAGTAAAAGAGTTAGGTCTGAGCATGTAGGCCCTTTAATAAATGTGCCTTCTCTTTGTCCCCAGTCACCCACTCCTGATTATTTTGTAAATACTTTCTTCAGCTCTGTGTATACAAAGGAGCATGGAGGAGCTCATGCCTATAATAAGGATAGTATTGACACAGCCCCAAATGATCCAAAATGGCTCAAAAGTGATATGGTCCAGAAATATTTAGACAGAATAAGGGTGGATAAAGCGCCTGGATGGCATCCACCCACGCATCCTAAAAGAATTGAGCGCTCTAATTTCAAAACCTTAGTTCTAATTTTTAGGGACTCGTTAAGGACTGGAATAGTACCACTGGATTGGCGTAGGGCCAATGTGGTGCCTATATTTAAAAAGGGATCAAAGTTTTTGCCAAGTAACTATAGACCTGTTAAAATTTTGAGAAATATTGCTAGAGGTTTAAGACAATGGAAAGCACCACATCCCTGAAACAAATAGTAGCTACAATAGAGGGGGCAAGGTGGGACTTTAAAGGTGCAAATGATGGAGAAAAATCTGAATTCTCAAAAAATACACATTTTATTCAACATATAGGATTAGGACAACACATAACATTGGTTAAAATGTTAAAAGCAAGAAAATGCACGCGGTAATATCAACTCTACATGCCATCTTCATAATAGCTTCTTCAGGAGTTTTGATAGATATTTCTCAAGAGTGAACATTTCTAAATTGCAAAGGGAAAAGACATCAAAAGTAGGACAAATATAGTCACAACAGGGCATATAACAATGGTCCTAAATTGAGTGTCCAAACAAATTTCATACTTCTAGTACTAATGACAAAATGTACCTGAGAGAAGAAAGAGAAGAAAGAGACCTGAACCTTTTCATTTGCCGGGAGTGGAAGCAACGAAGGTGCGGAGACCGGGGTGAGTGGAGAGGGGGGGGGACTGAGACACCTGACCTCTTAACATTGACCCATAGAGAAGATGAAAGCCAAGCCAAATATAACACGTATGATAGTGAGAGACTGCAATATAGGAATACATTTCAAAGATATAAGTTGCATGGTCTCCTGTTAGGGAGTAGATATCAAATTTCGGAACATGAATATATTTACCAATTTGATTCAAGGGTAAATGCCTCAAAGGGCACCCAACACCAGAAGAGGGGAGGGAAAATAATCCCACAAAATCCCAAGAGACAGATATCCCTTTAAAACAACAAAGGAGATGTTGTAAATATATCTTCCATAGGGAAAAACTACCAACATAGTATTGATCGTATCAAATTGTGAAATAAAAATGCCATTTACCCTGGTGGTCCAATGTTGTACGCATCAAAATTTCCATGCAAAAATGTCTATAGGGACCCGCCAAATCACGGAGAATCTCCCAATGGTGCGCTCCAATATGAAAGCTGCACAAGAGATAAAACAGAATATACAAGAAAAGGGACGGTTAAGTCACCATATTCAGTCATTCAAGGGTGAAGAGAGGGTCAAAAGAGAGGGATTCCATTACCGCGTGTGTCTCCAAACGGATGTACTGTTCCCCGGTGGTCTAGTGGAATACTGACCATGTTGCGCCGGCATTTGTACATCTCCTCCACTCCCTCGGCGTCTGACGTCACCGAGGAAGTGAGAGCGAGGCGCACCCAGCCGTCCAATCGCAATCAACGGAGGAAGTGCGTCATTAAGGCGCGACGGCATCACATGGTAGAAACCGGAAGTCGAGGACAACAACATCCGGTCCGGCCACCATGTTCAATGCTGTAAACCATGGGTGTCCAACCTTTTGGCTTCTCTGGGCCACATTGAGTGTACAGAAATTTTCTCGGGCCGCATATAAAATATATACCATTAGTTAAGGTATATAAGTAATAAAACGCCGCTGTGCCCTTCCTGTGCTGCTGCTCCCCCCCCCCCCAGAACTAATTTAACACAACTAGTGGATGATCCCCTCCGAGGCTACCTCTGTGGCCGTGCCCCCGACTCAACTTCCTTCCTCCCCAGCAAAAAAAATAAAAAATTGTCAGGGGGCAGTGGGCCGCATTGCCTGTGGTTCTGGGCCGCATGCGGCCCCCGGGCCGCAGGTTGGACATGCCTGCTGTAAACAAAGAAGTACACAGAGAAGGACAAAGGCTACAGTGGAGGAAAAATCGCTCCCATATTATGAAGATGGCGAAACATGTAGAGTTGATATTATCGAGTTTTCTTGCTTTCAACATTTTAACCAATGTTATGTCTTGTCCTAATCCTATATGTTGAATAAAATGTGTATTTTTTGAGAATTCAGATTTTTCTCCATCATTTGCACCTTTAAAGTCCCACCTTGCCCCCTCTATTGTAGCTATAGACCTGTTAGTTTAACTTCTAAAGTCGGGAAGATACTGGAGAGTTTAATAAAAGACCACATAGATGAGTTCTTGCTGAAAAAAGAATATTTTAAGCAACAGTCCGCATGGATTAATGAAAGACAGAAGTTGTCAAACAACCCGGATTTCTTTTTATGAGGTGGTAAGTAAAACCTTGGACAGAGGGGTGGCTGTGGATGCAGTATACATGGATTTTGCAAAAGCCTTTGACACAGTTCCCCACACACGGCTAATGTGTAAGGTAAAGTCTACAGGCTTGGAACAATCAGTTTGTAAATGGATAGAAGATTGGCTAAAAAAGATAGAATTCAGAGAGTAGTGGTTAATGATTCTTACTCTGAATGGTCTAAGGTTATCAGTGGTGTACCTCAAGGTTCACTGTTGGGACCCTTACCTTTTAATATCTTTATAAATGATATAGGGTCTGGAATTAAAAGTACCATTTCAGGCTTTGCAGACGACACCAAGCTTTGCAGTGGAATAACTTCTTTACAGGATGTCCCCAACTTACAAGCTGACCTCAATGCACTGTTTCATTGGGCAACTATGTTGCAAATGAGGTTAAATGTTGATAAATGTAAAGTTATGCACTTGGGGGCTAAGAATATGCATGCATCATACATACTAGGCGGAGTAGAACTGGGGGAATCCAGAGCGGAGAAGGATCTGGGTGTTCTGGTAGATCATAAGATTAATAATAGCATGCAATGCCAAGCTGCGGTTTTCAAAGCAAGCAAAGTCCTTTCTTGTATTAAAAGAGGCATGGACTCCAGAGAGAGAGATATCATTTTGCCCCTGTACAAATCATTAGTAAGACCTCATCTGGAATATGCAGTTCAGTTTTGGGCAAAAGTTCTTAAAAAGGTTATCGGGGAACTGGAGAAAGTGCAGAGAAGGGCATTCAAACTGATAAGAGGCATGGAGGAGCTCAGCTATGAGAAAAGATTAGAGGAACTGAATTTATTCTCTCTTGAGAAGTGGAGATTAAAGGGGGGGGGGGGCATATGATCAACATGTATACATAAGGGGTCCATATAGTGAACTTGGTGTTCACTTTAAGGTCAACTCAGAGGACAAGGGGGCACTCTTTACGTCTAGAGGAAAACAGGTTTCTTCACCATAAGAGCTGTGAAAATGTTAAATAGACTCCCTCCAGAGGTGGTTCTGGCTAGCTCACTAGATTGCTTTAAGAAAAGCCTGGATTCTTTCCTGGGTGTACTTAATATAAGTGGGTACTAATATTTATAGGTAAAGTTGATCCAGGGAATATCTGATTGCCTCTCGGGGGATCAGGAATGAATTTATTTCCCCTGCTGTAGCAAATAGGATCATGCTTTGCTGGGTTTTTTTCACCTTCCTCTGGATCAACTGCAGGAATAGGATTGTGTATATGGGATTGTATATTTGTTTTTTTTTTTTTCTTTATTGGTTGAGCCAGATGGACTTGTGTCTTTTTTCAACCTGACTAACTATGTAACATGGAGGGCCTAAAGGTCTTTGGTATTAAAGCTACTGGGAATGATTTGGACAATGCTTTACTGTAGGCTCTGTAAGAGAGGCATTCCGGATTTTCACTCTAGGATCTTTGACCCCCCCAAAGGGTTAAATGAAGAAATAGAGTTCATTCCGTGATAGAACCCTACTCTTTTACACTATGGCCACTTTAGTCAGCCAGAGGGGCAGGCCGACCACTTTGTCTGGCTAGTCGGATTTGCCCAATGGCTCAATGGGCTTTGTTTTGGATCTGCTTGTATCTGTGTACTTTGGCATACTTTGGTTTACATGCAGACATATGTACCATTAATATTTGTCCTCTATTAGAGGGACGTTTTGTCCCAGAAAGATACAGTCCTTGTTTGATTTAACCTTAACCCTCCTTTTAGATACAGGACAACTAGGTCCTTTTTAAATTAATTCTAGTGTGCTATTAGTCTTATGTACTACTTACCTTTTTTTTTTTCATAGTAAGGTCCACACGTTTTAGCCCTTTTTTAGGTTAGGGCAGCCCGGCCCCTACTAACTTGCTTGGTTTAACATTGAATATCATTTAAAATACTTGCAGGGAGAGGTGGGCACCTGCCCATGTCAGTGATTGTCAATATGGACAGGTCACCTTTGACCTCTCTCTAAATATATTGGTAGTACTTTAAATATACAGATATATCAATTCCTACATTTTACACTATTAACTGTGGATTTACATGTACTTTGCATAGGGTTTCTTGACAAAGAGCGACTACTGATCTGCAGTTGGAACCTGAAATAAAGCACACCATTAATTGGTATTTGAGAGGCGGGACCAAAAATTAGGGCGGTCCAGGTTGTAGATCTAAATGTTTGGCGAGTCATTCTATTTTTGGCTCTGAGGAAGAGGGTTCTCCCTTGAAACGCATCAGCCTAAGCCAGCATGGGCACCATCTGGTCTCCCTGCAGCATTCCAATAGTTCTGAAGGCTACTTGTCAAAATTGTAATTTGACATGCGTATTCACCACATGCGTTTGTGAGTATTATGTGTGATACCTCGTTTTATCAATTCAATAAATGTTATAATGGAATTGCACTAGGTCAGTGCGCCCTTCTCTTGTTTTCATTGTCTACTCCCACCACCATGCTTGACTGTAGGCAAGACACACTTCTCTTTGTACTCCTCACCTGGTTGCTGTGACACACGCTTGACACTATCTGAACCAAATACGTTTTCTTGGTCTCATCAGACCACAGGACATGGTTCCAGTAATCTATGTCCTTAGTCTGCTTGTCTTCAGCAAACTGTTTGCGGGCTTTCTTGTGCATCATCTTTAGAAAAGGCTTCCTTCTGGGACGACAGCCATGCAGACCAATTTGATGCAGTGTATGGTCTGAGCACTGACAGGCGGACCCCCCCACCCCTTTAACCTCTGCAACAATGCCGGCAGCACTCGTACGTCTATTTCCCAAAGACAACCTCTGGATATGATGCTGAGCACGTGCATTTAACTTCTTTGGTCGACCATGGTAAAGCCTGTTCTGAGTGGAACCTGTCCTGTTAAACCGCTGTGTCAGAGAAGTCTGGTCCATAAGGTAGTTAGAACTTCCCAACATTAGATAGCGCCAAGCTGGCTATTTAAACGGACTCTGCATGGATTCATTGCTGTTTGGTCTGCAGCTTCCTGTGTACTGTTCCTGACTCCGTGTGACCTCTGATCTTGAGCCGGCTTGTTTTCTCTAACCTGTGCTTGTCTGCTTCCTACCCTGACCCTGGCTTGTCTTCTGGATTTCGCTCCTGCCTGTTGATCCTACTCTGCTGCCTATCGTCTATGTCCTTCCTGCCCGCCATTACCTACCTGGCTTGTTTGACCCTGCACCCTGCTCATCTGGCCTGCTACAACTCCAGCCCAGCAAGCTCGCTCCCAGCAGTCTCATACCAGCCTGCTCACTGCGGCCACGCTACTACTGGACTGATTACAGGCACTCTTACGTCATCGTGCTCCTGTGGCCGCTGTCTCACTAGTTGTACGAGAGGCCCTCCTCTACACGTCAGGCTTACCTACCAGGTACGTAACACGCCGTATGGTTTTGGCCACCATGCTGCAGCTCAGTTTCAGGGACTTGGCAATCTTCTTATAGCCTAGCCCATCTTTATGTAGAGCAACATTTTTTTTTCCCAGATCCTCAGTTTTTTGCCATGAGGTGCCATATTGAACTTCCAGTGACCAGAGTGAGAGCGATAACACCAATTTTAACACACCTGCTTCTCCATTCACACCTGAGACCTTGTAACACAACGAGTCACATGACACCGGGGAGGGAAATAGGTTAATTGGGCCCAATGTGGACATTTTCACTTAGGGGTGTACTCACTTTTGTTGCCAGCGTTTTAGACATTAACGGCTGTGTGTTGACTTATTTTGAGGGGACAGCAAATACACTATTATACAAGCTGTACACTACCTTACATTGTAGCAAAGTGTCATTTCTTCAGTATTGTCACATGAAAAGATAATAAAATATTTACAAAAATGAGAGGGGCATACTTGTGAGATACTGTACCTTGTACAGGTTAGTAAGTCACGTGATTAGTCACGCTTGGAGCAGCCATCAGAAATTTTGGGGCCCCTTACACAGCTTTAGCCCTGGGTCCCCTGGGCCTGACCGCTAACATTCCACAGGGCCCGCCCACTGGCCATCCCACCGAATCCACCCACTGGCCATCCCATGTCCTCCTCCTCCTCCTCCAGTCACATTTTCTCTATCCCACGTCCTCCTCCTCCAGTCCCATCTTCTCTATCCCACATCCTCCTCCTCCAGTCCCATCTCCTCCATCCCACGCCCCCCTCCTCCAGTCCCCATCTCCTCCATCCCATGCCTTTCCTCCTCCAGTCCCCTGTCCTCCAATGTGACAGAAGGTGGGCAGTGGAACAGGAGGAGAGAATGTTACAGGAGAAGAGCAGCGGGATAGGAGAAGGCCAAGTGGGACAGGAGGGGGCCAAGTGGGACAGGAGGGGGCCAAGTGGGACAGAAGAAGAGCAGTGAGATAGGAGAGGGCAGCAGGAGAGGAGAGGGAAGTGTCACGAGATAGGGTCAGCGGAAAACAAAAGGGTGTCACTGGGACAGGAGGGGGACAGCAGGACATGTGGGGGAAGCTGGGCAGGAGGGGGGGGGGGGAGTGTAATAGAAGAAAAGCAGGGGAACAGGAGGGCAACTTTACAAAGGGAGGGCAACATTACAAAAGGGGGGCGTGAAAGGTGGGAGGCAGCAGGAGAGAAGAGGGAAGTGTCACAAGAGGGGGTCAGCTGGACAGGAGGGGGGGGGGGGTGTTACGGAAGGGTAGCGGGAAAGGAGGGGGGGAAGTGTCACGGAAGGGCGGCATCACAGGAGGGGGGCAGCATCACAGGAGGAGGGCAGTGGGAAAGGTGGGGGCAGTGTCACCTACACCTTGGGAAGCACCAGTCCTCCCAGCTTTCACCTTTCCAGCAGCGGCTCCTCCAGATGGTGTCAGTGGAGAGGATCTGGTGCCAGGAGGGGTAGCTGAGCCTGTGTCCCATTCTCTACTAGGACCTCCTCCTCTTTCCTCCTCCTCCACAGGGCCCTCCGCTGACACCAACTGGCCTCACCCAACCCAAACAGCCCAGCCCACACTGCTGTACCCGTCAGCAGACCTCAACTGCTCCCTGCACTGAAGTGCGATCTGCCCACCACTCCAACCTCCTCTGCATTATGGCAGCTGGTCCGCTCTGAAAGCAGCTGTCCCGCATTTAAGAAGGCCTGGGTTGGGGCCCATTGCCTGGGTCTCTCGGGACGCCCGGGCCTCCTAATTGTGTATGGGTTGTCCCCCCCTGATGGTGGCCCTGGTGACAATGCACATGGAGGCGGAGACGGGTGACGTCAGGAGTTACTGGAGGACACACCAATTTATATTCAAGGTGGTGTTCCACAGAGTGGAGAGCATTTGCAGCACTGGGGATTTGAGATCAACATTTATAAAGTGGCGGTGCACTGAGAAAATTCTATTTGGTGAAGGAAGATCATTAATGAAGGAGGGTACTACTGAACATTTGCTTATGGACACATTTTTGAATTAGACAACTTGTGAGTTATGGTTCAAATGTTGTCTTATATTGTGGTATGTTAAATATGATTACTGACAACGGAGGTTAAGTATAAATATTTGTGTATCTCAGCAGTGATGTGGCCTTATTAATAAGCAGAGGTGTACATAAAGCACTAGATAAAAACATTTCACGTTTATTTGGATATCCCCGAGATGAGATTAGATTAGTTTACCTTCTGATCCTTCCGTGAGAGGGGTATGGCCCCTGGATAAATTAAATGTTCCATTTTCTGTGTAGGAAACATCTGCGTCCGAATGCTCAGAGTCCGATATAGTGAGTTCTTTTGCAAATGCAGAGTCATCCAGCTGTGGAAGAAATTTACATTAGGTGAGTCTGCAGGCAGAAAACTGTAAAAATTCCATATGCATGGCTGTGTAAGCCCCAAGTTACTCTTTGGAGTGTGCACAGGGCTGAGGACTCTCTCCCCCCACCTCTTCATGACAGCACTGGGCCACCATAATTAACCACCAGCAGTGTAAATGAGAAGAAAAGACGTAAATCATGTGTTTCCTCCTACCCAGAAGTATCTGGGTATTTCTCCATTCTGTAGAGAGTATCCTTTGTCAGGTTTATACTGCTATTTAGGGCCGTATTAGAGAGATTTACCCTTACTACCCATCCTGCTGAAGTTTTCCCAGACAGGAAGGTAGAACAACTCCCTAACAGCTACAAAACAGAAATAAAGTATTTCTGTACTTACCGTGGAGTCATTTTCTTGGTGTTTATTAAGGACACAGGGTACTAAATTGGGTTATACTGCTGCCTACAAGACTTTAGCAACTGGCAACAAAAAATAGTGACCAGCCAGGTATAACCCCTCCTAGCCCCAGCATGCTTCAGCACTAGGAGAAAAATTACAAACACAGAGGTATGGGAAGTGTGTCCTTTAATGAACTACAATAAACTGATTTTAAAGTGTCATTAAACCCAAAAACTCTCATTACATGCTATATAACAGAGTGTGCACACTGATGATAGCGGATTATCCAAGAAATGATGCAGATTTAATCTGAACAAAATTAAACCTAATGTCAATCATCATTGACCCTGCCTACACCATATTAACGCACAAAAAACTGGAGTTTTGTAAGAACTTACTATAAAATCCTTTTCTATGAAGTCCATTGACAGACACAGCAGCTATGCTTCTTGACCATTGGGTTATGCGCCATCTACAGGATTAGTACTAGGTTGTGAAAAAAAAAAAAAAAAAATTCACTGACACGCCTACAGGGGCTGTCCTTTTTGGCCTAACCCCACACACACTCTGCCGCAAGCCAGTTTTGTAGCAAGCAGTGAAAAAGACGACCTAAACCATCCCCAAACAGAGGGGTTGTCAATGGACTTCAGAGAAAAGGATTTTAGCTCTTACAAAAATCCAGTTTTCTCTATAGTCCATTGACAGACGCAGCAGCTATGCTTCTTGACCATTGGGACGTCCCAAAGCAGTGTAGGCATGAGGGGTAAGGAGAACGCAACCAAAAACAGTTCACGTATTTCCAAAAGGCTAAAACGTAGCCAACTGGGTAACAAGCTCAAACAGGAACTTACCAAAAAAGAGAAAATTAACCCCCGAAAGAGAAAAAAAAAAAAAAAAAAAAAAGAGTCTCTTTAAACAGCAGCCTGCAAAACCTTGTGGCCAAAGGAGGCATCTGAAGATGCCAATAAATCTACCTTGTAGAATTTTTTAACTTACATACCTGAGTAACAGAGGCCTGATGGCGAAAAGCCCAAGAGGCATTCAGCACCCTAGTAGAATGCGCTTTTACAGGGAAAGGAGGAACTTGACCCTTTAATGAATAAGCCTGAACAACAGTCTGCTTAATCCATCTGGATATAGTCACAGCAGATGCAGCCAAACCCTTACGAGATCCCTCAGTAAGGACAAAAAGAGAATCTGATTTCCGAAAGGACTGTTGTGACCGACGGGTGAACACCGATCGCCCAAACCACATCCAGAGAATGCAATGCAATTTCCTTGGGATGTTCGGCTTAGGACAGAGTGAAGGCAAAACCAGGTCTTCATTTAAATGGAAATCAGACACCACTGTAGGAAGAAAAGACTAATTAGGTCGGAAAACCACCTCATCTCTGTGGATGATTAACCACTTGCCGACCGCTCACTGAGCTGGTACTGCGGCAAAGTGGCTCGTTATCGTCCTACGTCGCTGGACTCTCCCCTTGTGGGCGGCGCGCCGCCGGAGGCTTGCTCCAGCTGTATTCAGTCACAGCGGGAGTCGGGCCAGGGGAAGAGTGGCGGTGATCACCGCCGCTCTTCCCCGATCGTCGGGGATCGAGTGTGGAGATCCGCCCGCTTGTGTAAACAAAGCGGGCGGATCTCCTAAGTGACAGGCAAGGACAGATTGCAGGATTCAGCATAGCTGAACCTGCGATCTGTGTCACACAGTCCCCACACACGTCAGTAAGCACCAGGCATACATTAAACCCCTTGATCACCAATAGAAGTTAACCCCTTCCCTGCCAGTGTCATTTTTACAGTAACAGTGCATATTTATAGTACTGATTACTGTAGTCATGTCACTGGTACCCCTAAAAGTGTCAAAAATGTCAGTCAAGGGTCCGATCTGTCCGCCGCAATGTCGCAGTCCCGTAAAAAAAATTTGAAAAATATTGTTATTTTTTTCAAAATTGTCGCTCATTTTTTGTTTATAGCGCAAAAAGTAAAAATTGCACAGGTGATCAAATACCACCAAAAGAAAACTCTATTTGTGGGGAAAAAAAAGGACATAAATTTAATTTAGGTACAGCATCGCACGACTGCGCAATTGTCCGTTAAAGTAACGCAGTGCCGAATCGCAAAATATGGCCTGGTCAGGAATGGGGTAAAATTTTCCGGTCTTAAAGCGGTTAAAAATACGCTCATTGAGAATTTTTTTGTCAAAGACATGTAACTAAATACATTTTGGCCTAAATATATGACAAAAATTGAACATATTGGACATTTTTTAACTGTCAAAGTAGAAAAATATTGTTATTTTTTAAAAATTGTCGCATTTTTTTATTAATATCGTAAAAAATGAAAAGTGCAGAGGTGATCAAATACCACCAAAAGAAAGCTCTGTTTGTGGGGAAAAAAGGACGTAAATTTTGTTTGGGTACGGCGTTGCATGACAGCGCAATTGTCAGTTAAAGTCGCACAGTGCCGAATCGCAAAAAGTGGCCTGGATGTAAAGGAGGAAAATCCTCAGGTGGTAAAGTGCTTATACAAGGCGAACGATAGGAAAGCACCGCCAACTCAGACACTCTGCGGGCAGAAGTAATAGCCACCAAAAAGGCAACCTTCTGATATAACAAAAGGAGAGGAAGGTCACTAATATTCTCAAAAGGAGGCTTTTGAAGAATCTGGGATGTCTACTAGAGTCTTGTTTTGGTCAGGTTTAAGTCAGTAATTACTAAGAATTATAGGCCTATAATACATAACGCCAAATTTCCATGAAAAGAATTGTACCGCTTTTGGTATGTAATTCCAGACATAATCATACCGCCAGGGAGGTTAAACATCTTGCTGTCTGTGCCTCACTTTGCCTCTTTTTGTTTCATTAGAGGTACTTTGTACTCCACAAAATATGTTCAACACCCCTGAAGACGGATAACCTCCAGAAACGCGTCAGTGGTCTTCATTAATATCATATGTGTCTTTGCCTATGTACCTATATACTCATATGATGATGTCATTTTAGGGCTAGCCACAGACATGTTGTCCTATGTATTCATGTCCTCTTTTGTATTCACCTCTGACAGTCATCGCCCACTCATACAGTCTTCACCAATGGGTATTGACCTCTTATCCACAGGAGCAAGCTAGGCATAAGACTTGTTAAAACAAATCAATTTACATAGACACACCTACAGGGGGCTGTCCCACTGGTCCAATACCCACGGCTAGCCTCATTCCCAATTCAGTTTGGTAGCAAGCAGTCGATAGTCCATGAACTGCAAAAGAGGGGCGGGGCGGCGACTGTCAGAGGACTCAAAGGAATTTTACGGTAAGATTTTACAAAAATTCAGTTTTCTCTTACGTCCTCTGACAGTCGCCGCCCACTCATACAGTCTTCACCAATGGGACGTCCCAAAGCAGTGTAGACATGAGGGGTGGGAAGCGCAACCGTCACAAAGGCAACGCAGCACCCAAGTCAGAGAAGGGAACCTTATCTCAACAGAAAGGTAAACCCTCTGGGTAACAGAAAAGCTCAACTGGAGCAAACAACCCAGGAAAGCAATAACTAAGGGGGAAACAACACCAACAGCCAGGGACCCGCAAAACTAGGGCCCCCTTAAGGCACTGCCGCACACAGAACCTTGGCAGCCGAAGGAAGCATCCGCAGATGCCAGAACCTCAAGTTTGTAAAATTTGGAAAGGGTGTGCACCGACGACCAAGTCGCAACCTTGCACACCTGGGCTACCGAAACCTGGTGCTGGAAAGCCCAGGATGCACTCACCGCTCTGGTAGAGTGCGCCTTGACAAGGAAGGGCGTTACCCGTTCCCTAAACGAAATAGGCCTGTACAAGCGCCTGACAGATCTATCTAGAAATGGTTGCCGCAGACGCAGCCATACCCTTCCGAGGTCCCTCAGGAAGGACAAAAAAGAGAAAACCGACTCTTTTAAAGAAGCCGTGGACGACAGGGAGACCCTGATCGCCCGGACTACATCCAAGGAATGCAAGGCACACGTCTTAGGATGCTTACGGTTTGCACATAGCGAAAGTAAGACAATATCCTTGTCAAGGTGAAAATCAGAAACCACTTTAGGGAGGAAGGATTGGTAAGGTCACCAGATCACCTTATCCCTATGAACCGGAGAAAAGGCAGAAATTAGGCAATACTGATTCCAAGGCACCACCAGCGCATCCGAGGCGACCGCCAGAGGAGCACGCGTTAGTGCCACGAACCCTCCCACCTTGTCGGTTAGCCGAGAGGCGAACAGATCCACATCCGGGGATCCCCAGCTCGCACACAGCATCTGAAAAACCTCCGGGTGCAGGGACCATTCTTCCTGGTCCAGGGTCTGGCAGCTCAGACAATTGGCCTGCCAATGCTCCACACCGGGAAGTGAACTGCCAAAATCGCCGGGACGTGCGTCTCGGCCCAAGACAGAATTCTGGTCCCTTCCTGGGCCGCCCGGGCACGCCTGGTGCCCCCTTGATAATTTGATGTAAGCCACCGCAGTGGCATAGTCCGCCTGGACCCGCACAGGGCGGCCCCAAAGATGAGCCGACCAACAGAGCAAGCATAATCTGATCGCTTGCAATTCCAAGATGTTCATCGGCAGGGAGGATTCCTCCTCCGACCAAGTGCCCTGGGCAGACAGAATGCCCAGAACGCCACCCCAGCCTGACAGGCTGGCATCCGTGGTGATCACAGTCCAGAACAACGTGCGGAAGGAGTTTTCCTCCGGCAGAGTCGGGGGCAGGAGCCACCAGAGAAGATCCTCTCTGACTAGGCGACTCAGAGATATCCTCCTTTCCAAGGAATGAGGATGCCTGTCCCACCTGGTAAAGATCTCCGCTTGAAGAGATCACGTGTGGAACTGTGCAAACGGTATTGCCGCAAAGGCTGACACCAGCAACCCCAGGGACCGCATGCAGGCCCTGAGCGACGAGGAATCCTTGTCCCGAAGGGACCTGACCTCGTCCTGCAGAGTCCGGAGCATGTCCTCCGGCAGGAAACTGTACTCGGGTAGAGTCCAGGACCATTCCCAGATAAGGGAGACAAACAAAAGGGGACAAGTCGACTTCTGAACATTGATGGTCCATCTGAGCTCCCGGAGCGACTGAACGGTAGTTGACAGATCGCGTAAGAGACTCGGGCTGGCGCTTGATCGTAACAGGAGATCGTCCAGATATCCCAAGACCTCAATCCCCTGCGCCAGCAACAGGGCCAGAACAGGAGCCAACACTTTGGGAAAAACACCCTTGGATCTGAAGCGAGACCGAAAGGTAACACCACCAACTGATAGTGACCCTCCGTGACTGTGAATCGGAGGAACCTCTGAAGACCCGCTAATATAGCGATGTGTAAACACGCATCTTCGAGAGCGGTGGAAGCCAGGAACCTCCTGGACTTAAGGAGGCCACCACCGAACTGAGGGGTTCCATGCGGAACTTCTGAACCCACGCAAAGCGGTTCAGAGCTTTCAAGTCCAGAAATGGACGTACCTTGCCCTCCTTACAGGGCACAGCAAACAGATTTGAGGAAAACTCCCAAAACCCGTCCCAAAGAGACACCGGGACAATCACCCCCCAGGCGAGAAAATCCTGAACCGCCCGATGAAGAACGTGTAACCGATTTGGGGGTCAAATGATGATTTGAGGGAAAAAATCCATCCGCTGGCCATGAAAGGAATACGAGCTTGTATCCCGATCGAATGATTTCCAGAACCCACCTGTCCAATACATAGAGCAGCCAAAGGTCTAGGAAACCGCGCAGACGTCCCCCCACCCTGCAAAGGGTGAAGGCGTCCCTGCACGTGGAGGCGGAAGGACCCGCCGGGCCGGCATGGGTGAAGTATAGCTTGCCCGCCCATGGCTTTCTCTGACCACCCTGGCCCTTAAAGTGTTACCCCTTGGCCTGAGCCTTGAAGGCACGAAGGGACTCCCGTTATGGTTTAAAGAGAGGACCCGCCAAACCCGGAAAAAACGTACCTCAGGGGTCTGCGGCATCCTGGAGTTTAGTCAGCCGACCAGCTCGTCAGCCACAATAAACGATGGAACAGCACAGTGACACCAGACAGCCGAGCCGCTAGAGGAGCCTCATCCAAGGCCGCATCACACAGGTACAAAAAACCTGCCAGACGCATCTGCTCCACCATCTCCACAGTAGTCGGAGGGTCGGAATCCGCCTCCAGAGTGCGTTTGAGCACTGAACACTGGAGAATCCTCCGAGGACATGAGTGGCCTTGTTTAACCTGGCCCCCGTGCGATCCACTTTAGGGGACACGGTCCATCGTGAATCCGTAGAGGACGCGAAAGGGCAACGGAATTGAAACCGTTTTGGTACCACAAGAGGGCGCATGAAATGTACGCCATAGTTAGTTCACCTTCACGTGAAACTTAGCGGGACAAGGAATACCTGTGCCGCTTTTCGGGTTCTGAGAGTCCCAAGGAAGACTGCTTACCCGGTGGGTGGGCTCATCCTCTAAATGCAGTGTCTCCTAAACCGAGGAAATAAGCGCAGACATAGCAGCGCGTTCCTTTGGCCGTTTCAGTGGGGGATCATCCCTGCCCCCATCCCCCGCCTCCCCATCCAAACAGAAGGACTGAGACCCCTCAGGGGGTATACTGTCCAGTGCAACCACAGCAACCTCAGAAGCAGAGGAAAGGGAAAAAAAGCCCAGGTCTTTTGCCAAACTGCCCGTTCTGACATCACTAAAGCCCCCTTGGACACTAAGTTGCAAGAGCCACAGTAAGGGTCAAAGATTCAGGCGCACCTGAATCACCCACCAAGGACTGGGAGGAAGTTTGCTGCCCTGGGACACCCATGAAAATAAATAAAAGTTTGCATGGCGCTGGCCCTTTAAGGCGCAACGGCGGCGACCCCGCCGACATGCACTGCAATCCGGACCATACTGAAGCACCCACAGAATATCAAAAAAATGACCATTAGCAAGAGAATATCCCCCAAACAGCAAGGAAGACCCCCAAGGAGTGTTACCCTTCTGCCGAACGATCCCGCTGTATGCAGGAAAAGGAAGTGATGTCAGACTGTTTAGAGCCAGGCAAGCACAGGCTAAGGAAAAATGGATGCCTATTGATTGCAATGGGAAGCTCCGGGAAAATGGCCGCCGACACGTGTCAACAGAGAACCGTGCCACACACAAGATGGCGCCTGAACGGCGCCAATACTGCAGAGGAAGAATGGCTGCTGAAGAGCCCACAGTGAAGCCAGACAGTCGCCCATACCCAGCATGGCGGACCCCCGGTTTTTCACCGCAGCGGTCCGCCGCCACATGTCTGAACACCAACACACAACACAAAAAAGTGCCGACAGGGTAGGGACCCGCACAAACCCCCACACAGTGTACCGCAGACAGTAACTCCCCAGCAGGGACCAGTAGGATACGAGCCCAGACACAGACATGAGGGAGGGAGAACAGACCCAGCAGACTGTCATCCCACACAGAGTACTACTTACTCGACCAAGATGGCGTGGGTGCCTCTCCACAACGGGAACCTCCCACCCCGGGTGGCAGGGGTGCCATCCGCCAAAGACAGGACCATGTGCCACACATGGTCAGATCGCAACTGAGGCAACCTGGCGAGGTGGCCACCTCACAGGCGTTCGCCCCGGAGGACAGGGGCAGGTAGTTTGTGAGGCCAGGGCGTACGCATAGCCTGCTAAACGCTCGATGGCGGGCTGGGATTTCATAAGATCCTCTGTCCTGGAGTACCAGGCCGACCAGTCCGATTCCCAGCTCCACAAACGCTGTAGTCTTCCGAAGATCCGACTAAGCGCAGAACAAATAAAAAGCTAGTAGTGCAAAGAAAAAACACTTTGCAGAAAATAAAAGTAATAAAAACAGAAGAAAGGCTGAGACATGTAGCCCCAGTACAGGGAAAGCCTATCTTACTCCTATCTAGGCAGAAAACAAACTGAATTGGGAATGAGGCTAGCCGGGGGTATTGGACCAGTGGGACAGCCCCCTGTAGGTGTGTCTATGTAAATTGATTTGTTTTAAGTCTTATGCCTAGCTTGCTCCTGTGGATAAGAGGTCAAAATCCATTGGTGAAGACTGTATGAGTGGGCGGCGACTGTCAAAGGACGTAAGAGAATTTTTTTTTTATAAAGATTATCGCTTTTTTGCTTTGATTAGTATTTCAATTACGATTTAAGGCCTAAAAAGTCCCACTGGGGGTTTTCCCTCTAAATTCAGATCCCACGGAGGCAATGGGGATCTTCTCGGAGGAGCCAGATGACGCATCCCTTGAACAAAGATGCGGATCATAGGATTTGCAGCCAAAGGATGTTGGAAATCTATCGCCACGGCCGACATCTGGGCCTTTATCGTGCCCAAGGCTAACCATTGTTCAACTCCTTTCTGCAAGAATGCCAAGAAAACAAGCGAGGGTGCAAAGTTTGTGATTCACACCAGGAAATATACATCTTCCACGTACGATGATAAACCTTCATGGAAGTTGCTTTTCTAGCCCTCAACAGGGTAGGGTTCACAGACTCAAAGCGATCTGTCTCTCAGCACCTGGCCATCAGCAGCCATGCCGTTAAAGCAAGCGACTGTAGGATGGAAGACCGGCCCTGGGACAGCAGGTCCTCCCTTAGTAGCAGCTGACAGGGAGGCTCGATTACCATCTTTACCAGGTCTGCGTACCAAGACCGACAAGGCCAGTCTGGGGACACCAGAATCAATGGAACATTTTCTAGTGCCAGTCTATGGAGAAACCTCGACAACAGCTGTATAGGAGGGAAGGCAAAAAACAGCCGATACTGGCTCCAAGGAGTTATTGTTTGGACGAGACGCAAACAGGTCGACCTCCGGGGTGACCCAACAGACACACAGGAGACGAAATACCTCCAGGTGAAGGGACCATTCCCCTTGATCCAGAACTTGATGACACAGGTAATCCGCCTGCCAATTCTCCACTCCTGGAATGTGAACTGCGGAGAGAGCCGGAAAATGTTCCTCAGCCCATGTCAAAATCTTGGCCACCTCCTGGGCCACCCAGGCACTCTTGGTGCCCCCTTCATGTAGGCCGCATCAATCCGAACCAGGAAACCCCTGTAGCTGATTCGTCCAGTGAAACAGGCAAAGCTTGATCGCTCTGAGTTCTAGAACATTGATCGGTAAGGAAGACTCCTCTGTCGACCAGAGTCCCTGGGCACGGAGATTGTCCAGCACTCCACCCCAGCCCGTCATCCGTGGTGACCACCGTCCACAACAGCGGTAGAAAGGACTTGCCCCGACTCGGGGTGGGCGACAGAAGCCACTAAGAGCGTTGACCTCGTGAGGCAGCTCAAACCTTTCATACTGTGAGGACCGTGGATCCTTGTTCCACTTGACAAGAATCTGTCTGCAGAGGCCTCGAATGAAACAGAAAATGGGACCACCTCGAAGGTTGACACCATCTGACCCAAGGTGGGTAGAGAGGAGAGATAGTTTTCCATCAGCAACTGGCACGCTCCCTGCAACTTCTGAAGCTTGTCCAAGGGAAGAAAGGCCCTCGCCAAGGAGGAGTCCAGAGTCAGTCCAGATCCAGTCAAACCGATGGGGTCAGTGCAGATTTCTTGAAATTGATGGTCCACCGAACTCTAAGGGTCTGAACCATGATTTCCAGGTCGCCCAACAAGGCTGGGTGAGAGTGCGCTCTCAGCAGATCGTCCAGGTATCCTAGGATCGCAATCCCTCATTTGCGCAGCAATGCCAACACAGGGGCCTAAACCTTGCTGAAGACTCTGGGAGCAGAGGCGAGACCAAAGGGTAACACCACAAACTGAAAGTGCTCCTCCGCCACTGTAAAACAGAGATACCTCTGATGTCCCTCGTATATAGGGATGTGTAGGTAAGCAGCTTTGATTTCGATGGAGGCTAGAAAATCCCCCTGATTTAAAGACGCTATTAACGACCAAATGAATTCCATCTGAAACTTCTGCACCTGCACAAAGCGGTTCAGTGACTTGAGGTCCAAAACTGGACGCACCTTGCCATCACCGTGAACAGGTTTGAATAGAAACCTTGAAATCATTCCTGCGGAGGAACTGGCACAATCACTCCTTGTGCTAAGAGGTCCTGCACTGCTTCTCAGAGATCCCGCAAGCGATCCGGAGACAGAAAAATATTTGAGGGTAAGAATCGGTCTGCTGGGCGAGACAGAGATTCGATCTTGTACTCTAAACGAATCAATTCGTGAACCCATCTGTCCTGAATCAAGGATGTCCAGGGTCCCTGAAAGCAACGCAGATGTCCCCCCACCTTAGAAATGGGTGAGGGCACCCCTTCATGCAGAAGAGAATTTGTCCGCTGAACCGGACTGGCTAGTCTTGGGCTTACCCGGCCAAGCCTTTGTTCCCTCCATGGGCCTTGAACAGTTTACTTTTTTCTTGTGCCCGAGGCACGTAAAAACTGCCTATGAGCCGTGAAAGAGGGTGTCCGCCTTCTTAGAAGCCTGGTCCGCTTAACAGCTCTTCAGCCACACCATGCGGAGTACAGCAATCCCTACAGCTGACATTCTGGCAACCAGAGGGGTCGCGTCCAAGGCCGCATCGCACAGGAAAACCAGGGCCTGAGCCATCTGGTCCGTGAGCTCAATCAAGCTCGGGGGAACCATCTCAGTGTTCAAGTTACCCCTAAGAACCTTAACCCATTCCATTGCGGTCAGAACAGACACAAATATTGGTTTTAGTACCGACCCTGCCAAAAGATGCAAGTGGCAGGAAAGGGATTCCATTCGTCTGTCCACCGGGTCCGTAAACGCCGGGGAATCTCCCACGGGTACCACAGTAAAAAATTTTTAACCTGAAAACAGGGTGATTCCCCCTAGGTGGCACCATCCAGTGGTTCAAGACCGAGTCAGCAAAGTGATAACTGCGTTTAAAGTGATTCGGCACCACTAGCACGTGCTTAATGCTCCGCCATAGCTCATTCACAATATCAGGAAAACCTACGGGACAAGGAAACACCTGACCCGATTTCTGGGCTTTGCGGGAGCAAAAAACTACCCGCGTTCCCAACTGTGTGGGCTCATCAGTCAATTTTAAAGTTTCCCTCACTGTTAAAATCAATGCTTCCAGCATAGCGTGTTCCAGCGCTGCAGCGGAGGACATATTCTCCTCGCCATCCGACAGTGAGGACAGGGATCATTCAGGAAGGGGGTTGTCCGTGGCGACCATATCAGGCTTTGAATCAGAGGACAGAGAAGGCGGTGGCCGTTTTTTGCTAGCGAATTGTCTCAATTACACCTTTGATGCCAGATTTTCCAATGCTGCAGAAAGACATCGGGGGCTGCGAACCGGATGCACCGGCAGACACACTGAGGGGGTCAGATAGAGAATTAACCGCTTGGGACTCCATTGCAATGTTTTTGTAAAAATGTGTACTGCCCCTTTAAATCGCGATCACGGTCGGCATCAATTGATTGTAATGTAACTGGAGTTACCCTTTAAGCTAATGGCAGGTAGCAGAGTGCACAGGGAATGCCCGAAAATCCCCCTAATGCTGTACCACCTCAGAGAGGAACCAGCAGCGTCTGCAGCATGGAGAACTGAGCACAGGAAGGGTCTCACAGGAAATTACATCAAGCACAAGAGGCCGAACTGCCTGTGTAGCTCCAGACTACACTAAAATGGTGCCAGTGCAAAAGTATAGGAAGCCCAGGGAAAATGTACTTCACACACAGGGAGCCGATACCCACACTTAAGATGACGGCCGAAAATTCTGCCATGCTGTCAGGACCCAGACATGAGATGAGGCCACACCAGGGATCTACCAAAAAGACCCTGCAGGATAAGGTAACAATGTACACCCCCCTCCAACGAGCGCTAGGGACATGGGGACACAGTTTACTCAACATACCATGGACCGGGTGGGCTCCGCTCCAGACAGACCACCTCCCACCCTGAATGGGGGTGCTGTCAGCCGAGGGGTACGCTGCGACTTAGGGCGTTCTATGTCGATGCATCTCGGCGAGACATCCACTCGCAGGCTCATCCCCAGCCACAGACGGCTTTGTCGTGGCAAGGCCTGGTTGGCCCGTAACCTGCTTACGCTCGTCGGCCAGGCTAGGAGAATGTAAGGATCTATATTATCCAGTGGGAAACCTCAGCCTGCTGTCGCTTGTAGTTCACCAGGAGGATCACCCTGAAACTAGCTAGCGAGTAAAAGTAGAAACAAACAAATATTCTTAAAAGAATAAAAAACTGAGACCAAAGTCCCAGGTCCTACACCTTCACTAGGCAGAAAGAAACTGGCTTGTGGCAGTGTGCGTGTGGTAATGCCGGAAAGGACAGCCCCTGTAGGAGTGTCAGTGAATTTTTTTTTACTACCTAGTACTACTGTAGATGGGGCATAACCCAATGGTCAAGAAGCATAGCTGCTGCATCTGTCAATGGATGATAGAGAAAATACACATTTGATGTTCAATAAAGAATAGGGAGCTGTAAATCAGTTGATGTTTATAATTTAAAACGCTCTTCTGAAACAGATTCTTTTTTAGTCCTGTGACCCGCACAGCACGAATCTGGATTGTGCAAACATACTCATACTACAGAGAGCATAAATCAGCATAGTAAAAGAAGCCCAAGATCTTTCTGTTGTGGAAATGTTATTAATATTTGTGTGGACTTTTTTCAGGAAGTTTTTTTAGTTAACCACTTCTGGATCAGAAGGATTTGCCCCCTTAATGACCAAGCCATTTTTTAGCAATTTGGCACTGTGTTACTTTAAATGGTAATTGCGCAGTCAATCAATGCTGTACCCAAACAAAATTTATGTCCTTTTTTCCCACAAATAGAGCTTTCTTTTGGTGGTATTTAATCACTACTGGAGTTTTTATTTTTTGCAAAATAAATGAAAAAAAAGACCAAAAATTGAGAAAAAAATAGATTTTTCCCTTTAGTTCCTTGACAGACGCAGCTTCAAATCTTCTTGACCATTGGGTTATACTGCTCCTTACAGGAGTAGGACACTAGGAAGGAAAAATATTTACCACGCCTATGGGGCTGTCCCTGCAGGCATAACCCCACACACTCTGCTATAGCCCTCAGTTTTGTTGCAAGCAGTGTTTTAGAAGACCACAACCCCATGCCACTTAAATAGAGGGGTGGGTGCTGCGTCTGTCAATGAACTTCAGAGAAAAGGATTTTACAGTAAGTCAAAAATCCAGTTATCTCTATTGTTCATTGACAGACACAGCTTCATATCTTCTTGACCAGGGGTCCTCAAACTTTTTAAACAGGGGGCCAGTTCACTATCCCTCAGACACTGTTGGGGGCCGGGCTATAGTTTGAAAAAAAAATATGAACGAATTCCAATGCGCATATTTTTTATTGTTTTCTTTATATATTGGCGGCTGGTGCTCAAAATTTTTGGGGGGCGCAAACAGAAAAATGTAATAGGCATTGCTTTGCAGCAAAAAAATGCTGTAAAAAAAATTGCGTGACTTTGAGGTCACATAAGTGTGAAAGGGGCCTTCAGTAATCAAGGTATAGTGTGCCCCCTTTCAATGCAGAGTGACCACAGCGTGCCATCATCAATGCAGAGTGACCACATCGTGCCATCATCAATGCAGAGTGACCACAGCGTGCCCCCATCAATGCAGAGTGACCACAGCTTGCCCCCATCAATGCAGAGTGACCACAGCATGCCGTGCCCCCTTCAATGCAGAGAGACCAGTCAGTGCACTAACCTGCAGCAGTGGCTTCTCCTCAGTCCCCCATGTCTATTCGAGTCCTCCTGCCTCCTCCTCGGCCAATTACATGGGTTCGTCTTTCGGCCAATCAGAAAGCAGGTCTCGGACCAGCTTCCTGATTGGCCCGGAGGAGGATCCGTGTGACAATAGCGAATTTTTCATTCGCTATTGTCACACAAATGGGTGGGCTAGGGCGCACTGCTCTGCGCCCCGGGTCCACCCTTTTCTGAAGCCTATTAGAGCCTCTGGCTCTAATTAGATGATTCAGAAAAAAAAAAAACAAAATGAATGATACATCCCGGCCGGGGGGCCGGGTTCAGGACCCTGGAGGGCCGCATGCGGCCCGCAGTTTGAGGACCCCTGTTCTTGACGATTGGGACATCCCAAAGCACTATTTGCATGAGGGGGTGGGAAAAACACAAAAAAAAGGACATAATTTCCCCAAGGCTAAACTTAGCCAACCAGGTAATTTGGAGCTCAACCAGAAACAACTGGAGCTCACCCAGAAAAAATATACACCCTCAAAAGAGAAAAAAAAAAACATCTTTTAGACAGCAGCCTGCAAAACCTTGCGGCCAAAACAGGCATCCAAAGATGCCAACACATATACTTTATAGAATTTTGTGAACGTGTGCACTGACGACCAAGGTGCCACCTTGCATCACTGATGCCTGATCGCGAAAAGTCCAGGAAGCGCTCAGTGCCCTAGTAGAATGCGCCTTCACAGGGAAAGGAGGAACCTTATTCAGCGAATAAGCCTGAACTACTGTCTGTCTGATCCATCTAGATATGGATGCAGCCAATCCTTTAGGAGATCCTTCGGTAAAGACAAATAGAGCATCTGATTTTCTTAACGACTCAGTAGCCGCCAGGTAGACTAAATGCTCGCACCACATACAAAGAAAGCAATGCAATTTCCTTGGAATGCTTGAGCTTAGGACAAAGTGAATGCAGTACAATGTCTTCATTCAAATGAAAATCAGAAAAGGAAGAAAAGAATGATTAGGTCTGAGTACCACTTTATCCCTGTGGACCACCAGATAGGGTGAGCGGCAGGACAACGCCACCAACTCAGATACTCTGCGGGCAGAAGCAATAGCCACCAAAAAGGCAACCTTCTGAGACATGGTAAGCAGAGGAATCTCCCTAATGTTCTCAAACTGAGGTTTTTGAAGAACAGATATTCCACCAAATTCAGATCCCACGGAGGTAGCGGGATCGCCTCGGGGAAACCATGTGGCGAACCCCCTGAATAAAGGGGCCGGGTCAGTACATTGATTTCTTCCTGCAACCATTAGTCATTCAGAGGCTTACACTAGAGACACTAAAGATATTATACAGACCTTGAGGGATGTAGATTCTTGCATTTTAGCTAAGGCCGATGTAGGTTCACTTTACACAATTAGTCATGAGGAAGCTCTAGCCTCAGATGAATGGGCGTTATAAGGTGCTAATATATCTAGGGGTCATAAGAGATATATTTTGGAATGCCTAAGATTTTGCCTCAAACAATTATTTTTGGTATGGGGGCGATTATTTACAGATAAGGGGTGTTGGTATGGGTGCCAAATTTGCCCCAAGTGTAGCAAACCTATTCATGGCTTGTTGGGAAGCCTAGAGTATTTAAAACAAACGTCCAGAGCAATTGGTTTGCTAGAAAAAGGTATATGGAGGATCTGCTGATTATTTGGAGGCGTGACTCACTGTCTCTAGATGAATTTGTAGCTAAAATGAATAACAATTCCAAGAATATTATATTGACGTGGACTATTAGTGAGAGTCGAGTGGTTTTCTTGGATTTGGAGATTTTTAAAGAATCAGATTATTTTTTTTTAAAATCCAGACAGGGATGCCTACCTACCACTTGATAGTTGCCATCATCACACCTGGTTACGTAACATTCCTAAAGGGCAGTTCGTTAGAATTCTGAGAAACCGTTCTAAGAATAGCGGTTATTTACAACAATCTGAAGTTTTAGCAGATAGATTCATAGAGAATGAAAGGGCATAATACTGTATTTTAAATGACCGAGATCAGGTGGCAATTATGGATAGAGATCTACTGTTTGAGGACAGGGGTGATGTAAAAAAAACCCAGATCGCTCGACAGACGCGCTGGATTGCCCCCTCAATAGGAGATCATCCAGGTAGCCGATGACTGTAATCCCCTTCATGCACAGCAAAGCCAACACCGGGGCCAAGACCTTGGTAAACACCCTGGGAGCCGAAGCGAGACCGAAGGGCAAGGCCACAAACTTAAAGTGCTCCTCGGCCACTGCGAAGTGGAGATACCGATGATGACCTTCGAAGATCAGGATGTGCAGATATGTATCCTTTAGGTCGACGGAGGCCATGAAGGCGCCTGGACTCAAGAACGCCACCACCGAGCGGACGGACTCCATCCTGAACTTCTGCACCCGCACAAAATCGGTCCAGGGACTTGAGGTCCAGAATCGGACAAACCTTGCCCTCTTTTCGGGGCACCGTGGATAGGTTGGAATAATACCCGTGGAACCTGTCCTGCTGAGGAACCGGCACAATCACTCCTTGGGCAACAAGACCCTGCACCGCCCCTTGAGATCTTTTAATCGGTCGGGGGACAAACTGAGGTTTGAAGAAAAGAATCTGTCTGCGGGACGAGAGCAAAACTATCTTTTACCCTGAGCAAATCAGTTTGTGAACCCATTGGTCCGGAATCTTAGACAACCATGGTACCTGAAAGTAACGCAGACGTCCCCCCACCCCTACCACGGGTGAGGGCGTCCCTTCAGGCAGAGGAGGACTGGGCTGCCGAGCCGGACTGACCCATCTTGGACTTGCCAGACCAGGATTTCTTGGTCCCCCTGGGGACCTTGAAAGATTTTCCCTTGTCCTGTGACCGAGGCACGAAAGGGCCCTCGATAAGCCTTGAAGGAAGGACCCCTCCAAGGGTGGGGCTGCTTACCCCTAGAATTTTGGGGCAGTAGGGTACTCTTACCACCCGTAAGACCCTTGATCAACTCATCCAAAGTATCCCCAAAAAGTCGATTCCCCATAAATGGGACATCTGGAGGCGTGGTCAGCTGACCAACTCTTTAGCCACATAATGCGATGGATAGCGCCCCCCACCGCAGACAGCCTTGCGACTAAAGGAGCCTCGTCCAAAGCCGCATCACAGATACAATACGGCATGGGCCATTTCATCCACCAGATCGAGGGCTGCAGGGGGGGCCGATTCCGCCACCAGGATGCACTTCAGCTCCTTGAGCCATTCGGTGACCACCTGAGACACCATCACAGAAGCGAAAACCGGTTTGAGTAGGGAACCCACCAACAAAAAGATATGGCAGGAAAGCGTTTCCGTGCGGCTGTCTGCCGGGTCTTTAAACAGTCCACATTAATGCCCGTGGAGGACTCCTCAATTTTTAATCTAGAAATCGTATGGTCCACCTTAGGCACCACTGTCCAGCGCTTGTCAACTGCATCCGCAAAGGGATAAAGGTACTAGAAGCACTTAGGTACTGTCAACATATGTTTTATGTTCGTTCACTGTGTCATGAAACTCCTCGGGACAGGGAAAACCTGACCCGACCTCTGGGCCTTGCGGGACCCGAAAGAAACCCGCTTACCTCACTGAGAGGGGTCTTCTACAATATTTAAGGTCTCCCTGACAGAAGAAATGAGTGCATCCATCATAGCGCATTCCTGCGCCGCATTGGAGGGATACTCCTCCTCCCCATCTGAATGCGAGGACAGGGACCCCTCCAGGGGGACGTTGTCCGTGGCAACCAAGTCAGGCTCTGAGTCAGAAGACAGAGGGCATTGGCCGTTTTTGAGTAGTGCGTTCTGACATCAGCAGATCCACCTTAGACGCTAAAGTCGCAAGCGCCACAGATAAGGAGGCCATGGAAGAAGATTCAGGTGACCCTGAAGCCCCAACCAGGTCTGGAGAGAATTTGCTGTCCTGTGAGTCCATGTGCACACAAACATTTTTTTGGGACACTGGCCCTTTAAATCGGCAGTACCCGCGGTTCCCACCGCAAAACCACACCGCTGATAGAGACCCCCTGTAAACTTAACTAGAGCAGAGAAAGGAAATTATTGCAGGTAAAATGCCAGGGAAAACGGCAAAAATCAGCCCCCAGTGTCACAGTGTACTGTACCAGACCTCCACGCTCTGCTGCAGTGAAGAAAGGGAAGTGATGTAATGCACTAAGGCCGCCCCAGCCCTGTCTGCCTATCAGTAAGGGAAAGGAGAGATTAAAGATGGCCGCTGCCCTCCCACGGCAGCTGCCCAAATCTAAGATGGCGCCGAACGGCGCCAAAGGGCAGAAAAAAATGTCCGCTGCCCACACAGGGAGGCTAGAAGCCTGCCTTTACCCAAAATGGCGGCCAAAAGTTTGGCGTCAAGTTCTGACCGCACAAACACACTTACCACCATGGGGATAGCTGCCAGGGACCCCCCAGACATGAAGCAATCCCCCAAATTCCCCCATGCACTCTCTCATTAGCGCACATCGTGCCCCCAGGGGGGCCAGCTCAGAGAACGGGCATGGGGATATTATAGAGGCCTTAATGTCTGCCATCCTCTAGGAGTGGGCCCACATAACACCCCTGCAGACTGTCCCAGGACAAGGGGGTAGCATCACTCACCATACCACAATTCGCGGGCTCCTCTCCAAGACAGGAAACACCTCCCACCCTAAGTGTGGGTGCCATTAGCCAGGAAGGGACGCTAGCAACCCAGGGCATACCAAAGTTGAGACATCCCGGCGAAGAATCTTCGCAGGCTCGTCCCCATCCAGAGGGGCACAGTCGTGGCGAGGCCTGGGTGCACCGCAGACCTGCGACACTCGGTGGCAGGCTGGGACACCAAAAGGGTCTATATTACCCAGTGCGAGGCCCAGCTCTGCTGTCACTTGTAGTCCTCCAGGGATCCCCCTGACTAACTGGCGATAGTGAGTGGATGAAAGAAAATAAAATAAGACACTTCTTATAAAGAAAAATGTAGAAAAACTGAGACGTAGGTCTCAGCTGGGTAACCTAGATCTAATCCTGAAGCTAGGCAGCAAAAAACAGAGCATGGGATGAGGTGAGCAGGGTAATGTATGTGGAACAGCCCCCTAGGTGTGTGTCAAGTGTAAAAGTCTGGTTGTATTAATTTTTTCACTGCCTAGCTACTCCTGCGGAGGTTGCCATTACCCAATAGTGAAGGCTGATTGGACTGGGCTGCGAATGTCAGAGGACGCAAGAGAAAATGTGTTTTGTGTACATCGACAAGGTCTCATCTGAAAGGAACATCCGTTTCCCACTCCCCCAGGTACAGGTTGGCATATGATGGAGCACAACAAGTGCCCATCACAACCCCCTGCACCTGGAGGTAGTGGGAACCATTAAAGGTAAATACATTGTGGGATAAGATAAAGTCCAACAGTGATATGATGAACTAACAATAAGCCCAATCCTGTATGCTTTGTTGTGATAAGATGTGTTTGATGACTGCTAATCCCTTCTCATGGGGAATTGAGCTGTATAGTGCGCCTCTACATCAATTGTAACCAACCGGGAGTTAGTAGTGATGGTAACATTCTCAATAATTTGAAGCAAGTGTATGGTGTCCCGAATGTAGGCATACATGCTGGCATTTACCGTCAGAGCCCCCCTACCGGATATTATGGGCCTGCCGGTGGGGGATTTTTGGCATTTCTATGTATTTTTGGCAGTGAATAAAATGTCGGGGTAAGTTTGAAGTCCCAGGTCTTTTTGGCAATGGTACCATTAACAGGGTTCATACACATTTTCACCAATAAAATTCCATGACTTCACGTAAATATTCATGACCTAATGTTTCATGAAATGTCTATTTATACATGTTCAATAATAAGAAAATCCATGTCACACCCAGCATATTTTTTACTAAAATAAATGACCATCTTTGTAGTGTACAGTACCTCTGCAATTAGGGTTTCGTTTCTGGATACAGCGTGACTCAAAATGGTCCCTTGTTTTACAGTGAATGAGATTGAAGCACCGCTGCCGCAGCTGGGAGCCGGTGTCACTTCAGACGCACGGGTGAAAAAGCCAGCGAACGGGATTGGAAGCTGTCAAGCACGCAGCTGCAGACTGGTGCTTTGCACCTTTAGCATGGCTAGACAGTGCTGCCTCTCCCATGTTCGAAATGTCAAACGTTTTACGACACACACTGTGCATTTAGCGGACATGATACAGGAGAAGGACAGAGGCTGCGGACATGATACAGGACAAGGTCAGAGGTTGCGGACATGATACAGGAGGTGGTCAGAGACTGCAGACATGATACAGGAGGTGGTCAGAGACTGCAGACATGATACAGGAGGTGGTCAGAGGCTGCGGACATGATACAGGAGGTGGTCAGAGGCTGCGGACATGATACAGGAGGTGGTCAGAGGCTGCGGACATGATACAGGAGGTGGTCAGAGGCTGCGGACATGATACAGGAGGTGGTCAGAGGCTGCGGACATGATACAGGAGGTGGTCAGAGGCTGCGGACATGATACAGGAGGTGGTCAGAGGCTGCGGACATGATACAGGAGGTGGTCAGAGGTTGCGGACATGATACAGGAGGTGGTCAGAGGCTGCGGACATGATACAGGAGGTGGTCAGAGGCTGCGGACATGATACAGGAGGTGGTCAGAGGCTGCGGACATGATACAGGAGGTGGTCAGAGGCTGCGGACATGATACAGGAGGTGGTCAGAGGCTGCGGACATGATACAGGAGGTGGTCAGAGGCTGCGGTCATGATACAGGAGGTGGTCAGAGGCTGCGGACATGATACAGGAGGTAGTCAGAGGCTGCAGACATGATACAGGAGGTAGTTAGAGGCTGCGGACAAGATACAGGAGGTAGTCAGAGACTGCAGACATGATAGAAGATAGAAGAGCACAGGGGAAGCAGAGAGCACTGGAAGAGCTGAAGGGCACGGGGGGGGGGGGCTGGAGAGAATTAAGGGGGGGGGGTTTGGAAAGCATTGCAGGGGGGTTGGAAGGCACGGGGGGGGAGCATGGAAAACCAGGGGGAGAGGGGGGGGACTGGAGAGCACTGTCTGGGGGGGAACTGGAAATCACTGAGGGGGGAGCCAGGGAGCTGGAGAGCACTGGGGGAGCCAGAAAGAATTGGGGGTTGGGGGAAGAGATGAAAAGCACTGTGGGGAGCTGAAGAGCACCGGAGGGGGGCTAAGAGCACGGGGGGGGCTTAAGGGCACTGGGGGGACTAAGAGCACTGGGGGGAACTAAGAGCACTGGGGGGACTAAGAGCACTGGGGGGACTAAGAGCACTGGGGGGACTAAGAGCACTGGGGGGACTAAGAACACTGGGGGGACTAAAGAACACTGGGGGGACTAAAGAACACTGGGGGGACTAAAGAACACTGGGGGGACTAAAGAACACTGGGGGGGGGCTAAAGAACACGGGGGGGGCTAAAGAACACTGGGGGGGGGCTAAAGAACACTGGGGGGGGCTAAAGAACACTGGGGGGGGCTAAAGAACACTGGGGGGGCAAAGAAATTCTCCTCGCGTCCTGAGTAATCCCTCTCAAAAGCTTTCACTGTACTGGGTCAATCATAAACGGCCAAGGCACTCTCCGTCGTGCAGCCTGTATATGTGCGGCTGCACGACGGAGAGTGCCTTGGCCGTTTATGATTGACCCAGTACAGTGACAGCTTTTGAGAGGGATTACTCAGGACGTGAGGAGAATTTCTTCAACGGTGACACATATAAGAATAAAAGGTGTTTATTTGTATAGTGAAAAAGGACCTTCCTAAGATGAGGATATACCCATCTCGTTTGAGGAAAGGGAATACGAGGCTTCATTGCCCAGGTGAAGGAGACACCTTCCCCCAAGAGCCCCATACACAGAAATTGCTGGATAGAGGATATCATACTAAGGCACATTACCCCTGTAGGGGTACATATTTCTGGTGAGTGCGGGAGATATTGGAGGGGTGCACTGGTTTTCTCACCCAGCACTCGGAACACCCGGATTATCACCTATTGAAATTGATTGATACACCTGCTTCACCTTATAGCACCATAAAAGACTGTTTTTCACCTTTTGTTGGATCATCACATTTTTTATTTTTTATAGCACTGTATGGACTATTTATTTATTTTGTCGGATCATTACATCTTTTAACTTTGTGATCATTATTTCACTGGCACACAGGCTTTTTGCCCATTAATTTATTCATCTATCTATTGTACTTATTACTTTGAGCACACATCTAATCAGATTACAAAGGATTATATCTCTTAATTTTGTGATCATCACCATTACTTTAAATCTCTCACTGGCACACAGGTTTTTTGTCCATCAATTTATTTATTTATTGCACATATCACTTTGAGCACATATCTAGTGAGAGTACACTCTAATTAGCTTACCTTTGACTTTTTTACCCTTTTAAACACTTATGCTTTTTACCGTGGATTGCATGTCATTATTTAAATACGCACACTAGCACTTTACCCGGTGACCATTGATTTAACCTCTCCCTATAACACTTGTATCCAATTAGGCAGCGCCATCTTACCTCACTTTTCCCACATTAGCTAATATATGTGTGTGTAAATCTCCACTGTGGATATATAATGGAACTGACCAATCACCATGGCCGGTGTATACTTTTTTTTATATCATGCAGCTATATATATTTTTTTACTAATATTTTCTGTATAGACAGTGTTAAAATCTCTGACATACCATGGGCCGAATACGCTCTTGTAGCTTTGTAATACAACTAAAGATAGCCCAATGGTTATTATACAATATTATACATGGTACTTTCCTTTAACAATATATCCATTTAACCCTTACAGATTTACGCTTTCTTTATTGCCTGGCACGACCCCCCTCTCCCCTACGATGGTTTCTATATTTAGTAACCCAATAAGTGATCACTTTTCAGGGGCTATTTATCATATATTATTGCAGAGTCCAATCCTTTTTGGCTTCAAATGCAATTCGGCCCCGGGCACCTTATCCCTAATCTGAATTTGGCTCATTAAGTAAAAAACAGATACAGCTACTCTGTACAGACTGGACCAGCGGATGACGTGAGACAAGTGGTTTTTAATTCTGTACATGTGAATTGGTCATCAATATAAATCATGTAAAGCTTT
Source organism: Pelophylax lessonae (assembly GCF_965119305.1). Classification (NCBI taxonomy): domain Eukaryota; kingdom Metazoa; phylum Chordata; class Amphibia; order Anura; family Ranidae; genus Pelophylax; species Pelophylax lessonae. The sequence goes on from NC_138778.1 coordinate 83,595,700, forward strand.
TTTGTATAACAGCACAAATTCAGTTATATTTGAATAATAAGGATATCTATGTACTGACTTTCATATCTATATTTTAGAGGATTAGCGTATCAGCTATGCTCCTGAAGAAGCTCGCGTAGCTTTGAAACCCGTTGGGCCACCGCTAAAAACTATATGCATTCTGTCTGTATTGATGCTATGTGATATCTATATATCTATGTGATGTATATTTTACAAAACTCTATCATACTCTATTAGTGTCTTTAAAGTCCCAAATCCTTGGGAGAAATCTTTGCCGTAGCTATATGAATTAGGGATGTGGCACATTTTTTAGAGATTATTCACTGGGAATTTGTTTCTATACATGGATTCATACTATATCCTCCTTTTATGAGTGTTTTTATGTACCCCCTATATGTATACTTTTTTTTTTTTATATACAATGACTAGAGTAGCTTCCTGTTATTCCTTTTGGATATCTATCCCGCCTTATGTATTCTGAACATGTTGTACTTACCCGCTATCGCAACATTGGAGCACTCCTTTATTGTGCTTTGCTCTGTTTTGCTATGAAGTTGCCCTTCTTGCTCCCCACATATTTATATATGTGTGCACATGCATGTACATGTGTACGCATGGACACACACAAACACACATCTAAGGAATAAGATATATTTTCCATAGATATACTACACCTTTTCCAATATACATACTAGACTTTGATCATTCTGCTGTATGCATTAGGTGGTTTTGGCTTCGGACACCTCCGAATTTGGACACCCACGGTTGAGATCCATGGTGGGGGGGCTACTCGTCCTCCTTACTGCTGAGACAAGTGTGACGGTGAGCCCTTATTCCAATTTTTCCATCTTGGTGATGGGTAAGCCGAGGTCGGGGCAACAGGCAGACGAGGGTAACCGGCAAACAGGAATAGTCAGAGACAAGCCAAAGTCGGTACACAGAAAGATAGATCAAGCACACGGCAGACAGGAAGACAACGAACAAGCATTGTTGAACAGCAAAGCAGACCTGCAGTGCACTGGTTAATATAGACTTCATGTGATGGCCTGGGGTGGGGCTGAACAGGAAGGAGGGATAAAAAGGAACCAGAAAGGGTATCTGGCCTCTAATGCAGACATGAAGGAACAGGTAAGCTGCCAAACGCTATTGTAAGTTCATGACAGATGGCTTTTTCAACAGTAAGTTTTGATGAGCGATCATACTTTTCAACTTTTTAGTGCTTTATAAAACTCCTGTTGGAATTTTTTTTATTTGGACATTTACTGCTTCTGTAACGCTTATGCGATGTCACTTTCCTTTAGCAACTTCCATTTTGTCTAAGAAGGAATCAAAGTCTAATTCTTCCTTTGAAGAAGATGATCCTGAGTTACCACTATTGTTGTCAGCCCCTCACAGGCAAAGTGACGTATGGGTAGGTCACTAGCCTGTGAGGCTCCCGCTCGGTCACGGACCCCCCCCCCGCGCATGTGCCCGGTGGACCCGATGTCCGCCAGGCACTCGCGATCGTCCGTTAGAGTGGGAGAAAGGCAGGCGGCTGATGTAAACAAGCCGCCTTTCATTTTCGCCTATGTAGGACCATTGATCACAGCCAATCACAGTTAAAAACACACCCCTAGGGACACACACAACCCCTCCCTCTCAAAAAAAGTTAACCCCTTCACTGCCAGTGTCATTTTACTGTAACAGTGCATATGTATAGCACTGATAACTGTAGTAATGTCACTGGTAACCCGAAAAGTGTCAAAAATGTCAGTCAAGGGTCTGATCTGTCCGCCGCAATGTCGCAGTCCAGCAAAAAAAAAACAAAAAAAACATTGCAGATTGCCGCCATTACGCGTTAAAAAAAAAAACAACAAAAATCTTTCCCTTAGTTAGTAAACGCAATAACTTTTGCGCAAACCAATCAAAATACGCTTTTTGCGATTTTTTTTACCAAAAATATGTAGCATAAAGCAAATTGGCCTAAAATGTTAAAAAATTTTGATTTTTACATTTTTTGTTTTTGGGAATTTCATATAGCAAAATGTGAAAAATATTGTTATTTTTGCAAAATTGACACTTTTTTTGTTTATAGCGCATGATCAAAAAAAAAAAAAAAAAAATCGCACAGGTGATCAAATACCACCAAAAGAAAGCTCTGTTTGTGGGAAAAAAAGGACGTCAAATTCGTTTAGGTACAGCGTCGCACGACCGCGCAATTGTCCGTTAAAGTCACACAGTGCCGAATCGCAAAATAGGCCCTGGTCAGGAAGGGGGTAAAATCTTCCGGGGCTTAAGTGGTTAAAAGAACTTCATCCTGTGGGAGGTATTTTAGGTCGTAATCCCTTCATGCGAACTGCTACATCATAGAGGGCCTTTTTTCCCAGTAGCAATCTGTTCACTGTTCAACAAAAGTCGGCTCATTGGGTCGACATAAATAGCCGCTAACAAGATTTCATTTTCCAGCAAAAGACTCTCTCTTTTCATCATTGAAGATGCAATGCCCTCAGCTATTAACCCTCCACTTTTGTTCAGGAGATATAACAGGCTCTTCCATTCCAAGAGGAATTTACCTGGGGTTACATCGTCACATTGCAACATCTTGGTGACAGTGAAGGGGTGAGAAAGAAGGTTCTCCAGCTCTTTTGTTTGTGTCCACTGGCTTTCAGTTAAAGTGGAGTTCCACCCTAAATTTATACTTACCTCCATCTTCTCGCTCCGGGTCACCTGAAAAACAAATGGATAATCGCAATTTTTTTTTTTACTTACCTCGTATAGCAGAAAATATACTTACCTTACTTCCTTCTTCCTCCCCTCGGTGGCCACGGCGATTCATCACTTCATGGCTTTGCAATAATTCCTGGGAGCTGAACGTCATTGCTCCCAGGAATCAATGCGCCTGCACCGGCCCCGACGTCAGTTCCGGGGCGCGCGCGTCATTCCCTTCTAAACAGCTTCTGGGCTAACAAGATTTCATTTTCCAGCAAAAGACTCTCTCTTTTCATCATTGAAGATGCAATGCCCTCAGCTATTAACCCTCCACTTTTGTTCAGGAGATATAACAGGCTCTTCCATTCCAAGAGGAATTTACCTGGGGTTACATCGTCACATTGCAACATCTTGGTGACAGTGAAGGGGTGAGAAAGAAGGTTCTCCAGCTCTTTTGTTTGTGTCCACTGGCTTTCAGTTAAAGTGGAGTTCCACCCTAAATTTATACTTACCTCCATCTTCTCGCTCCGGGTCACCTGAAAAACAAATGGATAATCGCAATTTTTTTTTTTACTTACCTCGTATAGCAGAAAATATACTTACCTTACTTCCTTCTTCCTCCCCTCGGTGGCCACGGCGATTCGTCACTTCATGGCTTTGCAATAATTCCTGGGAGCTGAACGTCATTGCTCCCAGGAATCAATGCGCCTGCACCGGCCCCGACGTCAGTTCCGGGGCGCGCGCGTCATTCCCTTCTAAACAGCTTCTGGGCATGCCCAGAAGCTGTGGAGGGATGACGCGCGCGCACCGGAAGTGACGGCGGGGCCGGTGCAGTGCATCGTGGGACCAAAGAAGACGGAAGAGGACGCAGAAGAGGATCGCGCTGGCTTCAAGCTGCCCACACCTGAGATGGCAGCGCTAGACAATACTTTTTCAAGGTAAGTATTTCTCCTAAAAAGGTAAGTGCAACCCGGGACAGATCAGAGGCTAGCCATTGTGGAATGTACTAGCCCTGACTGTCCCAGGGGTATTTTTATTAAAAAAAGTATTCCCAGGGTGGAACTCCGCTTTAATACAAGATTTTCATTGTCCATTTCTTCTATGAAGTCTTAAAGTTCAAGCAAACGCTTCACCATTAAATAAGTGCTTCCCCAGCGAGTGGTTTAAACCAAAATGGCTCCTTTCTCTGCACGTCTTTTCAAAATTGCATCTTTTTTCGGGGCCCTGGCTGCAACAGTTACTTGCCGTAATTTGCCAATTAGTGTAGCTGCATGGCGATCTTTTATTCCATCTCTTATGGCAAGTTGCAGTGTATGAACAGCACATCGCATATGATGAATAGTAGCAAGCTTCAATGCTTCTTCAACAAAGTTGTCTAAAAAAAATGTCAGCATTCTCTTCAGTTTCTAAACTTTCTCCAATACTTGCAGAGCTGTCTCTAATATCTGTTTGTCACCTTCTTCATCTGCGTTCATCTTCTCAATTGTGCTCAACATGTTAGAAGCATTATCTGTCAACACATAAAATCTGTTCCTTTGCAATTTCAAAATCTTTTAGAACACCCTCCACTAACTTCTGAAAGTAATCACTGGTGTGATGTTCCTGAGTGTCCTTTAATCCGAGGGTCCGTGTTATTGTTTTGTTATTTTCATCCACAAATCTAATATTAATAGCAAAATAATTGACTCTGTGACGTGTGCATGCATCCATTTTAAGGAAGACAAAACGTCCTTTCAGAACTTTCTGTAGTTTGGCCTCCTCAATTATAAGTTTCCTTATACTAAGTCATTAATTAAAAACTTTTTGTGAATTGAGACATTTAAACTTGCTTTTTTTTAAAATTCCAATCTAAATTTAGTAGGAGTCGGAGCATTGTTTGCCGACTCCGACCCCAGGTACCCAAAATTTCCTCAGACTCCTCGACTCCGACTCCACAGCCCTGGACTCTGATTACTCCACGCAGGTTCAGACCATCAAGAACCGATTCGTGGAGAAAGGGAATGATAGCTCTAAGCTTGATAAAACCATTCATGATGTTGGTATGATGTCCCAGGAGGCTTGTCTTCGTGATAGGGATGCTCCCACTAACACTAAACATGAGTGGGGTTTTATTACCCAGTACAACGAGCAATATAGGGAGGTTGAGGACATCTTCCGTAAGCACTGGAGGGTCCTCTGTATGGACAAGGTTTTGGGTACAGTGATTCCACCTGAACCTGTGTTCATATATAAAAAATCCTCCTCTTTTGGCAAGTTCTAGACCCTCCCATTAGACCCAGTATCTTTTGGGATAGGGTCGGTTTTTACTCATGTCACAGATGAGTTTCCTGTAGGCAGGTAAAAGAAAAACAAAGAGCTAAAACTTTTGTTTCGAATGGCAATGGGAAAAGCTTCGAAATAAAGAAGTTTATCTCTTGCCAGTCTGCACACGTGGTCTATTGCCTTGAGTGCCCGTGCGGCCTGATGTATATAGGCCGCACAAAAACAACATTGTCCAAAAGGGTATCAGAGCACTTGGCTAATATTAAAAAAGGCTATAATGACCACAGTGTTTCATTACATTTTCGACAGAAGCATAATGAAGACCCATCTCGCCTCAAATTTTGGGGCATAGATAAAATTGATACCGTTGGAGGGGTTCCAATTTAGTGAGGGAACTGGAATTTATTTGATGGTTCTTTAACTTCCAAGGGTTTAAATGTTGAACTGGACGTCAATTGCTTCATAAGTGATTATTGACATAGGTTCACCTGAGGGAAGCATACTGTTATTCCCACCTTTTATAATGAATCATTTATGTAATATAATATGTAGGTGATGGTTCATGCGTTTTTTTCTGCGACTTGTTGTTTTAACGCAATTGTATATTCCTTTATATAATTGTGATTGGGAATATTTAATTATTATTTTTTTGTTAATGTACATTTGTACATATGCTGCTATATTGTGCCTTTATATGGTGATGATTGTATTTGATATATGTTGTAACATTATATTTATATATGATCATCATGGTTATTTATATAGGGTGCTAAATTGCAGCATAGATCTCTGAATGTATGGTTGCGGTGGCTATTAATCTTCCACCCATCATTAGACTAACAGTATCTGTGTTACAGATCGTGCTGTATCTAAGTGACTGTTTAGCAACATGATGGCTATTTTATCATATATATATTGTCAGCACTTCCGTATTAAGACTATCTTCTCCCCAGTTTTGTGAAGGCTGGCTGACGATGCGGTGGACGGTCACATTTATATACTTTGTTTGCCACATAAGCATAATAAAACATTAAGAGATTGTTGCATTGTTATCTGCGATCTCCAAAGATCCTGTGTTGTCCCCGCCCTGCAGGCTGTTGAATTTTTAGCGGTTACCGGCCGGTGGAAGGGGTTAAACAGCAGGAGAGGAGGGAGATGAAGGTAGGTTGCGGTGCCGCGTGCTCACGCCCTCCGTAGAAGTCAGTGTGATGATGAAACCTGTCAGGGCGTGAGCACGCAGCCACCCCGACATCAGTACTGTGAACAGCTGCTGCGGACTTGCCAATACATCCTCCCAAGGCTGATGAGCAAGAGAGGGACGGTGAGCTTCCGTGCAGCGCTACTGCTGTCAATAATATCTTGTTATAAGTGCCTTTGGTCATTTGATTTGATGTGAGTGCATAGAGTGGCAGACCTGGGGGTTTTTTAACAATAAAATAGTGTTGGACTACTACCCTATGAGCCCTTTATGTTTTTCCTATCACTCTGCACACATTTGTTGGACGAACGGGTATATGGTTTCTATACATTTCCTGCGATTCCGATTGGGGAGATATTGGGGTCAGAATTATTGGGGGAGATTAAATAAAAGAAATATGGAAATATGTCATATATAGAAATTTTGAGCCCTGGCATCCATTTTGTTAAGGTTGTTAAAAGTTCAATTTAAATACAAATGTACAGACATTTTAAAAGAAGGTACAGATGCAAAGGCATCAGAAGACATACACTGTGCAATACATGCAAATACATAGGATCTATGAACCATATCTTAGAGTCATGCGCTATGTGGGATACACTTCTAAATCTGCACTTCAGAGCATGCACAAAGTGATTGAACACAGAAAAGGCTGAGATATACACCACATAGACTGCAGGTGATCTTTTTTACTCCTTCAGCTCTCTCATTATAAAATGCACTCTCCACCACTCCTTCTGACAGCAGTGTCCTCTATCCTTAAACTTTCTCTGCTTCACCCCTTTTATCCACCCCACAGCTTATATATATCACCCTCACTTCTGTCCTCTCCTTATTACTGCACTCACCATCTCCTGCTATTTCTAAATCCACATGCACATAAATCCTCCAGGACACTAAGGCATGTCCCTTCATATAAATCACACACTCATATTACCACCCTCACCTTTCTGCGTCTCCTAGCCTCTGGAGACATATTTCCAAACCCTGGGCCTCCATCATTTACCCGTAATCAACACACCACTTGCCCTACACCCTCTGGCTGCATTTACTCGCCATCACCGAAACCTGGCTTCACGAATCCGACACTGCGTCTTCTGCTGCCCTATCCCAAGGTGGTCTTCTATGGACTCACTCCCCTAGACCCAATGGACGCAAGGGAGGGGGTGTCGGGATCCTTCTAGCCCCACATAGCACCTTTCAGGTACTTCACCCACCTCCCTCTCTGTCACTATCCTCATTTGAGGTACACTGCATTCGTCTTTTCTCCCCGGTTTCTCTAAGGATAGCTGTGATCTACCGCCCCCCCTGGACCAGTATCGACCTTTCTTGATGACTTCTCTGCCTGGCTACCCTACTTTCTCTCTTCCGAAATCCCCACAATCATTCTCGGCGACTTCAACATCCGTAATAATACTAACACTCCTACCACTTCCAAACTTCTCAGTCTAACCTCCTCCTTTGACCTGAAGCAATGGGTACATGCTTCTACTCACTCTGAAGGCAATATCCTTGACCTTGTTTTCTCTCATCTATGCACTCCGCACAACCTTTCAAACATTCCTTTCCCTCTCTCTGATCACTACCTTATTATTTTCACCCTCTCCCTCCAGCTACCGTACAGTTACCCACAGAAACCTACGCCATCTCAACCCTTCTCTTCTCTACTCTGCTACCGGCCACCTCTATGACAAAATCGCACCCCTGTCCTGCGCCAACCTAGCCACTTCTGTCTACAATGCTTCACTCTTAGCCTCCCTGGACACACTGGCCTCCTCACCACACACTGAATCAGGCCCCGACCCCTTCAACCTTGGCAAACCAAAAACACTAGAAGTCTGAAAAAGCATAGCCGTGCTCTTAAGCGCCTATGGCGTAAGACTAGGTCTCAGAAGGATTTCAACCAATATAAATCTGCCCTCCAAAAATACAATTCCAGTCTCCACACTGCCAAACAGGCCTATTTTATCACTCTCATTAACAGCCTGTCATCACGCTCCCGGCAACTCCTCCCTACCTTTAACTCTCTACTCCGTCCTCCACTACCCCCCTCCAACCGACTCACTCACTGCCCAGGAGATTGCCTACCACTTCAAACAGAAGATTGATACAATTCGTAAGGAGATCGTTGCTGTTCAGATACCTTCCGTGCCTTATGCTTCATGCCCACAGGTGCGATCATTACTTCCCTCATTCAACCCCGCCACTACAGATGAGGTTGCTAAACTACTTGCTAACGTCCACCTAACCACCTACCCTCTGGACCCTGTTCCCTCGCAAAGGCTACGTTCACCTTCTGGCCCTATTCTACGCTCTCTAACCCACACCTTCAATCTTTCCCTCTCTTCTGGCATCTTCCCCAACTCTCTAAAACATGCACTAGTCAGCCCCATACTCAAAAAGCCCTCACTGGACCCAACCGATCTGAACAACCTACGCCCTATTTCCTTGCTCCCCTTTTCATCCAAACTCCTCGAATGTCTAGTCTACAACCGACTGTGCGACCACCTTGCCGAGAATTGCCTCCTTGATCCCCTTCAGTCCGGATTTCCGCTTCAACACTCCACTGAAACTGCTCTCCTAAAACTGACAAACGATCTACTAATGGCCAAAACCAATGGACACTATTCTATACTCCTACTTTTGGACTGTTCTGCTGCCTTTGATACGGTTGACCATCCCCTCCTCCTCAAAAAACTCCACGCCTTTGGTCTCCGTGACTGTACTCTTCACTGTTTATCTTCCTACTTATCCAACCGCACCTTTAGCGTTATGTACAATTCTACTTCCTCCTCTCCTCTTCCCTTCTCTGCTGGGGTCCCCCAAGGCTCTGTTCTTGGACCCCTCCTATTTTCAATCTACACCTCCTTTCTGGGTCAGCTGATAGCCTCCCACGGCTTCCAATATCATCTCTACGCTGACGATACCCAAATCTATCTGTCCACCCCTCAGCTCTCTCCCTCAGTCTCCTTATGTATCACTAATTTACTATCAGCAGTGTTGCTCATCTTAGTTTAAAAAAGTAATTAGTTACAGTTACAAATTACTTCTCCCAAAAAGTAATTGAGTTACTGACTCAGTTACCACATTGAAAAAGTAATTAGTTACTCAGCAAAGTAACTGACTTTTTTTTTAATATTCTATAATGCTATTACGTTCTATAACATCTTTAATAGCAAAGATGTTTATATTAACTGATTGAAGAATAAAAACACTATATACAGTATTTTAGAACATTTGGTATGGTGACGTGGCACACTGGTGGTGGCGTGGCACACTGGTGGTGACGTGGCACACTGGTGGTGACGTAGGCGTGGCACACTGGCGGTGGCGTGGCACACTGGTGGTGGTGGGGGTCTGAGTCCTCCTGACTTAACCTTTTTTTTGGTACCTGCTGGCTGCTGCTGTCTCTGGACTGGCTGGCTGCTGGTGGTGGTGTGGCACACTGGTGGTGGTGTGGTGGGTAGCTGGTGGGGGTCTGAGTCCTGACTCCTGTCCTGACTGTCTGTGAGGTTTTTTTTTTTTGGTACCTGCTGAGCTGGGCTTGCTGGTGGTGGTGTGGCCTCTGGCCTGGCAGGCACACTGTTGTCCGGGTCCCTCTGGCTCCGTCCTCCTGCAGGCCTCAGGTCTGCCTGTCTCTGTGCCTCTCTCCTCTTCTGGGCTGGCGTTAAACCGTCGTTGGTGGACTGGTGGTGGTGGACTTCCTGCTGGCTGCTGCCCACTGCCCTGTGGTGGTGGTGGACTGGTGGTGGAGTCTCCTCCTGGCCTGGACTATATAGTTTTGTAATTGTAACTGCCACTGGTTGACTTGTTATAATATTTATATTATATTTTGCCAGGCAAAAGTTAAGTCACACAAGTTATATACTGCAGTGTCTAGTGTGGTGGTGGGTGGCACTGGCAGACTGGCACTGTGGGCCGCAATGGCTGGGCTCTCCTCTGTCCTCCTGGCGCGCTGTTCTGCTGCTAAAGTCAGTGTCACACAACAACACAAGTTATATACTGACAGTCTGACACTGTGTCACTGTCTACTACTAGTGTGGTGGGTGGTGTCAGGCACTGGCAGACTGGCACTGTGGGCGGCAATGGCTGGGCTCTCCTCTGTCCTCCCGGCGCGCTGTTCTGCTGCTAAAGTCAGTGTCACACAACAACACAAGTTATATACTGACAGTCTGACACTGTGTCACTGTCTACTACTAGTGTGGTGGGCGGTGTCAGGCACTGGCAGACTGGCACTGTGGGCGGGCGGCAATGGCTGGGTCAGATCGCCGGACTCTTCCTCCTGGCGCGCTGTTCTGCTGCTGCTGTGTGAGCCTGAGGCTGTGACTGTCCGACTCCGGGTCCTGTCCTGGCGCCGCGTGACGTGACTCACTCGATGAGTCTCCTCCTCTTCTCTCTCCAGTACCGCGGACAGCGGTCATAGAGGAGAGGGGGAATACAATTACATCTACTGCCATCTAGTGGCGGTAGATGTAATTGCGGTAATGCAGCCGGAAGTAGCGGCAGCGCCGTTACAGGGAGAGAACGAGGAATCTGATAGATTACTCGTTACCCTGAAAAGTAACTGCGTTAAGTAACGCCGTTTACTTAAACGCAGTTACTTCCAACACTGACTATCAGATATATCGGTCTGGATGTCTCACCACTTCCTCAAACTCAATCCATCCAAAACCGAGCTTATAATTTTTCCTCCACCACGTGCCCCTTCCCCTGATTTCTCCGTCAACATCGATGGCATCACTATCAGCCCATCCCCGCAAGCCAAGGTCTTAGGTGTTGTCCTGGACTCTGAACTCCCCTTCAAACCCCACATCCAATCGCTGTCCAAATCTTGCCGCCTCAGCCTCCGCAACATCTCCAAAATACGCCCCTTTCTAACCAAAGACACAACAAAACTCCTAGTTCACTCTCTGGTCATCTCGCGCCTCGACTACTGCAATTCCCTCCTCGTTGGCTTACCTCTACACAGGCTATCCCCCCTTCAACCCATCATGAATGCTGCCGCCAGAATTATCCACCTTACCAATCGCTCTGTGTCCGCTGCTCCCCTCTCTCAAGCCCTCCACTGGCTTCCGCTCACCCAACAAATTAAATTCAAAATACTAACAACATCTTACAAAGCAATCCACAGCTTAGCCCCCAGCTACATCACCAGCCTCGTCTCAAAATACCAACCCAATCGCTCTCTTCGTACCTCTCAAAACCTCCTGCTCTCTAGCTCCCTCATCACCTCCTCCCATGCTCGCCTCCAGGACTTTTCCAGAGCCTCTCCAATCCTATGGAACTCCTTACCCTTATCTGTCCGATCATCTCCTATTCGATTCGCTTTTAGGCGATCTCTGAAAACCCTCCTTTTCAGAGAAGCCTATCCTACCAACACCTAACAAATGTACCTCCATTTTCTCCATCAACCCATCCCCCACGGTTATTGCCTTTTGTTTCACTTGACCCTCCCTTCTAGATTGTAAGCTCTAACGAGCAGGGCCCTCTAGTTCCTCCTGTTTTGAACTGTATTGTAACTGTATTGTCTTCCCTCACATTGTAAAGCGCTGCGCAAACTGTTGGAGCAATATAAATCATGTATAATATAATAATAATGAAAATACAAGCCCTTCTCCAAAAAATCCTTTTTGCTTGCACCCGGCACACAAAGCCCCAGCACTAGGAAAGCTGGGGCGTTTTTGGAGTAGAGAAGGACCATTTTCCATCTTCGTTCCTCCTCTCTGGATCCTATCTGAGGTATCCAGCTCCTTAGTCTGTGTCGGCGGCGCTAAACACACTCACTGCCGAGAATCCCAGCTGAGCTGCGCGCGCAACATACATGACGCATGTGCGGTAAAGCTAGAGGAACGTGACGGCCGCAACATCACATGATCCCGATGCGCAGAAGAGCGCATGCACGGAGAGTATTTAATGCCGGGGAACGAAGCAGTACGCCAGTCCTTTCCAGGAGAGGGAGATGTGCGGACCTGCTCAAGCGCTGCTGCAATCCAACCAAGCTCTACAAATCATTTAAGTCTTTTCCTCTGATTGAACAAATTATCAACTACTCCAAGGAATACTATTTCATGCTTAAAACTACCAAATATATATGGTTTCTCTTCAGTTAAAACTTTTTCATGATTTGATATGCTTGGCAAAATAATTGACCAGGATGATTTGATGACATGCTGGCCAATGATTGACCAAGAATACAGGAACTCATAGAAGCAAATTCAAAAACTGCTTTTTTCCTGTAAGTAATATAGAAACACAATATATGATGACACAAACCACACTTTTCAAACTAATATATATCATCAATTTTAGAAGCAGCCACTTAGTTCCTGTTGCAAGAAACAGGATAGGAGAAAAACTGAATTTTTGTAAAATCTTACCTGTAAAATTCCTTACTCTGAGTCCTCCGACAGTCGCCGCCTCCTCTAAGTCATCACTGTTGGGTATTGTCTTCCTATCCGCAGGAATAGCTAGGCATATAGACTTAGTCCAAAGACAAAAGGCATTGGCATATACACACCCATGGGGGCTGTCCCATCCAGTCAATACTGCATCACCACTCCCAACTCAGTTTGGTAGCATAGCAGTAGGTAATAAGAACCCCAAAAGAGGGGCGGGGCGGCGACTGTCGGAGGACTCAGAGAAAGGAATTTTACAGGTAAGATTTTACAAAAATTCCGTTTTCTCTTACGTCCTCCGACAGTCGCCGCCTCTTCATATTCGTCACATATGGGGACGTCCCAAAGCAGTGCAAACATGAGGGGTGGGAAACGCATCCGCGCCGAAAGGCAACGCAGTCTCCACATCAAAGAAAGGAACCTTACCAAAGGAAGGAACCCAGCTGGGCAACAGGAAAAAACAGGTGCTCAACAGGAGCAACAACCCAGAAAAAGACAAATAACCAGGGGATAAAAAACTCATCCCAACAGCCAGAGGTCCCCAACAAGGGACCCTAGGGAATCGCCGCACTAAGAACCTTGCGGCCAAAGGAAGCATCCGCCGATGCCTGAACATCTACTTTGTAGAATTTTGTGAAAGTGTGCATGGTCGACCAGGTCGCCGCCTTACACACCTGGGCTACAGAAGCCCCATGACGACAGGCCCAAGACGTACTCAGAGATCTAGTAGAGTGCGCCTTCACAGGCACAGGGGGAACCTTCCCCTGCAAAGCATAGGCCTGTTCAATGGTCTGCCTGATCCATTTGGCGATGGTAGAGGCCGACGCCGCCATGCCCTTCCGAGAACCCTCTGGAAGAACAAACAAGGAATCCGTCTTTCGAAAAGACTCAGTCGATTTAAGGTAAACCCTTATCGCCCGAACAACATCCAAAGAATGTAATCTCACCTCCTTTGGATGTTTAGGCTTCGCGCACAGCGAAGGCAAGACAATATCCTCATTAAGATGGAATTCCGAAACTCGCTTCGGAAGAAAAGAAGGATTAGGTCGCAAGACCACCTTATCCAAATGAATAACCAGATACGGAGACTTGCAGGACAAAGCCGCCAGCTCCGACACTCTGCGAGCCGAAGTGATCGCAACCAAAAAGGCGACCTTTTTGGACAACATAGACAACGAGATCTCCCTGATCTGTTCAAAAGGAGCACGTTGTAACACAGATAGAACGAGATTCAAGTCCCAAGGGGGCAGAGGATCCCTCCTAGGAGGAACCAGATGCCGCACTCCCTGAACAAAAGTGCCAACCAAGGAGTTGGAAGCCACGGGACGTTGAAACAGAACGGCCAGCGCAGACACCTGACCCTTTATCATAGCCAGCGCCAAACGCTGATCGACACCCTGGACTCACACCAGGCAAAATAGGCCTTCCAAGTACGGTAATAAACCTTCCCCGAGGAAGACTTCCTCGCGTTGATCAAGGTATGAACGACCTCTGGGGAGAGACCCTTCTCCTTCAGGACCTCGGTCTCAACAGCCAGGCCGTCAAAGCCAGCGACTGTAAAGCAGGATGGTATATCGGCCCTTGAGACAGGAGATCGTCTCGAAGAGGCAGACGCCACGGGGCGTCGACCGCCAGATTCACGAGGTCTGCGTACCAGGACCGGCGAGGCCAGTCCGGTGCCACAAGAATCACCGTGCTGCGTTCCGAGTGTAACCTGCGAAGGAACCTGGACAGCAACTGAATCTGTGGAAACGCGTACATCAGCTTGTACTGATGCCACGGGGCCACTAACGCGTCCGACGCGTCTGCCCGAGGGTCGCGCGTCCTTGCCACGAACCTTCTCACCTTGTTGTTGAGACGAGACGCGAACAGGTCCACATCTGGAAGACCCCACTTCGCGCACAACATCTGGAAGACAGCCGGGTGGAGAGACCATTCCCCCTGATCCAGGGTCTGGCGACTCAGATAGTCCGCCTGCCAGTTCTCCACCCCTGGAATGTGAACCGCCGTTATCGCCGGGACATGAGTCTCGGCCCAAGACAGAATGTCGGCCACTTCTCAAGCCGCTCGGGCACTCCTGGTGCCCCCTTGGTGGTTGATGTAGGCCACCGCCGTGGCATTGTCCGTCTGCACCCGAATCGGGCAGCCCTGCAGCCGGTCCGTCCAGCGATGAAGACAGAGATTTATCGCACGCAATTCCAGAATGTTGATCGGAAGGGAGGACTCCCCCTCCGACCAAGTCCCCTGGGAGGACAGAACGCCCAGAACACCACCCCAGCCCGACAGGCTGGCATCCGTAGTGATTACCGTCCACGAGACAGGACGAAACGACTTGCCCCCGTACACCATCGGGGACTGGAGCCACCACAGAAGGTCTCTTCTGGTGCGATGACTCAACGAGATTTGAAGATCCAGAGATTGAGGTCGCCCGTCCCACATGGACAGGATCTCCGCTTGGAGACCCCGCGTGTGAAACTGGGCGAAGGGAATCGCCACGAAGGCCGAGACCATCAATCCCAGACATCTCATGCACGTCCGCAGAGACGAGTGCGGAACGTCCCTGAGGGACCTGACTTCCTCCTGAAGAGTTCTGAGTTTGTCTTCCGGCAGGAAGACCTTCGCCTGCACCGAGTCCAGAATCATTCCCAGGTAGGGAAGACGAACCGACGGACTCAGTGTCGACTTTGGAAAATTTATCGTCCAACCAAACTCCTGCAGAGTTTGCATCGTGACAGACAGGTCCTTCTCCAGACCCTGGCTGGTCGCAGACCGAACCAGAATGTCGTCCAGATACCCCAGGACAGAAATGCCCTGGGCCCTCAATAATGCCAGAACCGGTGCAAGCACCTTGGTGAAGACCCGCGGAGCCGAGGCGAGACCAAAAGGCAACGCCACGAACTGGTAGTGATCCTCCGCAATGGCAAATCGAAGGTACCTCTGGTGACCCTCGAAAATGGGGATGTGAAGATACGCATCCTTCAAATCGATGGAGGCCATGAATTCCCCCGGAACCAGGGCAGCCACCACCGACCGCAGGGATTCCATGCGGAACTTGCGAACCTGCACAGAGCGGTTCAGAGCCTTCAAGTCCAGAATTGGACGAACCTTGCCCTCCTTTCTGGGCACGGTGAACAGATTGGAATAAAACCCCCGAAATCTGTCCCGATGAGGCACCGGAACTACCACTCCCTGAGCCCTCAGGTCCCGCACCGCCAGGTGCAGGTCCCGCAAACGCTCTGGAGACAGTTGAAGATTTGAGGGAAAAAATCTGCTCTCCGGCCGAGAGAGAAACTCGATCTTGTAACCAGATCGAACGATCTCCTGAACCCATCTGTCCCGCACGCGGGCCAACCAGGGTTGAAGAAAACCGAGCAAGCGTCCCCCCACCCCAAAACTGGGTGAGGGCGCCCCTTCAGGCCGCACTGTTATGGGCTGCGGATCCGGATTGACCGGACTTCTGTTTTCCAGACCAGGGCTTCTTCTGAGAGCCTTGACCTTTGAACGGTTTGCCCTTGTAGTGCGACCGAAAGGCACGAAAGGACCCCTGAGGGGGCCGAAAATTAGCATGCTTCTTCCCAGAAGCCCCCTTAGCCTTGGGGAAATGGGGCAAGAGAGTGCTCTTACCTCCGGTGATCCCCTTAATCAACACATCCAAGGACTCCCCAAAAAGGCGAGACCCATCATAAGGCAGATTGGCTAAGGTCTTACGTGAAGATTGGTCCACCGACCAACATTTCAACCAAACCAGGCGGCGAGACAACACCGCCACCCTGTGCACACGTGCAGCCAACGGGACTAGGTCCAAGTCCGCATCACACAGATACATGACACCCTGGTGGATTTGATCCACCATATCCAGGGTCGCCGGCGAGGCCGAATCGGCCACTAGGACGCGCCTAAGCATCTGCGTCCAACTTGCGACCGCCTGGGTCGCCATGAGAGAGGCAAACAGGGCCTTAAGCATAGAACCCGTAACAGAATAAGTATGACGGGCAAGAGACTCCAATCTCCTATCCGTGGCATCACGGAACACAGGGGAATCCTCTGCAGGAATCGCAGTGGATTTGTTTAACCACTTGCCGACCGCCGCACGACTATCTACGTCGGCGGTCAGCCCCTCACAGGCAAACTAACGTAGGGCTACGTTGTTTGCTTGTGAGGGTCTAGGGAGCGAGCGCGCGCCCCCCGGGGCGCGCTCCCGCTCCCGCGTGGTCACGGACCCCCCCGCGCGTGTGACCAGCGGACCCGATGTCCGCCGGTCACTCGGCGATCGGCGGGGGAGAGGGAGAATGTCAGGCAGCTTGTGTAAACAAACTGCCTGTCATTCTCCTCGCTGCAAAGACACTGATAAAACGGATCTGGTATGTAGATCCGTTGATCAGTGTCCTTACAGCTAGAGCCACAGCCAATCACAGTAGAAACCACGCCCCTAGGGACACACACAGCCCCTCCCTTCCAAATAAAGTTAACCCCTTCACTACCAGTGTATTTTTACAGTAACAGTGCATATGTATAGCACTGATTACTGTAGAAATGTCACTGGTAACCCCAAAAGTGTCAAAAATGTCAGTCAAGGGTCCGATCTGTCCGCCGCAATGTCGCAGTACCGCAAAAAAAATCGCAGATCGCCGCCATTACGCGTTAAAAAAAAAAACAACAAAAATGACAAAAATCTTTCCCTTTGTTAGTAAACGCGATAACTTTTGCGCAAACCAATCAAAATACGCTTTTTGCGATTTTTTTTACCAAACATAGGTAGCATAAAATAAATTGGCCGAAAATTTTTAAAAATTTTGATTTTTACATTTTTTTTTGGGGGAATTTCATATAAAAAAATGTGAAAAATATTGCTATTTTTGCAAAATTGACGCTCTTTTTTTGTTTATAGCGCGTGATCAAAAAATCGCACAGGTGATCAAATACCACCAAAAGAAAGCTCTGTTTGTGGGAAAAAAAGGACGTCAAATTCGTTTAGGTACAGCGTCGCACGACCGCGCAATTGTGCGTTAAATTCACGCAGTGCCGAATCGCAAAATACCCCCTGGTCGGAATGGGGGTAAAATCTTCCGGGGCTTAAGTGGTTAAAACCGCAATTGCGTGATCCACTGGGGGTGGCACACACCACCTTTCATCAGTGGAAGGCGAGAAAGGATAACGCAGCTTGAACCTACTTGGTACAGCAAAAGGTTTGCGTAGATTGCGCCATTGTTCCTTAACATCGCGCTGAAAATCATCATTGCAGGGAAAAGCCTGCGGCGTCCTGCGTTTTCTCTGCGTCCTATAAGCCGCCAAGGCAGCGGGGGGGACACACTTCATCCTGCAAACGCAGCGTTTGTTTTATGGAAGCAATCAAGTCATCCATGATTGCAAGCTCTTCAGGCGAGCCAGAGGGAGAATTATCAACCCCTTCAACTTCAGCCTCCACCTCGGACCCCACTAGATCCAGGGAGGAGCGGGACCCCGATAAGGAGGCCCCCGCCATAACAGCCCCATCACCTTCACCCTCAGAATCAGAGGAAAGAGAAACTCTGGGTCTTTTAGTAGATTGAGCAGCCACCAGCATCTGCACCTGAGCAGCAAGGCCAGCCACAATAGTGGCTAAATCCCCCCCTGGGGGGGAAACAGCGGTCCCCTGGCTTTCCACCAAGGCGGTAGGAAATTTGCCCTCCTGAGAATCCATTGCCCCTATTACAAATACCGGATAATAAAGGGTTAACTGCCCCTTTAACAAGCGCGGCGAGCGCAGCCCACCGCACCACACACAAGCACAATGAGACCCCCACAGGGACAATAAAACTGACACAGGCAATGGATAAGAAGGATATAACCTGAGGAGACCCTCGCCGCTGCTGCTGCCTCGATTGGTGTTCCTGGAGAAGAGGAAGTGATGCGGCCAGGGCGCTCTATGAAAGCCTATGGGAGGCTACAAGAAAATGGCCGCCATGCATGTAGAACATGCGGCCGGAGCGAGTGTAGGCAAAATGGCGCCGTTTGGCGCCGAAAACGCCGCTCCACAGTACAGTAATGCACACATGTCATCCATGTATAAAAAAAAATAACATGTTAGATCGCCGCAGCGATCGCTGTATAGTGCCCAAACATGCCCAAAACATGCCCCACAGCACACAGCTTCTCACACTGACAAGGCTGACACACACAGTGTCACACAGCTCCCCCCCCCCCCCCCTGCAGCCCACAGCATGCAGCCGAGTGATAGGGAGACAAACAGTGTGAACAGAGGCAGGTTACACAGTCCCAGACTGACACAACCCCAGACAGACAGGTCCCCACATAGATACACTTACCTCACAATGGCGTGGGGGACCCGCACAGGCGAACAAGCCGCTGCACATGAGGCAGGGAGAGTCGCATACAAGACGCACAGAATGGGGGTTAAGAAACCGCACAGCGTCCAGTGAGGTAGCCACCTCACCAATCATCCCTGCACCGAACAGGGATGGGTCGTTCACTATGCCAGGAGCGTTACCTGGCTGAACGCTCGATGGCAGGCTGGGAAGCCACTGACCCACGACCTGCGACCAGGGGATCAGCCCGAGACCCAGCCCGCATGATCCTCTTCATCCGAAGAACTAACTAATGCTGACAAAAAGAACAGCTAAGTAAAGGTAGAGAGAAAACTCAAACAAAAAATCAAAAAAGAAGAAAGAGTCTGGGGCACAAAGCCCCAGCACAGAGAGAGCCAGCCACTCCTGACAAGCTAGACATTGAAACTGAGATATGGTTGCAGGAAGTAGGAGGGTATTGACTGAGGGGACCACCCCTTGAGGGTGGGATATGTTAACATATTCTGTTGCCTAGCTACTCCTTCGGAGCAAAGTCTAATACCCCATATGTGACGAATATGAAGAGGCGGCGACTGTCGGAGGACGTAAGAGAAATTCAGTTTTCTCTTACGTCCTCCGACAGTCGCCGCCTCCTCTAAGTCATCACTGTTGGGATGTCCCAAAGCAGTATAGACATGAGGGGTGGGAGACGCAACCGTAGAAAAGGCAACGCAGTACCCACATCAGAGAAAGGAATATTACATGCACTGTAAGAACCAACTGGGCAACAGAAAAAACAATGCTCAACAGGAGCAACAGCCCAGAAAAGCAAACGCCAACAGTCAGGGACCCAGAGAAAAATTCAAGGGTCCATCATGTCACAGCCGCACTGAGAACTTTGCGGCCAAAAGAAGCATCAGCTGATGCCAGAACATCTACTTTGTAGAACTTGGAAAAAGTGTGCACTGACGACCAAGTCGCGGCCTTGCACTCCTGGGCCACCGAGGCCCGATGCCAATAGGCCCAGGAAGTACTCAAAGACCTGGTAGAGTGCGCCTTAACAGGGAAGGGCGGAACCCGCTCCTTCAAGGAGTAAGCCTGTTCATTGGTCTGTCTGATCCATTTGGCAATAGTCGCTGCAGACGCAGCCATGCCCTTCCGAGGACCCTCAGGAAGGACAAAGAGGGAATCCGTCTTCCGAAAGGACTCCGTAGACGACAGGTAAACCCTGATCGCCCTGACAACATCCAAGGAATGCAAAGCAATCTCCTTTGGATGTTTAGGCTTCGTACAAAGCGAAGGCAGGACAATGTCCTCATTAAGGTGATATTCAGAGATCACCTTGGGAAGGAAGGATGGGGGTGGTCGCAAAACCACCTTATCCTTGTGAATTATCAAGTAAGGGGAGCGGCAAGACAACGCCGCCAGCTCCGACACTCTGCGAGCCGAAGTGATCGCCACCAGAAAAGCAACCTTTCGACAGCAGAGGCAACGATATCTCCCTGATATTTTCAAAGGGAGCCCGCTGGACCGCGGACAGAACCAAGTTCAAGTCCCACGGAGGTAAGGGCTCCTCCTGGGAGGAGCCAAATGTTGCACACCTTGAATGAAGGTGCGCACCAAGGAATGAGACGCCACAGGGCGTTGGAAAAGGACAGCCAGTGCAGACACCTGGCCTTTTATCGTGGCCAGTGCCAGGCACTGATCCACTCCAGACTGGAGGAAAGCCAAGATTCTCGACACTGAGTAAGAACGAGGGGAGAACCCCCTGGACTCACACCAGGTGAAGTAGGCTTTCCAGGTACGGAAACAGAGGAGGATTTCCTAGCCTTGATCAGGGTAGGGATAAACCTCAGGGGATAGACCCTTGTCCTTCAAGACCTGGGTCTCAACAGCCATGCCGTTAAAGCCAGCGACTGTAAAGCAGGATGGAAGATCGGACCTTGAGACAGGAGATCTTCCCACAGAGGCAGGCGCCATGAAGGCGCCACTGCCAGGTGAACAACGTCGGCGTACCAGGACCGGCGTGGCCAGTCCGGTGCTACCAGAATCACCATGTGCGGTTCCGAGACCAACCTGCGAAGGAACCGGGATAGTAACTGAATCAGGGGAAAGGCATACATCAGACGATACCGATGCCAAGGGGCCACCAACGCATCCGAGGCGTCCGCCAACGGATCGCGCGTTCTTGCCACAAATTTTTCCACCTTTCGATTTAGCCGGGATGCGAACAGATCCACGTCTGGGGATCCCCACCTCGCACACAGCATCTGAAAGACCTCCGGGTGAAGGGACCATTCCCCTGGTCCAGGGTCTGGCGGCTCAGATAGTCGGCCTGCCAATTTTCCACAATTTTATCCATTGTGAACTGCCGAGATCGCCGGGACATGAGTCTCGGCCCAAGACAGAATGTCGGTCACCTCCCGGGCCGCACGAGCACTCCTGGTGCCCCCTTGGTGGTTGATGTAAGCCACCGCGGTAGCATTGTCCGTCTGTACGCGAACAGGCAGGCCCAGGAGACGGTCCGACCACTGGAAGAGACTGAGTTTTATCGCTCGTAGTTCCAGCACATTTATCGGGAGGGAGGACTCCTCCTCCGACCAAGTGCCCTGGGCAGACAGGTTGCCCAGGACTCCACCCCAGCCCGACAGGCTGGTGTCTATGGTAACCATTGTCCACACCAACGGACGGAAGGACTTGCCTTCCGCCACCGACGGGGACTGGATCCACCATAGAAGAGCCAATCTGGTCTGGCGACTCAGGGAGACATCCAGATCCAAGGACTGAGGAAGTCTGTCCCACCTGGCCAGGATCTCTGTCTGGAGAGCCCGCGTGTGGAACTGAGCAAAGGGAATCGCCTCGAAGGCCGACACCATCAACCCAAGGCCCCGCATACAGGTCCTGAGTGACGAGGACGGATTGTCCCTGAGGGACCCGAGTTCGGCCCGCAAAGTCCGGAGCTTGTCCTCCGGCAAGAACACCTTTGCCCGAGCAGAGTCCAGAACCATTCCCAGATAGGGAAGGCGAAGAGATGGAGACAACGCTGATTTTTGAACGTTGATGGTCCATCTGAACTCCTGGAGCGTCTGTACCGTGATGGACAGATCGCACACAAGGTCCTGACTGGCACGCGATCTCAGAAGCAGATCGTCCAAGTACCCCAGGACCGCAATGCCCTGGGCCTGCAGTAGGCCCAGGACCGGTGCCAACACCTTGGTAAACACCCTGGGTGCCGAAGCGAGACCGAAAGGTAACGCCACAAACTGGTAGAGGTCCTCTGTGATAGCAAACCGAAGGTACCGCTGATGACCCTCGAAGATAGGGATGTGCAGGTACGCATCCTTCAGATCTATCGAGGCCAGGAATTCTCCTGGACTCAAGGAGGCCACAACCGAACGGAGAGACTCCATTCGAAACTTCCGAACACGCACGAAGCGGTTCAGCGCTTTCAGGTCCAGAATAGGATGCACTTTGCCCTCCTTCCTGGGCACAGTGAACAGATTCAAATAAAACCCCCGAAACCTGTCCTGATGAGGTACCGGGACAATCACTCCCTGAGCAAGCAGGTCCTGCACCGCTTGATGCAAGTCCTGTAGACGCCCCGGAATCAGATGGAGATTGGAGGGAAAAAATCTGTCCGCCGGCCGGGAAAGGAATTCGATCTTGTAACCTGATCGAACAATTTCCTGAACCCACCTGTCCGATATCCGGAGCAGCCAAGGTTGGAGGAAACCACGCAAACGTCCCCCCACCCCGAAACGGATGAGGGCAGGCAGAGGCGCATTGTCCCGCCGAGCCGGCATTGCCAGCCTTCTGCTTACCCCGCCCAGGGCTTCTTCTGGTTGCCCTGGGCCTTGAAGGGCTTGCCCTTGGATTGGTTCCGAAAGGCACGAAAGGACCCCTGAGTGGATCTAGGCGCAGAACCCCGCTTGCCTCGGAAATACTTGTTCTTCGGGTTCTGGGACAGCATAGTGCTCTTGCCCCCCGTGACGCCCTTTACCAGTGTATCCAACGCCTCGCCAAAAAGGCGAGAGCCAGCATAGGGAAAATCAGCAACTGTTTTCCGGGAGGACTGGTCGGCCGACCAGCTCTTCAGCCATATCAGTCGCCGGTTAAGTACCGCGACACTAGAGAGGCGAGCCACCAAGGGGGCCTCATTCAAGGCTGCATCACACAAATACATGACTCCTTGGTGGATCTGGTCCACCATTTCCAGCCGGGCAGGTGGCACGTCATCAGACACGAGATTGCCTCTAAGCATCTTAGTCCAATCAGCCACCGCCTGAGCCACCAGAACGGACACGAAAATGGGTTTGAGCAACGAACCCGCCACCGTATAGGAATGGTGAGCTAGAGACTCCAACCGCCGGTCCGTGGGATCCCGGAAAACCAGGGTATCCTCAGTAGGAACCAAGGTAGCCTTGTTCAACACGGCCACAGTGTGGTCCACCTGCGGAGGCACACACCATCGTGATTCCGTAGCCGGCGCAAAAGGATAAAGCAATTTGAACTGACTAGGTACCAGGAACGGACGCTTTAACGTGCGCCACACTTCATTAACAGTGTAATGGAATTCCGCTGGACAGGGAAAAACCTGCGCAGACTTGCGGGTCCTGTGCTTCCCAAATTCGGACACAATGCCCGGAGGACAGGGCTCATCCTCTAAATGCAAGGTTTCTTTTACAGAAACAATTAACTCATCCATGGTCGCCCGTTCTTCAGGTGACCCTGGGGAGGATGTGTCAACACCCTCCAGTTCAGCCTCCCCCTCAGACCCCGGGGGGTCTAAGGATGAGCGGGACCCTGAAAAGGGCACGCTCGCAGCAGCAGCCATATCCCCATCTGAATCAGAAGAGAGACAACCTGGGCCTCTTTCTCGCAGCCCGTTCAGACATCAGCATTTCCATATTTGCCACCAAAGTCGCTACTACAGCAGCCAGATCGGGTCGCAGCGGGGCCACAGGAGAACTGGGGCCCCCCACTAAAGCTTGAGGAAACTTGCTTTCCTGAGAATCCATGGCTCAAGTTATCAGAACAAACTACAGTGCAAAAAACGGTGTACTGTCCCCTTTAAGAGCGCTGCGGTGTGCGCAGCCCACCGCTACTGTCACAGCTATGAAAGACCCCCAAAGTAGAAAAGAAACTGAGCCAGAAGCGATATACAGAGGGAAATTAAGAGTGATAACCTGCAGAGCCCGCAGAGCGTTGCTACCAGTGTCCTTGCTGCTGATGGAAAGGATGTGCTGCTGGAGAGGGCTGGACTATATGCCAGACCCCGGGAAAATGGCTGCCTCATAGGAATGCATTGGAGGCTACGCCAAAATGGCCGCCGACATGCGGTCGGACCGATCATTCCACCGCCCACAAAATGGCGACGGATGGCGCCAAAATGACATGTACCATCACCCCAGAGGAGCTATACATGTGTGCCCACAGTAAAGACGGCGGACCGTGCAAATTTTTCCCCGCTGCGGTCGCCGCACAAGCACAAACGTCTGCACCCCTAACATGCACCTAAGGTGACACAGGGACAGGGACCCCCGGCAAACATACATATCTGCACAAGCGAACCCCGCAGGGATCGCACAGGGAGTCACACAGGCACAGACATGGGGACACACAGCAACACAGACTGCCATCCCAGACAGAGGCCCCACACAGAAAAGTACTTACCTTACAGCTAGTAAAGTGAGAGAAAAAAACTGACATTTTCAAAGAAAATCAAATAAAAGATTAGGAAGGCTGAGACTGAAGCCCCAGCACAAGGTAAGCCTGACTATTCCTGACGCTAGGCAGATTAAAACTGAGTTGGGAGTGGTGATGCAGGGGGGGTATTGACCGGATGGGACAGCCCCCATGGGTGTGTATATGCTAATGCCTTTTGTCTTTGGACTAAGTCTATATGCCTAGCTATTCCTGCGGATAGGAAGACAATACCCAACAGTGATGACTTAGAGGAGGTGGCGACTGTCGGAGGACGTAAGAGAAAGGTCTTCATGCATGGAAAGGCAAATAAGAAAAATGTAAGTTTTCATGTTAACCACTTTCCCACCGGAGGATTTTGCAGCTTAAAGACCAGACCCCTTTTTTCAACTTGGCACTTCGTGACTTTAACTGATAATTGCTCGGTCATGCAATGCTGTACCTAAACGAAATTTACGTCCTTTTTTTCTCACAAACAGAGCTTTCTTTTGGTGGTATTTGATCGCCTCTGCGCTTTTTATTTTTTGCGATATTAATAAAAAAAGAGCGAAAATTTTGCAAAAAAATGACATTTTCAACTTTGTCTTTTAAAAAATATCCAATATACTCAATTTATGTCATTTTTTTTTGCCAAAATATATTTAGCTACATGTCTTTGACAAAAAAAAAATCAATGAGCGTATTTTTATTGGTTTGCGCAAAAGTTATAGCGTCTACAAACTATGGTGTAAATAGTGAAATTTACGCAGCTTTAATTTCTGACTGCCAATCTCATTTCATGAAGTGCTAAAATGGCGGGGCAGTACAAAACCCCCCCAAACTACCACTTTTTGGAAAGTAGACATCCTAAGGAATGTCCTGACAGGCATGTTGAGCTCATTGAATATTTCATTTTTTTGTCACAGGTGTTTGAAAAATGACTAAAAAAAATTTTTTTTTTTTTTTTTACACAAAGTTGTCATTGAAATGATATATTGCTCACACATGCCATGGGTATATGTGTAATTACACCCCAAAATATATTCTGCTGCTTCTCCTGAGTACAGGGATACCACATATGTGGGACTTTTTGGGAGCCTAGCTGTGTAGGGGTCCCCAAAAACAAATCACCACCATCAGAATTTCAAAGGGCGTACATTTTTCATTGCATTTTCTCACTACCTCTAACGGTTTAGGAGGCCCTGAAATGTCAAGATACCACAAAACCCCCCCAAATGACCCCATTTTGGAAAGTAGACACCCCAAGCTGTTTGCTGAGAGGCATGGTGAGTCCATGGAATATTTTATATTTTGCCACAAGTTTTGTGAAAATTACAATTTTTTTTTTTAATTTTTTTTTTTTACACAACGTTGTCACTAAAAGATAAATTTCTCACACATGACATGTGTATATGTGGAATGACACCCCAAAATACATTCTGCTGCTTCTCCTGAGTATGGGGATACCCCATGTGTGAGACTTTTTGGGAGCCTAGCTGTGTACAGGACCGCAAAAGCCAATCAACACTCTCAGGTTTTCTAATGGCGTAAATTGTTCATGTCATCTCTGCACTACCTGTCACAGTTTCGCAGGCCCTAAAATTCCAAGATAGCACAAAACCCCCCCAAATGACCCCATTTTGGAAAGTAGACACCCCAAGCTATTTGCTGAGAGGCATGGTGAGTCCATGGAATATTTTATATTTTGCCACAAGTTCCGGGAAATATATATATATATATATATTTTTTTTTTTTTTTACACAAAGTTGTCAGTAAATGATATATTGCTCACACATGTCATGGGTATATGTGAACTGACACCCCAAAATACATTCTGCTGCTTCTCCTGAGTACAGGGATACCCCATGTGTGAGACTTTTTTGCAGTCTAGCCGAGTACAGGACCCCGAAAACCAACCTCCACTTTCAGGCTTTCCAAGGGCGTAAATTGTTGATTTCACTCCTGACTACCTATCACAGTTTCGGAGGCCCTAAAATTCCAAGATAGCACAAAACCCCCCCAAATGACCCCATTTTGGAAAGTAGACACCCCAAGCTATTTGCTGAGAGGCATGGTGAGTCCATGGAATATTTTATATTTTGCCACAAGTTCCGGGAAATATATTATTATTATTTTTTTTTTGTTTTTTTTACACAAAGTTGTCAGTAAATGATATATTGCTCACACATGCCATGGGTATATGTGAACTGACACCCCAAAATACATTCTGCTGCTTCTCCTGAGTACAGGGATACCCCATGTGTGAGACTTTTTTGCAGTCTAGCCGAGTACAGGACCCCGAAAACCAACCTCCACTTTCAGGCTTTCCAAGGGCGTAAATTGTTGATTTCACTCCTGACTACCTATCACAGTTTCGGAGGCCCTAAAATTCCAAGATAGCACAAAACCCCCCCAAATGACCCCATTTTGGAAAGTAGACACCCCAAGCTATTTGCTGAGAGGCATGGTGAGTCCATGGAATATTTTATATTTTGCAACAAGTTCCGGGAAATATATTATTATTATTTTTTTTTTGTTTTTTTTACACAAAGTTGTCAGTAAATGATATATTGCTCACACATGCCATGGGTATATGTGAAATGACACCCCAAAATACATTCTGCTGCTTCTCCTGAGTACAGGGATACCCCATGTGTGAGACTTTTTTGCCGTCTAGCCGAGTACAGGACCCCGAAAACCAACCTCCACTTTCAGGCTTTCCAAGGGCGTAAATTGTTGATTTCACTCCTGACTACCTATCACAGTTTCGGAGGCCCTAAAATTCCAAGATAGCACAAAACCCCCCCAAATGACCCCATTTTGGAAAGTAGACACCCCAAGCTATTTGCTGAGAGGCATGGTGAGTCCATGGAATATTTTATATTTTGCCACAAGTTCCGGGAAATATATTATTATTATTTTTTTTTTGTTTTTTTTACACAAAGTTGTCAGTAAATGATATATTGCTCACACATGCCATGGGTATATGTGAAATGACACCCCAAAATACATTCTGCTGCTTCTCCTGAGTACAGGGATACCCCATGTGTGAGACTTTTTTGCCGTCTAGCCGAGTACAGGACCCCGAAAACCAACCTCCACTTTCAGGCTTTCCAAGGGCGTAAATTGTTGATTTCACTCCTGACTACCTATCACAGTTTTGGAGGCCATGAAATGCCAAGACAGCACAACCCCCCCCCAAATGACCCCTTTTCGGAAAGTAGACAACCTGAGCTATTTGCAGAGAGGCATGTTGAGTATTTTGCAGATCTCACTTTTTGTCACAAAGCTTTGGAAATTGAAAAAAGAGGAAAAAAAATGCATTTTTCTGTTTTTTCTTCATTTTCCAAAAAAAATTAGAGCTGCAAAATACTCACCATGCCTCTCAGCAAATAGATTGGAGTGTCTACTTTGCAAAATGGGGTAATTTGGGGGGGTTTTGTGCCATCTTGGCTTTTTATGGACTTCAAAAGTGTGATAGGTAGTAAGGAGTGAGATCAACAATTTACGCCCTTGGAAAGCCAAAAGGTGCGCATTGGTTTTCCGGGTCCTGTACGCGGCTAGACTGGCAAAAAGTCTCACACATGGGGTATCATTGTACTCAGGAGAAGCAGCAGAATGTATTTTGGGGTGTCATTTCACATAAACCCATGGCATGTGTGAGCAATATATCATTTACTGACAACTTTGTGTAAAAAAAAATAAAAAAATAAAAAAAATTTTTTTTCCCGAAACTTGTGGCAAAATATAAACTATTCCATGGACTCACCATGCTTCTCAGCCAGTAGCTTGGAGTGTCTACTTTGCAAAATGGGGTCATTTGGGGGGGTTTTGTGCTATCTTGAAATTTCAGGGCCTCTGAAACTCTGACAGGTAGTCAGGGGTAAAATCAGCAATTTACGCCATTAGAAAACCTGAAGATGTGGACTGGTTGTCGGGGTCGCGTACACAGCTAGGCTCCCAAAAAGTCTCACACATGGGGTATCCCTGTACTCAGGAGAAGCAAAAGAATGTATTTTGGGGTGTCATTTCACATATTCCCATGGCATGCATGAGCAATATATCATTTAGTGACAACTTTCTGTAAAAAAACAACAACAAAAAAAATAATAATAATTTTCCCGAAACTTGTGGCAAAATATAAAATACTCCATGGACTCACCATGCCTCTCAGAAAAAAGCTTTGGGTGTCTACTTTTCAAAAAGGGGTCATTTGGGGGGTGTTTGAACTGTCCCGGCATTTTATGCTCAATCTTAGCCACACATCACCCACTCTTCTAACCACTTGAAAATCAAGCCTTTTCTGTGCCTTTTTGTTTACATGAAAAAATATTTTTTTTTTACTAGAAAATTACTTTGAACCCCCAAACATTATATATTTTTTTAAAGCAGAGGCCCTATAGAATAAAATGGTGGATGTTGCAAATTTTTTTGTCACACGGTATTTGCGCACAGATTTTCCAAACGCAATTTTTGTGAAAAAAATACATTTTTTTTTAATTTATTGCACAAATACACTATATAATTCCAATTTTTTTGGTAAAATTTAAAAGATGATCTTATGCCGAGTTCATAGACACCTAACATGACATGCTTTAAAAATTGCGCATGCCTGCGCAGCGGCAAAAACATACGTACATTTTTAAAAACCTTTAAAAGTCTCTACAGGTTACCACGTTAGACTTACAGAGGAGGTCTACTGCAAGAATTACTGCACTCGATCTGGCGATCGCGGCGATACCTCACATGCATGCTGCAATTGCGGTTTACATATGACACTAGACCACCGCTTGTGTGCGCCATTGCGCGCAAGCACCGGGGGAAAGGGGGGGGGCTCAATTTTTTTTTTTTTTTTTTCTTTTTTCTTTTGCTTTTTTATGTTATTTTGACACCTTTCCTTTCATTTTTTTTTTTTTAAATCATTTTTATTGTTATCACAGTGAATTTAAATATCCCCCATGATAGCAATCTGTGGTGACAGGTACTCTTTTTTAAAAAAATTGGGGTCTTTTAGACTCTAGATCTCTCCTCTGACCTTAACGCATCTGACCACACCAAAATTGGTGTGATAAAATACTTTCCCAATTTCCCAATGGCCCTGCTTATTTCTGGCGAAACAGAAGTCATGAAATGCTCGTAGCCTCCGGCATCTTAGGCCATAGAGATGATTGGAGCCATTCTCATCTCCAATTAGCTCTATGGTTAGACAATTGAACCACCGGCTGCACTCTCGGGTTAACCGGTGGGACAGGAGAGCCCGAGAAAAACAACGGAAGGCTGCGGAAGGCGGCGGTGGGGGGGGGGAGGCCCCTCCCACTGCATGTAAAAGCAGTCTAGCGGCCAATTACCTGCTAGGATTGCTTTTACATGTAAGCCGACCGCTGGCTGTAAAAAACGATACCAAGATGATGCCTAAATCTGCAGGCATCATCCTGGTATAACCACTCAAAGTCCAGCAACGTACCAGTACATTGCTGGTCCTTGTTTGGCATATAGGTTTTTTTTTTTTTCATGCAGCCTGTGGGCTGAACGGAAAAAAAGAGAACCTATCAGAAATCAGCACAGGAATAATGCGTAGTATTACTCATCATTAACCGCCCAAACAACCACCCACTGAATTTAATGATGGGTATACACGACACTATCCACGTATACCAAAATAGGATTTTAACTGCAGTGCTGAAATCAGAAAATCACCACAGCTGCTATCAGCAAAGGTATCCATATATGCTGAGCGCAAACACTGTTTGTGTCAGAATATATAAAATCAATGCGTGGTAGCCGACGAGTACCTGCTAGAGAAACAGGTCACAAAAGAATGAAAAAACAAAGGACATTAAAAAAAAGTACAGTAGGAAGAGTAGGACATATAAAATGACTGACACAACAAAAGTTTTTGGATTCTCATCATTAACCGCCCAAACAACCACCCACTGAATTTAATGATGGGTATACACGGCGCTATCCACGTATACCAAAATAGGATTTTAACTGCAGTGCTGAAATCAGAAAATCACCACAGCTGCTATCAGCAAAGGTATCCATATATGCTGAGCGCAAACACTGTTTGTGTCAGAATATATAAAATCAATGCGTGGTAGCCGACGAGGGACCTGCAAGAGAAACAGGTCACAAAAGAATGAAAAAACAAAGGACATTAAAAAAAAGTACAGTAGGAAGAGTAGGACATATAAAATGACTGACACAACAAAAGTTTTTGGATTCTCATCATTAACCGCCCAAACAACCACCCACTGAATTTAATGATGGGTATACACGGCGCTATCCACGTATACCAAAATAGGATTTTAACTGCAGTGCTGAAATCAGAAAATCACCACAGCTGCTATCAGCAAAGGTATCCATATATGCTGAGCGCAAACGCTGTTTGTGTCAGAATATATAAAATCAATGCGTGGTAGCCGACGAGGGACCTGCAAGAGAAACAGGTCACAAAAGAATGAAAAAACAAACTAAGGACATTGAAAAAAGTACAGTAGGAAGGAGAAGGACATATAAAATTACTGACACAACAGTTTTTGGATCCTTTTATTTTTCTAACTGTTTCTTGATTTGGGACTGCGATCTTCTGCGATCTTCTCTTCCAGCTTGGGTCTCTCAAAATGTCGATGGACATCCAACATCTTTCGAGACCCTGTGTTTATGTGCCCTACACTGTGTCGTGCTGTACCCTACGCTAATACTCCACTAGTGTATGGTAGCGCTCGAAACATTCCCCGATGCAGAGACCAGGTTGGTCAGGACATTTGGGACAATAATAACGGGTGTCACGCCTAAATCCGCGCCTGCTACAGACACGACATCTTTTTTGGGGGTATCTTTGGGTAGGGGTACTCGGGAGGACATAAGGAAAATGCCTCTCATGCAGCCGGCTCACTGCATCTGGAAGGGGAAGTTGGGCAGGCATGCCTCCTGGGTACAGGTAGGCAAGGATGATCTCTTCCTGGAATTCCCGGAAAGATCCAGTTCGTCCTGACGCCCTGTATAGGACAAAGGCGTTCAGCATAGCCAATTGGTAAAGGTAAACAGACACTTTTTTGTACCAGCGTCTGGCTTTACGGGCAACTAAATACGGCGCCAAAAGCTGGTCGTTAAGGTCCACCCCTCCCATGTTAAGGTTATATTCGTGGACACAGAGGGGTTTCTCCACAACGCCAGTTGCCGTAGTGATTTGGATCGTCGTGTCTGCGTGAAGGGAGGACAGAACATAAACATCCCGTGTATCCTTCCACTTCACCGCAAGCAATTTGTCCGTTTTCAAGCAGGCTCTCGCCCCCCGACTAAGACGGGAATTTACAAGCCGTTGGGGGAAGCCCCGGCGATTAGGTCGCACGGTGCCACATGCGCCAATTTGTAAATCGAGAAGGTGACTAAATAGTGGCACGCTTGTATAAAAGTTGTCCACGTACAAATGGTACCCCTTTCCGGATAAGGGTGACACCAAGTCCCAAACGATCTTACCGCTGCTCCCTATGTAGTCTGGGCAGTTGGGGGGCTCCACACAGCTATCTTTTCCCTCATAGACCCGGAAACTAACTGTATAGCCTGTGGCCCTGTCACACAATTTATACAGTTTGACCCCGTACTTGGCACGCTTGCTGGGGAGGTACTGTTTCATAGCAAGGCGGCCAGTAAATTTAATCAGGGACTCGTCAACGCAGACAACTTGTTCGGGGGTAAACAAGGCTGCAAACCGCTGATTGAAGTGGTCTATGAGGGGCCGAATTTTGTGGAGCCGATCGTATTCAGGGTCTCCCCGAGGACGACAGATTTCATTGTCGCTGAAATGCATGAATCGCAGAATTTGCTCGTATCTCCCCCTGGACATGGAGGCAGAGTACATGCGCATATGGTGAACTGGGCTAGTGGACCAATATAGCCGCAATTCACTCTGTTTAGTTATGCCCATGTGGAGGGAAAGGCCCAGAAAGATCTTAAATTCGGAAACCGTTATAGGTTTCCAGCCGAATTGTCTGGCAAGGTGTGAATTTGGGTTGGCGGCGATGAACTGTTGTGCATACAAATTTGATTGATCCACAATCGATCTGTAAAGATCTTCCGTGAAGAACAGCTCATAAAAGTTTAGGGGCGTAAAACCAGCTGTCTCCACGTGGATTCCAGGTTGGGCGGTGAATGGGGGAAGTACTGGCGCTGTAGTATCGGTGGGTTGCCAATTAGGATATGCCAGCGCATCAGGGAGGGCACTATGGGCTCTACGGGCCTGTCTACGAATACGCGGTGGCTGCGGGCCACTACTTGTGCTAGCCACCGCACCAGCTTCAACTGCACTTAGGGGACTCGCCACGTCACCAGGTCTTACTGCAGTGCTGGTTGTACTAGGTCCAGGTTGTACTAGGCCGCTGGCGCTTGCCAGGTCGCCAGAAAAATGAGCGGCACTAGTACCCACACTCTGCTCCATACGAGCACCCTGCGATTCCTGCATCTCAACAACTTCAGAATGGGGTCGGGTACGCCTGGGTCTAACAGGGACCCATCTGTCGTCGGAGCTATCTGTCAGGGAGCCGCTGCCGTCATCAGGTTCATATACTGACACTAATTCGGTCATTGTAGCTTCCCCTTCGCTATCAGATGACTCGGTCAGCATATAACTGAGAAGCTCTTCATCCCTGTACGAACGTTTGGTCATTTTGGCAACTAAATTTACTCGTACAGTGATGCGACTCACAGGTAATAAAAGCACCTGGTTGTCGAAGATTATTTCAAGCGCTACAAAAAAAACTGCTAATGCTAGCAGGGATCAGGCCTGACTCTGCTAACACAGCGGTTTTGTGTCTTGTGTTTTTTTGCAAGTGACAGTAATCTATTGATTACTACACTTGCCTGGGTGAAAGGGTTAAACGCAGGTGCTGGCCGGAATCAGTACTGATCGTGCAAACACCGCGTTTTGGGAACCCTAAACTATGGGGGCGCTAGTATAGTTCTGATCAGATCAGATATTGATCTGTTCAAACACTATACTAGAAAGGGAAGTGTAGGTGCGTGCGTGCGTGCGTGCGTGCGTGTGTGGCAATCAAGGGGTTACTTCTAAACTATGCGCTGGGGATCTGGGGGGGGTGGCGGGGACCCTAAACCTCCTTTGGGAAAGAAACTAGCTAGCTAGCGCAACCTCAAGTCACAATGACACCAATACAAAATACAGTAAAAACAGTATATTATGTGTGTATTAGTGCTAATGTGACAGAGGGTGTAGGGGTTAACGGGATGTGATCAGGGGGGGATCAGGGGTTTAAATCTTTATTGGAAGGGGCTGGCGGGTATCCTAAGGATAAAAGGAACGGTGGCAAGCGCTAAACCTGGTCACAAGTCACACTTATACAGGTATATAGAAAATGCTATATACTGTATACAGTGTGTGTTATGGCAGGGGGTGTAGGGGTGATCAGGGGGGGATCAGGGGATTAAATCTTTATTGGGCGGGTGGCGGGGACCCTAAACCTCCTTGGGACACAAACTTAGTCGCCTGCGCTAATTCTGATCACAATCACACTAATACAAAAATACAAAAACACTGTATATTACGTTTGTATTAGTGCTGATGTGACAGAGGGTGTAGGGGTTAACTAGCGGTGATCAGGGGGGGGTCAGGGGAGATCAGGGGCTTAAATCTTTATTAGGGGGGGGTGGTGGGTAATTCAAGTGGAAAAAGGGGGGTCGCAAGCGCTAGACCTGACCACAAATCACACTTATACGGGTATATAGCAAAATGCTATATACTGTATACGGTGTGTGTTATGGCAGGGGGTGTAGGGGTGATCAGGGGGGGGTCAGGGGCTTAAATCTTTATTGGGCGGGTGGCGGGGACCCTAAACCTTCTTGGGACAGAAACTTAGTCGCCTGCGCTAATTCTGATCACAATCACACTAATACAAAAATACAATAACACCGTATATTGCGTTTGTATTAGTGCTGATGTGACAGAGGGTGTAGGGGTTAACTAGCGGTGATCAGGGGGGGGTCAGGGGAGATCAGGGGCTCAAATCTTTATTAGGGGGGGGTGGGGGGTAATTCAAGTGGAAAAGGGGGGGTCGCAAGTGTTACACCTGTTCACAAATCACACTTATACAGGTATATAGGTATATGCTATATGCTGTATATAGTGTGTGTTGTGTCAGGTGCTGTAGGGGTTAATCGGGGGGGCGATCGGGGGTGAAATGTGCCTATCTAACTGTGTGTGGGTGTGCTTGGTGCAGTACTCACAGTAAGATGTGCTCTCCTCTCACGCTGGATCCAAAAAGACCGTTGTGGGGGGAGGGCACATCTCCTCTAAGCCTGTGTTTACATTTCACAGGCTTAGAGGGAGATCTGATTGGGCAGGACCGATCAACAGGTCCAGACCAAAAATGATTGGCCTGGACCTGATGACTGATCGGTTCTGAACCCAATCGAGCCATCGGTGTCGGCGGGCACGCGCGGGAGCGCGCACAGGACCGGCAGGAAGTAGCGACGTAGACCTACGTCACTCTGCCTGGCCGGGGCCGACTGCCGCAGTAAATATACTGTGCGCAGTCGGCAAGTGGTTAACACCACCCCAATGGAAATATTCTTCCCTTGGAAGAGTAGGTGTAATAAAATATTTTTCTTGTCATAACTACAGATACAGTGATATCCTTGACAAATGCTGCTAAGACGAAACGCGTCGGATATTACGGATGCTATCTCTGTCCCAATAACTTGTAACCAAGTCCGGTGAACATAGAAACACATTCATATTATCACCAAGTCACCATTCTCACTGTAAAACTCAACTCTTTATCACCTCTTTGCACAATAGGGCCTAAAAAATGTACAAATAAATTGTTTTATTTTATATAAAACAACTGTAAATCCTTGCCTAAAAAATCCCAAACTTCTTCCTGGCTTGAGGCACCAGAAAATCCTCTTACATCTGTGTATCACCTGAGGCTAGCCACCTCACTGGGTATATATATATATATATATATATATATATATATATATATATATATATATATATATATATATATATATATAAGGGATTACAACCATTTTAAACAATTACAAACGTAATTTTCAAATTTTTGCATACAATCCACAAAGCTGATTATTGTCTGAGACCAGGAAAATCCTTACAATCAGTAGACATCCAAGATACCTATTTACATATCCCCATTCCTGTACCTCACCAGCATGCTCTATACTTTGCAGCCCTTTATATGTATTAAACAATTCCAACTGGAAAGCCATTTGGCCTATAAGCTCACCAAGGTATGTGCTTCTCTTCCCGCCCCCTTTAAAAACTCAGGCCACTGAGGCAAGGGGACCTAGATAACATTCTTCTGAAGGATTCCTCTCCCCATTTACAGTCTGCAAATGTACAAATATTCTGAATAATCTGGTCTTCAGTGAGGTATTCAACTTCTGAAAGTTGGCTCCAACCTTCCCTTCACTTGGAATACTTGGGCTTCATTCTTGACAGTCTAGACCAAAGTCTTTCCTCCATAAAACAAAATTATCTAAGATCTCATGTTTGGATCTTAACCACTTGCCGACCGCCGCACAACTATATAGTGCGGCGGTCAGCCCCTCACAGGCAGAGTGACGTATCGGTCTGGGGAGCGAGCGCGCGCCGCCACACTCCCGCGTGGTCACGCACCCCCCTGCGCGTGTGACCAGCGGACGCGATGTCCGCCGGTCACTCTGCGATCGTCGGGGGAGAGGGAGAAAGGCAGGCAGCTTGTGTAAACTGCCTGTCAGTTCTCCCTGTGTAGAGACACTGATCATACGGTTCTACTATGTAGAACCGCTGATCAGTGTAACTACACCTCAAGCCAAAGCCAATCACAGTTAGAATCACGCCCCTAGGGACACACACAGCCCCTCCCTCTCAAATAAAGTTAACCCCTTCACTGCCAGTGTATTTTTACAGTAACAGTGCATATATACAGCACTGATTACTGTAGAAATGTCACTGGTAACCCCAAAGTGTCAAAAATGTCAGTCAAGGGTCCGATCTATCCGCCGCAATGTCGCAGTACCGCAAAAAAATCGCAGATCGCCGCCATTACGCATTAAAAAAAAAAACAACAAAAATGACAAAAATCTTTCCCTTTGTTAGTAAACGCGATAACTTTTGCGCAAACCAATCAAAATACGCTTTTTGCGATTTTTTTTACCAAACATATGTAGCATAAAACAAACTGGCTGAAAATGTTAAAAAATTTTGATTTTTACTTTTTTTTTTGGGAATTTCATATAAAAAAATGTGAAAAATATTGTTATTTTTGCAAAATTGACGCTCTTTTTTTGTTTATAGCGCGTGATCAAAAAAATCGCACAGCTGATCAAATACCACCAAAAGAAAGCTCTGTTTGTGGGAAAAAAAGGACGTCAAATTCGTTTAGGTACAGCGTCGCATGACCGCGCAATTGTCCGTTAAAGTCACGCAGTGCCGAATCGCAAAATACCCCCTGGTCAGGAAGGGGGTAAAATCTTCCGGGGCTTAAGTGGTTAAGATCAAAGTGGTATCCCTCGATGAGATTCTCCATGAGGGGTTGGATGTAATGGTAGGCTCATTTGAGTCTGTACCCTTTGCCTAATTCCATTTAAGGCCTCTCCACCCAACACAACATCTTGTTAGCCTTAAAAAAGTATGCTTCTTATCTCAAACTCCCTATGTGTCTCTCCAGTCAAGCAAGGGACTCCCTAGCTTGGTGGATTTCTAATCTAGCCTTGACAACCCATGAAAGGTATTAACAAATGCTAGCCTCACCGGTTGGGGAGGAGTGTTCCAATTTTTCACTGTTCAGGTAATGTGGTTACCCAAGGAGATCAAACTTCCGATCAACATTCTGGAGCTCACTGCCACAGGTACATGTTTACCCTTGTTTGCAGCCAGTACCAAGGATCCTCTAGCACTGGCATTTAAGGCTCTGACAATTCCCTGAACCCCTTCAACTTTATATGGTATATATGCCTTTCTTCTAGTGCAAATTCTGCTCCACATATAAACAGCAAGAGAAGAAACTGGTAAATCACATTGCACCAAAATAGCCCATGAGAACTTGAAACACAGACAAACATTCTCAAACTCCTAGGAAATAATCCCTGGCCTCTTCCAAACAGGCCAGAACTTCTATTTTAGGGGTCCCTGTTCAATCCCAATTTCCAATCACTGGCTTTAATGGCATGGCTGCGGAAACTCTGGTCTTGAAGGACAGAGATGTCCCTGATCTTGTCATTCCCAAATTGCTAAAAGCCAGAAAAACCGCTTTGCCTGATGTAAACACAGGCATTTCAGTCTCAGATTCCTCCCTGCCTCACATTTTGGTCTCCCTACAATCAGGACTTGACCAGAATTAGGCTTTAAAGCAGAACTAAAGTCTCAATTTAAAAAAAACTGAGAGAAAGCAGACTTTTTTGCCAAAGAGACATGCAATAAAATAAACCTTCAGTACTTGTCTGTTCACAGCCTTCTTTGGAATGTACACTGAGCTGTGCAAGCACAACTCAGTTTTGCATTTCGACACAGATCCTGTGTGCCAGGATGACTCAATTCCTGCACAAGCACAGGACTGACACCCTCCTGGGTTGGCCAATGAAAAGAGGCACAGCCTGGCATTTGGAAAAAGCTAGGAAGACGAGAAGTATCATGGACTTTGCATCTGCTTTAAGTACTCTTAAGGAAGTACCTAACTGGCTTCTTCCTCCCTTGTAAACAAAACTTTATTCAATGTGTTTCCTACATTAGACCTTTCTTACAATACCATGTGCTTCTTTGAGATCTTAATTTGTTTTTCTCTATCTGGCAAAAAAAAAAAAAAACCTCTCAACTCATCAGGGAACACTTAGAATGATCTATTCTGCAAAGTGGCCTTCTTAGTGGTCACCACCGCTGCCAGATGTGTCTCTGAACTAGTTTATTAACCACTTGCCTACAGTGCACTTTCACCCCCATCCTGCCCAGACCGATTTTCAGCTTTCAGCGCTCTCACACTTTGAATGACAATTAGTCAGTCATGCAACACTGTACCCATAAAAAAATTGTGTCCTTTTCTTCACACAA
Source organism: Pelophylax lessonae (assembly GCF_965119305.1). Lineage (NCBI taxonomy): Eukaryota > Metazoa > Chordata > Amphibia > Anura > Ranidae > Pelophylax > Pelophylax lessonae. The sequence continues at coordinate 83,634,271 of NC_138778.1, forward strand.
ATAGAGCTTTCTTTTGATGGTATTTAATCACTACTGGGTTTTTTATTTTTTGTGCTATAAATAAAAAAAGACTGAAAATATCGTGAAAAAACAAATTTTTCTTTGTTTCTGTCATAAAATTTTGCAAATTAGTAATTTTTCTTCACAAATTTTGGCCAAAATTTATACTACTACTTATCTTTGGTAAAAATAACCCAAATAAGTATATATTATTTGGTCTTTGTGAAAGTTATAGAGTCCACAAGCTATGGTGCTATTCATTGAAAATTGATCACACTTGATCACACCTGATGTACGGAAGGCCTATCTCATTTCTTGAGACACTAAAATGTCAGGAAAGTACAAATACCCCCCAAATGACCCCTTTTTGGAAAGTAGACATTCCAAGGTACAGTAAAACCTTGGTTTGAGAGTAACTTGGTTTAAGAGCGCTTTGCAAGACAAGCAAAAATTTCAAATAAATTTTGACTTGATATACAAGCAATGTCTTGATATACAAGTAGCCTCAAGTCACAGCTGAGTATAAAAGAAGAAGAGAGGCGCTTCTAAGTGTAGCAATATGGTTACATTTAATGAAGGTACAACATTTAGCAAATCACGTGGTTGATGATTAAAACAGGCACATCTAAGGATGCAGGCATCAGGGGTAAAGCTGTCCACATAGACCATCCTCCGCACCACCATCTACGTCATCCCTTCCATGCTGCCCCTCGCTATCAGATCGCTTTACTCCAGGGTGGTCTTCCCGGTCAGGATTACAGACTAGCAGCCGGTGGTTCAGAAGATGGTCTATGTGGACAGCTTTACCCCGGATGCCTGCATCCTTAGATGTGCCTGTTTTATTCATCAACCATGTGAGTTGCTAAATGTTGTACCTTCATTAAATGGAACCATTTTGCTACACTTAGAGGCGCCTCTCTTCTCTTTTGATACTCTGTAGCTCCTGCTGGATTTTGCTTCCAATCCCCTTGTGGAAGCGGCTATTTGTGGATGGACATTTTATGGTTACACAACCTATCACATTGCTATAATCTTTTTATATGGACTATAAATTGAAGGATTTATGAATAAATGGTTGTGGAACGAATCATCTGAGTTTCCATTATTTCTTATGGGGAAACTTGCTTTGATATAAGAGTGCTTTGGATTACAAGCATGCTTCCGGAACGAATTATGCTCGCAATCCAAGGTTTTACTGTATTTAATAAGGGGCATGGTGAGTTTTTTGAAGTTGTAATTTTTTCTCACAATTCTTTGCAAAATGAAGATTTTTTTTTTTTTTTTACAAATTGACGTATTAACAGGTTATTTCTCTCACACAGCATATGTATACTTGGAACTACACCCCAAAACACATCCTACTACTCCTCCTGAGTATGGAGATACCACGTGCGAGACTTTTTCACAGCCTTGCCACATACAGAGGCCTAATATCCAAGTAGAACCGTCCGGCATTCTAGGAGCATAAATTACACATATAATTTCCTGACAACCTATCGCACTTTTGAAGGCCCTGGAGCACCAGGACAATGGAAACCCCATTTTGGAAAGCAAACACCCCAACGTATAATTTTTGAGGCATAATGAGTCTTTTGAATGTGTCATTTTTTTCCACAAGTTTTTGGAAAATGTGGAAAGAAAATGAAAATGCATTTCTTTTTACACAAAGTTGTCCATTTATGAAATATTTCCAACACATAGCATGTACATAGCAAAAATTGCACCCCAAAATACATTCTGCTATTCCTCCTGAGTATGGCGATACCACATGTGTAACACTTTTACACAGCCTAGCCACATACAGAGTCCTAACATCCAAGTAGCACTTTACACAAAGTTGTCCATTTATCCACTTTAAGACTGGGCCATTTTTTGACACTTGGTGTTTACAAGCTAAAATAATTTTTTTTGCTAGAAAACTACTTAGAACCCCCAAACATTATATATTTTTTTTAGCAGAGACCCTAGAGAATAAAATGGAGATTGTTGTAATATTTTTTATCACACCATATTTGCGCAGCAGTCTTCCAAATGCAATTTTTTTTGAAAAATATTCACTTTTTTGAATTAAAATATAAGAAAACAGTAAATTTAGCCCAATTTTTTTCCATAATGTGAAAGATAATGTTACGCCGAGTAATTAGATACCCAACATGTCATGCTTCAAAATTGCGCATGCTCACGGAATGGCTCCCCGGTGCTGCTGTACATCCTTTTTGACATGCTGGCTGTGATGGGCTGTGCGACGGGTGACTGAGGATGATCACTGATGGGTAGCAGGTGACTGATAGGTGGCAGGTGACGGTCACTGATGGGTTGACAGATGACGATGACTGATGAGTTGACAGGTGACGATGACTGATGGGTTGACAGGTGACGATGACTGATGGGGTGACAGGTGACGATGATTGATGGGTTGACAGATGACGATCACTGATGGGGTGACAGGTGACGATCACTGATGGGGTGACAGATGACGATGACTGATGGGGTGACAGGTGACGATGACTGATGGGGTGACAGGTGACGATGACTGATGGGGTGACAGGTGACGATGACTGATGGGGTGACAGGTGACGATGACTGATGGGGTGACAGGTGACGGTG